>NC_029778.3:32042827-32084748 GCF_000817695.3 Arachis duranensis | reverse complement strand
CCAGTCTGGTGCCCCTTTCTGGCGTTAAACGCCCAGAATGGTGCCAGACTGGGCGTTAAACGCCCATTTGCTAGCTCACTGGCGTTTAAACGCCAGCAAGCTCTCCTCCAGGGTGTGCTATTTTTCTTTCTGTTTTTCATTCTGTTTTTGCTTTTTCAATTGATTTTGTGACTTCTCATGATCATCAACCTACAGAAAACATAAAATAACAAAGGAAAATAGATAAAATATATTGGGTTGCCTCCCAACAAGCGCTTCTTTAATGTCAGTAGCTTGACAGAGGGCTCTCATGGAGCCTCACAGATGCTCAGAACAACGTTGGAACCTCCCAACACCAAACTTAGAGTTTGAATGTGGGGGTTCAACACCAAACTTAGAAGTTGCTTGTGGCCTCCCAACACCAAACTTAGAGTTTGACTGTGGGGGCTCTGTTTGACTCTGTTTTTTGAGAAGCTCTTTATACTTCCTCTCCATGGTGACAGAGGGATATCCTTGAGCCTTAAACACAAAGGATTCTTCATTCACTTGAATGATCAATTCTCCTCTATCAACATCAATCACAACCTTTGCTGTGGCTAGGAAGGGTTTGCCAAGGATGATGGATTCATCCATGCACTTCCCAGTCTCTAGGACTATGAAATCAGCAGGGATGTAATGGTCTTCAACTTTTACCAGAACATCCTCTACAAGTCCATGAGCTTGTTTTCTTGAGTTGTCTTCCATCTCTAGTGAGATTTTTGTAGCTTGCACCTCAAATATCCCTAGCTTCTCCATTACAGAGAGAGGCATGAGGTTTACACTTGACCCTAGGTCACACAAGGCCTTCTTAAAGGTCATGGTGCCTATGGTACAAGGTATTTGAAAACTTCCCAAGATCCTATCTCTTTTGAGGTAATTTCTGCCTAGACAAGTCATCCAGTTCTTTGGTGAGCAGAGGGGGTTCATCCTCCCAAGTTTCATTTCCAAATAACTTGTCATTTAGCTTCATAATTGCTCCAAGGTATTTAGCAACTTGCTCTTCAGTGACATACTCATCCTCTTCAGAGGAAGAATACTCATCAGAGCTCATGAATGGCAGAAGTAAGTCCAATGGAATCTCTATGGTCTCTGTGTGAGCCTCAGATTCCCATGGTTCCTCATTGGGGAACTCATTGGAGGCCAGTGGACGTCCATTGAGGTCTTCCTCAGTGGCGTTCACTGCCTCTTCCTCCTCTCCAAGTTCGGCCATGTTGATGGCCTTGCACTCTCCTTTTGGATTTTCTTCTGTATTGTTTGGGAGAGTACTAGGAGGGAGTTCAGTAATTTTCTTGCTCAGCTGTCCCACTTGTGCCTCCAAGTTTCTAATGGAGGACCTTATTTTAGTCATGAAACTTTGCGTGGTTTTGATTAGATCAGAGACCATGGTTGCTAAGTCAGAGTGGTTCTGCTTAGAACTCTCTGTCTGTTGCTGAGAAGATGATGGAAAAGGCTTGTTATTGCTAAACCTTTTTCTTCCACCATTATTGTTATTGAAACCTTGTTGAGGTTTCTGTTGATCCTTCCATGAGAAATTTGGATGGTTTCTCCATGAAGGATTATAGGTGTTTCCATAGGGTTCTCCCATGTAATTCACCTCTTCCATTGAAGGGTTCTCAAGATCATAAGCTTCTTCTTTAGATGAAGCTTCCTTAGTACTGCCTGGTGCATTTTGCATTCCAGACAGACTTTGAGAAATCAAATTTACTTGCTGAGTCAATATCTTGTTCTGAGCCAATATGGCATTCAGAGTGTCAATCTCAAGAACTCCTTTCTTCTGATTAGTCCCATTGTTCACAGGATTCCTTTAGAAGTGTACATGAATTGGTTATTCGCAACCATTTCAATGAGCTCTTGAGCTTCTGTCGGCGTCTTCTTCAGATGAAGAGATCCTCCAGCAGAGCTATCCAAAGACATCTTGATAGTTCAGGGAGACCATCATAGAAAATACCTATGATGCTCCATTCAGAAAGCATGTCAGAGGGACACTTTCTGATCAATTATTTGTATCTTTCCCAAGCTTCATAGAGGGATTCTCCTTCCTTCTGTTTGAAGGTTTGGACTTCCACTCTAAGCTTACTTAATTTTTGAGGTGGAAAGAACTTTGCCAAGAAGGCATTGACTAGCTTTTCCCAAGAGTTCAGGCTTTCTTTAGGTTGTGAATCCAACCATATTCTAGCTCTGTCTCTTATAGCAAAAGGGAATAGCATAAGTCTGTAGACCTCAGGGTCAACCCCATTAGTCTTGACAGTGTCACAGATTTACAAGAACTCAACTAAGAACTGATGAGGATCTTCCAAAGGAAGTCCATGGAACTTGCAATTCTGTTGCATTAGAGAAACTAATTGAGGCTTAAGCTCAAAGTTGTTTGCTCCAATGGCAGGGATAGAGATGCTTCTCCCATAAAAGTCGGGAGTAGGTGCAGTAAAGTCACCCAGCACCTTCCTTGCATTGTTGTTATTTTCGGTTGCCATGGGTTCTTCTTCTTTGAAGATTTCTGTTAGGTCCTCTACAAAAAATTGTGCCTTAGCTTCTCTTAGCTTTCGCTTCAAGGTCCTTTCAGGTTCAGGATCAGCCTCAACAAGAATTCTTTTGTTTTTGCTCCTGCTCATATGAAAGAGAAGAAAACAAGAAAATATGGAATCCTCTACATCACAGTATAGAGATTCCTTAAGGTGTCAGAGGAAAATAAAAATAGAAGGCAGAAGTAGAAAATTCGAACTTATTAAAGAAGATGGAGTTCGAATTGTTCATTGAGGAATAGTGTTAGTCCATAAATAGAAGGATGTGAGAAAAGGGGAAGAAATTTTCGAAAATTAAGTAAAAGATTTTGAAAACATTTTGAAAAACTTTAATTGATTTTCGAAAACCAAGATTGGTTTTAAAAAAAAGATGTGATTGAGAAGATATGATTTGAAAAAACATTTTAAAAAAGATTTGATTTTAAAAATTAATAACTTGGCTAACAAGAAAAGATATGATTCAAGCATTAAACCTTTCTCAACAGAAAAGGCAACATACTTGAAATGTTGAATCAAATCATTAATTGATAGCAAGTATTTTTAAAAATGGAAAGAAGTTGATTTTGAAAAAGATTTGATTGAAAAGATTTGATTTGAAAAAGATTTGATTTTGAAAAGATTTTGAAAACTAAAAAAAATTTGATTTGAAAACAAGATCTTCCCTCTTGTGCCATCCTGGCGTTAAACACCCAGAATGGTGCACATTCTGGTGTTTAACGCCCAAACTACTACCCTTTTGGGCGTTAAACGCCCAGCCAGGCACCCTGGCTGGCGTTTAAACGCCAGTTTGCCTTCCTTACTGGGCGTTTTGAACACCCAGCTTTTTCTGTGCAATTCCTCTGCTGAATGTTCTGAATCTTCAATCCTCTGTATTATTGACTTGAAAATACACAAATTAAAAATATTTTTGGATTTTTAATAATAAGAAATAAACAAAATGCAATCAAATAACAATGCATGCAAGACACCAAACTTAGCAGTTTGTATACTACTGACACTAACAAAATGAGAATGCATATGAGAAACACAAACACTCAAGTCAAGAGAAACTAAAGATCAGAGTAATGAAATAATCAAGAACATCTTGAAGATCACTTAAGACACATGAATGAATGCAAGAAGAACAAAGACATGCAATTGACACCAAACTTAAAATGAAACACTAAACTCAAACAAGAAATATTTTTGGATTTTATGATTTTGTAATTTTTTTTTGGTTTTTTCGAAAATTAAGTGGAAAAATACCTAATCTAAGCAACAAGATGAACCGTCAGTTGTCCAAACTCAACAATCCCCGGCAACAGCGCCAAAAACTTGGTGGACGAAATTGTGATCACTACAACTCCAATAATCCTCGGCAACGGCGCCAAAAACTTGGTGCACGAAATTGTGATCAATACTTTTCACAACTCAAATAATCCCCGGTAATGAATCCAAAAACTTGGTGTTCAATACCATGGCATAAACACAACTTCTCACAACTAACCAGCAAGTGTATTGGGTCGTCCAAGTAATAAACCTTACGCGAGTAAGGGTCGATCCCATAGAGATTATTGGTATGAAGCAAGCTATGGTTATGAATGATGAATAAAACATAAAGATAAAGATAGAGATACTTATGCAATTCATTGGTGGGAATTTCAGATAAGCGTATGAAGATGCTGTGTCCCTTCCGTCTCTCTGCTTTCCTACTGTCTTCATCCAATCCTTCTTACTCGTTTCCATGGCAAGCTGTATGTATGGTTTCACCGTTGTCAGTGGCTACCTCCCATCCTCTCAGTGAAAATGTTCAACGCACCCTGTCACGGCACGGCTATTCATCTGTCGGTTCTCAATCAGGTTGGAATAGAATCCAGTGATTCTTTTGCGTCTGTCACCAACGCCCAGCCTTAAGGAGTTTGAAGCTCGTCACAGTCATTCAATCATTGAATCCTACTCAGAATACCACAGACAAGGTTTAGACCTTCCGGATTCTCTTGAATGTAGTCATCAATTCTAGCTTATACCACGAAGATTCCGATTAAAGAATCCAAGAGATATCCACCCAATCTAAGGTAGAACGGAGGTGGTTGTCAGGCACACATTCATAGGTGAGAATGATGATGAGTGTCACAGATCATCACATTCATCAAGTTGAAGAACAAGTGATATCTTAGAACAAGAACAAGCAGAATTGAATAGAAGAACAATAGTAATTGCATTAATACTCGAGGTACAGCATAGCTCCACACCTTAATCTATGGTGTGTAGAAACTCCACCATTGAAAATACATAAGAACAAGGTCTAGGCATGGCCGTGAGGCCAGCCTCCCAATGATCTAAGATAGCATAAGAATGAAGATAGCTACCAAGATGATCTAGAGATCTAAAGTGATCAAAAGATAAAAATACAATAGTAAAAGGTCATACTTATAGAGAACTAGTAGCCTAGGGTTTACAAAGATGAGTAAATGACATAAAAATCCACTTTCGGGCCCACTTGATGTGTGCTTGGGCTGAGCATTGAAGCATTTTCATGTAGAGACTTCTCTTGGAGTTAAACGCCAGCTTTTATGCCAGTTTGGGCGTTTAACTCCCATTCTTGTGCCAGTTCCGGCGTTTAACGCTGGGAATTCTGATGTGACTTTGAACGCCAGTTTGGGCCATCAAATCTTGGGCAAAGTATAAACTATCATATATTGCTGGAAAGCCCAGGATGTCTACTTTCCAACGCCGTTGAAAGCGCGCCAATTGGGCTTCTGTAGCTCCAGAAAATCCACTTCGAGTGCAGGGAGGTCAGAATCCAACAGCATCTGCAGTCCTTTTTAGTCTCTGAATCAGATTTTTGCTCAGGTCCCTCAATTTCAGCCAGAAAATACCTGAAATCACAGAAAAACACACAAACTCATAGTAAAGTCCAGAAAAGTGAATTTTAACTAAAAACTAATAAAAATATACTAAAAACTAACTAGAACATACTAAAAACATACTAAAAACAATGCCAAAAAGCGTACAAATTATCCGCTCATCAGCTCCTAAAGGAAAACAACCCACTCCAAGAGGCAAGAAAGAGAATATTCCAAAACCACTTTAGAATCAAGGGAGATTCTTAACCAAAGAACATTCAGACCATTACTACAAAATGATGGGTCTAAGGTCAGTGATCCCAGAAGTCAAGTTCGATCTGAAAGAAGATGAATATCCGGAGATCCAAGAGCAAATTCGAAACAGGAACTGGGAAATCCTAGCTAATCCTGAAACAAAAGTGGGAAGGGATATGGTTCAGGAGTTCTATGCTAATCTGTTGCAAATAGACAGGCAGAGAATATCTGGAACTGCCCTCTATGACTATCGGACCTTGGTCAGAGGAAAGATTGTTCACATCCACCTTGACAAAATCAGGGAGATCTTTAAGCTGCCTCAGCTGAAAGATGACCCAGACTCTTTCAATAGGAGAATGATGAGAACAAACAAGGGCCTGGACAAGATTCTAGAGGATATATGCATCCCTGGAGCCAGATGGACCACCAGCACCATGGGTGTCCCAAATCAACTCAAGAGAGAAGATCTCAAACCAGTAGCCAGAGGCTGGCTAGACTTCATTGGGCGTTCCATATTGCCCACTAGCAACCGTTTTGAAGTCACTGTTAAAAGAGCAGTGATGATTCACTGCATTATGTTGGGAAAAGAAGTAGAAGTTCATCAGTTAATTTCGTGTGAACTCTACATAATAGCAAACAAGAAATCCAAAGAGGCCAAGTTGGCTTATCTAAGCCTAATTTCTATGCTCTGCAAAGATGTCGGAGTAAGGATGGGAATAACTGAGTATATCTCAGTTGAGCGGCCAATCACTAAAATATCAATGGAAAAACAACAGTTGCAGGATGACCCCATCAAGAGGAGAGCACAAGAATTCCTCCCAGAAATCCCTCAATTTGAATACTAGGAGCATCTTGAGGCATCTGTTTCCAAGTTGCAAGAAGCTATGGACCAAATAAAGGAAGAACAGAATAATCAAAATAGCATGCTTTGCAAATTGCTTAGGGAACAAGAGGAGCAAGGGCGTGAGTTGAGGGAACTGAAGCGTCAGAAATTAATTCTTGAAGGACCAAGCACCCCACAGACTAGAGGAACATCCACTTCCCAAAATACAGGTTGTTAAGTTCTAATTTTAGCTTTAACTCTGAGATAGTTGTTGTTATAGGAATTTACCTTAGAAGATATATAGGAGTAGTGATAATTAGTACATCTATTTTGATTTTATTTTCAATTAAGTTATAATTTTTTTTCTCATCATCATCAAACATGAATAAAATAGTAGATTTTTAGAATAAGGAGGTAATTTATATTTTTCGAGTTCTTAATAAGAAAAATTATAATTAATTATATGTGGTGGCAATACTTTTTGTCTTCTGAATGAATGCTTGAACAGTGCATATTTTTTATCTTGAATTTCATGAATGTTAAAATTGTTGGCACTTGAAAGAATGAGGAACACGAAAAATATTATTGGTGATATGAAAAATCATGAATTTGATTCTTGAAGCAAGGAAAAGCAGTGAAAAAAAAAGAGAGAGAAAAATTACAAGGAATCATTGGATCAAGAAAAAGAAAAAAAAAGCCAATAGCCCTTAAAACCAAAAGGCAAGGGTGAAAAGAATCCAAGGCTTTGAGCATCAGTGGATAGGAGGGCCCAAGGAAGTAATTCCAGGCCTAAGCGGCTAAATCAAGTTGTCCCTAACCATGTGCTTGTGGCATGCAGGTCCAAGTGAAAAGCTTGAGACTGAGTGGTTAAAGTCGTGATCCAAGGCAAAAGAGTGTGCTTAAGAACTCTAGACACCTCTAATTGGGGACTTTAGCAAAGCTAAGTCACAATCTGAAAAGGTTTACCCAATTATGTGTCTGTGGCATTTATGTATCCGGTGGTAATACTGGAAAACAAAGTGCTTAGGGCCACGGCCAAGACTCATAAAGTAACTGTGTTCAAGAATCAACATACTACACTAGGAGAATAAATAATACTATCTGAATTCTGAGTTCCTATGGATGCCAATCATTCTGAATTTCAAAGGATAAAGTGAGATGCCAAAACTATTCGGAAGTCAAAAAAGCTACTAGCCCCGCCCATCTAAACAAGAATCTGAGCTGCACTTAAAACTCTGAAATATTATTGTTTCTTAATTTCTTTTCATCCTATTTTATTTATCTAGGTTCTTGAGGACAAGCAACAGTTTAAGTTTGGTGTTGTAATGAGTGGATATTTTATACGCTTTTTGGGGGTAATTTCATGTAGATTTTAGCATGTTTTTATTAGTTTTTAATAGAATTTTATTAGTTTTTAAGCAAAAATAATATTTCTGGACTTTACTATGAGTTTGTGTGTTTTTCTGTGATTTCAAAAATTTTCTGGCTGAAATTGAGGGAGCTGAGCAAAAATATGATTTAGGCTGAAAAAGGACTGCTGATGCTGTTGGATTCTGACCTCCCTGCACTCGGAATGGATTTTTTGGAGCTACAGAAGTCCAATTGGCGAGCTCTCAATTGGGTTGGAAAGTAGACATCCAGGGATTTCCAGCAATATATAATAGTCCATACTTTGCGTGAAGATAGACGAAGTAAACTGGCGTTTAACGCTAGTTCCATGTTGCAATCTGGCGTCCAGCGCCAGAAACACGTCACGAACCAGAGTTGAACGCCAGAAACACGTTACAACTTGGCATTCAACTCCAGAAATAGCCCAGGCATGTGAGAAGCTTAAGTCTCAGCCCCAGCACATACCAAGTGGATTTCTGCACTATCCATCTTAGTTTACTCATTCTCTGTAAACCTAGGTTACTAGTTTAGTATTTAAACAACTTTTAGAGACTTATTTTGTACCTCATGACATTTTTAGATCTGAAATTTGTACCTTTTGGTAGCATGAGTCTCTAAACCCCATTGTTGGGGGTGAGGAGCTCTGCAGCGTCCCGATGAATTAATGCAATTATTTCTGTTTCTCATTCAAATATGCTTGTTCCTATCTAAGATGTTCATTTGCGCTTCACTATGAAGGAGGTGATGATCCATGGCATTCATCACCTTCCTTACCCCATGAACATGTGTCTGACAACCACCTCCGTTCTACATCAGATTGAATGAGTATCTCTTAGATTCCTTAATCAGAATCTTCGTGGTATAAGCTGGAATTGATGGCGGCATTCATGAGAATCCAGAAAGTCTAAACCTTGTCTGTGGTATTCCGAGTAGGATTCTGGGATTGGATGACTGTGACGAGCTTCAAAATCGCGAGTGTTGGGCTTGATGACAAACGCAAAAGAATCAATGGATTCTATTCCGACATGATCGAGGACCAACAGCTGATTAGCCGTGCTGTGACAAGCATTTGGACCATTTTCACTGAGAGGATGGGAAGTAGCCATTGACAACGGTGACACCCTACATATAGCTTGCCATGGAAGGAGCCTTGCAAATTCTGAAAGTAAGAAAGCAGTATGTTGCAGAGATTCAGAGGACAAAGCATCTCCAAAACTCCAACATATTCTCCATTATTAAGTAACAATTATTTATTTTATGCTCTTTTATTTTTCGTAATTCAAACTGATAATTATAATTGATATCCTGACTAAGAATAATAAAATAATCGTAGCTTGCTTCAAGCCAACAATCTCCGTGGGATTCGACCCTTACTCACGTAAGGTATTACTTGGACGACCCAATGCACTTGCTGGTTAGTTGTGCGAAGTTGTAAGAAATCTTGATTTTGATATTGGCATTACAATTTCGTGCACCAGCTATATAAAGGAGACTCCAACACTTATCAAGGGGGGACACATTGGAGCACAATTTTACTTAGTTTTTCATAGTATTAAAAGTAGGAGTAGTGTAGAATATAGAGCTCTCCTAGGGTTTATGTAGTTTTCTTGTAGCATTTTATAGCAAGCTTTGATCCTTCATTTTGCTTCTCTAATTGTACGTACTCACAATTTCTTCTTCAATTAAAGCACTTTTACCTACAATTCCTCTTGGTTCAAGTTATTTTGTCATTTTGCAATTTTGTGTTTCTTGAAGTTTTGATCAATGAATTTTATGTTTCATACTTCCTTTATATTTGATTGCTTGTTTACATTCGATTTTGTTGATAGTTGGTTATAGTTTCTTAACTTCCTTCGCAATTTTCCATGTTTTACTTTTATGCACACAAGGTGATTGTGAAAATGCCAACTTTAGATTTTGAGTAGATTTTCACACCTTGGCTTGTGGTTTGTGTTCCTAGGATACTAGAGTCATAATGTCCGACGTTTAGTGATAATTCTTGGGTAGTTAGTTGACTCTTGTTTCATTGACGCTAGCCTTTTATCAACTAGTTTGGTAAGTTGGTTAGGACTTATGGATTAAAGTCAATTATGCTTGCTTGACTTACTCCTCGATGGTTGGGGTTGACTAGGCGAGATTGACTCATCATAATTATCATAGTCATAGTTGTGGCGATGATAGGATTCCTTGGATCCTCACTCCCAAGTCAAGGTCTCTTTTATGCATTTCACTAGTTTTGATTTTGTTTGCTTACACTTGCATTAATTTACAATTTTGATCATTCCTTAGTTCTTTTAATCTTTTTGTTCTTAGATTTTGTTAAACCCCTCTTTGTCCTTACAACCGAGAGCGTATAACACGTCAATTGCTTTCCTAGGGAGAACGACCCGAGGTTTAATTACTCTCGGTTTATATCTGTTTTGAATTTTTACATTTGATTAAGAGAATTCATTGTTGGTTTGGACTATGCTACCAACGAATCAATTCTTATCTTGATTAATTCCAAACTATACAAGAAAAACCTCTAACACCAGGATGCTTTGGACGTTAATGGTGAAGCTAATACCGTTAACGTGACCAAGTGTTAGGAAAGGCTACGTTAGTGGCCACTAACGGTGGGGTTAACATGACTCAAGGGGGTTGGGGACGTTAGTGACCAAGTTAGTGTCACTAACGTCTTCGAACCAAGAATTTACACTTGACATTAACCACACTAACGGCCTGACTAACGTGAAAGTCACCCAATTCAAACTCTCCCAGCAAGCTGAGCAAAGCCCACTGAGATTGTAACTGCTTCAACTGTGGTCAAAGGCCCACATCCAGAGACTTGCAAACTTAACAAAAGATTAGAGAAGTAGTATATATAGGGGTGGTTTTGAACTAGAAAGGCGGATTGGGCCCTTGGGAATCCAAGATTGTAAACACTCTGTATTTACTTTTCTTTATAATTCAATTTTACTTTCAATGTAATTTACATTTCCATTTTCCATTCCCAGAGCTATGAACAACTAAACCCCTCTTCATTGGGTTAGGGAGCTCTGTTGTAATTCAATGGATCAATAATAGTTCTTATTCTTCTTATTATTTCCATTCTCTTTGATTTACTTGAAAGCTTTTGCTCTTCATCCAATTGAGCAATTGTCTCAGAAGGGAAATTACTCATACTTGGGTTTCCTCTGAACCTTGGAAGAGGAATGAGAAAATCATACTAGAAATGCTTTCTCATGTTGGACTAGATTGGGTGTTGGATGGATATAGTGACATATAATCCTACCAATACTTTGATCTAGAAAAACATGTGGTATAATCAGTGATCGTACTTCATCTCATCCCGTGAGTAATTAGATAAAGTAATTGGGTAATTATTCAAGCTTAGAGAGATTGAATTGCCAAGGAATTGGGATTCAATCACCTAAGATTGCCAAGAAATTAATGAGTTGCATGGATTGAGGAAGAGATGAGAATGAACTTAATCCAGAGAAGGCAATATCTCCTGAGCCCAATGAGCTTCCCTACTCTTGTCTCTCCATTCTCTATATTCTACTATTTACATTTATGTTCATCATTCCCAATCCCATTTAAGTTTCTACAATTTACTTTCTGCCATTTACTTTTCGTTATTTACATTCCGTGCTATTTACGTTTCCCGTCATTTAAATTTCTGCAAATCCCACTCAATTCTATTTAAGTTCAACTAGAACACTCCTCTGATTAAAGTTGCTCAGCCAATCAATCCCTCTGAGATTCGACCTCACTCTACTGTGAGTTTTTACTTGACGATAATTCAGTATACTTGCCAAAAGAAAATTTGTAGTGATACAGATTTTCATGCATCAAACACATTGAAACCCACCATTGTTTAGTTTCTAGTTCATAGTTTATTTTCTTAATAAAAGCACATGAGATTTTCTGCATGTATTCAATTTGCTGCATAAGGCATGGACCTAAGTTTGGTGTTCACACACTAATTTAAGTTCAGAAAATCACAAGCATACATGCATGCTAACCATCTCTCAAGTGCTTGGGGGAATAAGCAACTTTCAATATCTTTGCAGGAAGTTATTCAATCTCTTGGAGGGTAAGATGCATCATCATGTGGAAAGACAAGGGAAAGACTTGAAAGCCAACAATGATGATGACAAGGAGGAAGCAAGAAGACACCAAGAGGTTGTATCGTTACTTGCCTATCTCTAGCTTAAATATGTTAATTGAAAGTGCAATTGTGCCCCTGTTGATTAGTGTCCTGTTAGTCATGAGTCATTTACTATTTGTTTGTTTTTATGTTGATATGGCTTGCTAGTCTAAATGCTTATTTCACTTCATCTTGCTTGAGTTACATGCCTTGTTCCCAATGCTTGAATAAAAGAAAAATGTTGTGAAACAGAGAAAGAGTAAAGGTCTATTTTGTTAGAAGATAGAATAAGGTTATGTGGTGGTATGTGCTTGTTCATCAGTTGATTCATGAATAAGGCTAGAGGTTAGCATGACTTTGAGATATGAACTTGAGTTACATTCTATGAGACTTGACAAATAAAAGAGGTACATAATAAAAGAAAGAAAATGCAAGAGAAAGAAACAAAAAGAAATAATCAAAAGGGCTGGGCACCAATGGCTTGAGATTTTAAATATATGCCTGTGATGCTTTTGTACAAAGATAAGCTTGGATAACTAGGTTCTAAAGGGTGCTTCATCACCTAGAAATTTGGGTTAACTAACTCGAGATTACCAACCGAAAGTCCACCATCAAGAGCTACTTTGAGACAAAGCATTTAGTGACCCAAAGAGGTGCTGGGCACCAATGTCCAAAGAATAAAACAAGCTAAATTCCTGTGATGTATATGTGCTAATGAGAGGCTTGAGCAAGTATGTCTTTAAGGGTGCCTGATGGGTGAAAACGATTTCCACACAAACTCACTGGCAAGTATATCGGGTCACATCAAGTAGTAATAACTCATAAGAGTGAGGTCGATCCCACAGGGATTGATGGATCAAGCAACTTTAGTGAGGTGACTAGTTTAGTCAAGCTAATAGTTGGGAATTGGGTGAAAATGAAGTGATAGAAAGTAAATTACAGAGAATGTACAGTGCAGAATGTAGATTTGCAGAAACTAAAAGATCAAGAAAAGTAAATTGCATCAAATGTAAAGGGAATTAGGTGTTGGGAAACTAAAGAAGATAGTAAATTAGAACTCAGAATAATTGTAGAAGATGTAAATGTGCAAGAAAATAAATCAAGCTCAATGTGAACGAAAATGTGAAATTGCAGAAAGATAAAAGTGTATCAAACTATGCTAAGCTCTCTGGAGTCTCTAATCCTCAAGAGAAATCTGGAGTCTCTAATCCTCCAGCCTGAGCCTTCTATTTTATTCCTACTTCTACTATGCGTGTTACCTTCTAAAATGAAACTGATGCCTTTATATAGGCTCCCTAAACTACTAAATAAAATTCAAATTGAAAACAAATTACAATTAAATGCAAAATTCCTATTCTAGATGATCCTTGTATCTTTGAGTGATGTCAATTAGACTCTGCTTGCTTTGGGGCTTCAATGGGCTTGGATTAGAACTAATTGAGCCAGAGTTGCAGCTTCTAGGAGAGCGTAGCATTCATTTAGAGAACGGAGCGTTCGGGCGCACACACGTACACGTCCCTCACACTTGCGCGTGCTTTTGCATTTTTGACAATCGACGCGTATGCGTAACCCACGCATGCGCGTCCCTTGCAGCGTTCACCAAATGAGCATAGCGTTCTTTAATTGAGCACTCCCCACGTGTACGCGTCACCTACGTGTACGCGTGGGTCTTCAAACATGCCACTTCCACACTGCCGCTCAGCCTACGCTTTCGCGTCCTTCTTCAGGTAAGTCACACCCACGCGTATGCGTGGTCTTCCAAAGTTGCAATTTCGACGCTGCACGTAATGTACGCGTGTGCGTCAGTATCAAAACTCCAATCCCAAATTTGAAATTGACCAAAAACGCTCCTTTAGTTAACTTAGCATTCTCTTGGCAAATGAGCATTGATTGTCAAACAGAGCATGCTTCCTTGATTTAGTCATGGGCCACGCTTTTAAAAGCGTGGCCTAAGACTCCAAAGTGTGTCTAAACTCCAAAATGTGTCCCAAAATTCTTCTTCTCTTCCTTTGAGCTGATTTTGTGCTATTTTGCTTCTTTTCCACTTATTTCCTACAAAATTTATAAAATCAAAATATCAAAGAAATATACTATTTAAGCACAAAAACACTCAACAATTAAGCATTAATCATTAATTTTTTATGTGAAAAAGCATAGAAAAATATGGCATGATGACATGTCATCACAACACCAAACTTAAACCATGCTTGTCCCCAAGCAAGAAAAGAATCATGCAATAAAGATTGACAATCCAAGGTAAGAAGAATAGCAACTCAATGTTCATAGTTGGCTAGTTTTCTATGCATGCTACAATCGCAAAAAAATATGTAAATGATTGATGCTTCTATCTAGCTCATTTTATAAAATCTTTTCCTTATATTTCTTTCTTGAAACAAGCTTTTGATTTTCTTATTAGCTTCTCCTTTTGGGTGCTTTGCCCCATGAGTTGATAACAAAGCTAGACTCTAAATGCTTTGTTTTCAAGTATTACCACTTGATACATAAGCACCACAAGCATTTAATTAGAGGACTTGTTTAAGCTCATTTGTTTTTTTTCTTTGCTCTCTAATCATTAATGCTCAGAGCCTTGAGCTTTGAGGGAGTGCTTTTACACTTGAGCCTAGCCTTGACTTCTAAGTGTTTTGTTTTCAAGCTTTTTGCCTGATACATAAACACCACAAGTATTTAATAATTGACTTGTCATTGGTACTCAAAGCCTTCAGCTTTCTCATTCCTTCCATTTTTCTTTTCTTGCCTTAACTGTATTTGCTTCTTCAAGGTTTTCAAGATTTCAAAGATTTCACAAAATGTCCTAGATTCAAACTTCAATTAAACAAATTCAAATGCAATTGAGCAATAACAATTAATCATGCTAGCCTTCCAGTACTTATATGCCCATGCTAAGTTCTTATTTAATGACCTTGTTTGTTTATGATCATGATACTTTAGTACTTTTGAACTCACAAAACTCAAGTTGGTAGTCATAATGTCACAGCAACATGTTACAATTTAGCAATCAAACTATGCTTATTTACAACACACATGCATACAGAGAAGATAGAAGACAATCATGCAATTACCAATGCTGAAAGTAAGTAGGAGGGAAAAGGAATGTTACCACCTTGTAGTTCATCTTCACTGTTGTTGTCCTTTTCCTCCCATTCTTCCCCTTCCCATACCAACTTAGAGTGTTTGCTCATCCTCAAGCAACAATTAGAATAGGGGTGATGGGGCTAAGATGGATCATGAGTGTCTTACACAATGAAATATTAGTAGTACATGTGTTTAAGCAAGAAAAATAAAAAATAACTATGAAGGCACAAGAAACATAGACACTGTGATTGCAAAAATAAAGAGGTGTGCATGATACATTGCATAAAGAATAAGTGGCACACCAAACTTAGTGTGACACTTTCACTTGGAATTGATACAAGTATCCAGTATAGATTGTAAACAAATTTTATTGCATAGCAACACCAAACTTATAATGTAACCATATGTCAATTAATTTGAACTAAAAAAGGGAACTGTTATATGTTAAATACAATCACCAAACGAAGAATCTGTCATGAATAAGGATTTCTGGGTGCGGTATTAACAAAAACAGTTAAGGAGCAAAATAAATAAAAACATTAAAAAAATAAAGAAATGACTAAAACAAAGAGAATAATAAAAAATGTCAAACCAAAAGAAAGATAACATTGTAAAGGATTTATGATTATGCAGATAGGTGGTGTTGCTGGATTTGTTGCAATAGAAAATTAAGTGGCACACCAAACTTAGAAACTTAGTGTGACACTTCCAATTTAGAACTGATGCAATCATCCAGATTGAAAATAGATTGTTGTAGGGCAACACCAAACTTAGATTGTAATCATATGCCAATTTGTTGAAATTAAACAAAGCAAGGAAAGAAAATAAACAAAGCAGAGAAATGAAAGGTTACCTAAGGTTGGGTTGCCTCCCAACAAGCGCTCCTTTTGTGTCATTAGCTTGACATGTTGTTCTTCACTTTCTTCCTCTTCTTCCAGTTTGTTAAGAGGAATGACCTCAAAGGGGGAGAAGATTTAGCTATTGTCCCCTGTTTTGGTCTCTTCTCAGCAAGCTTCCTTTTGTTATTTGCTGGATTGAACTTGCTTGCTGGATCAAGGGTAGGATTGTCTACAGTTGACCTTTTCTTGAATGTTGTCCTTTGTTTCTTGGTCACAATCCTCTTTTCGGTGATCTTGTTATTTGCCTTCACTTCTTGGATGTCAAGACTTGGTGGTTGTGTGTTGGTTGGAGTGTTTTCTTCATCAAAAGCCTTTTGAATTGGTGGTTCAATGAGCCCTTCTTCTATGCAGCTTTCTGCTTCACTTGAGTGTGGTCTTTCTTGATGGAGTTCCTCCCTTTCTTCTGCATGATCTTCCATTAAGTTCTTTGGGAGTGAGTCCTCATGGTCTTCTACCACCTCAATTAGCCTCTGTGGATATGGAATCCTTGGCTCATATACCTCCACCACCTCATTTTCCCTTTAAGTTTCACTCGATACAGGAGCCTCTTCATCTTGCTCTACCACTTCCTCCTTCACATCCACCAATTGGTCTTCATCTTCATTGCTTAACATTTCTTTGTTTTTCCTTGCCCGCTCAAAATATCCATCCATCTTATTACAGAGGGTTTCTTGTTCTTTCCAAGAGTCTATAGATGTTTGTAAGTATTGTTCAAATGCTAGCTCAAGGGACGAAGACTGAGAATGTGTTTCTGGATATGTGGGTGTTGTGGTGAAGTTGTTTTGAGTGGTATGAAATGAATCTTGTGAGTTATGAAATGAGCTTTGTGACTGTTGAGATGAGTTTTCTGTGTAGTGGAATGAATTTTGTGGTTGGTAAAATGAATCGTATGGATCTTGGGGAAATTTTGTGTTGAGGCAAAATCAAGTGATGAAGAATTTTCAAGTGAAGAAATGGGAGGTGAGGTTGGACAATTTTGCATAAATGAATTGAAGGTTTGCTAGAGTGATGATGGCTCTTAATAAGTGGAGTATGAACTGTCAAATGCTTTCTAGTTTTGATCCTCCCATCTACAATGTGAATCATTGTAGAATTCATCATAGTATGGATCATTTTATGGCATTGGGGGACAATCTTGCATGAATTTATCGAAAGCACACTCCAGTGATGATGTCTCTTGATGAGTGGAATATGAACTATTGAATGCTGTTTGGTTTTGACCCTCCCATCCACAACTTGAGTGATTGTTGAATTCATCACAATGTGGATTATTTTGTGGTGTGGAGGAGCAATCTTCCATGTATGTATTGACAGCATAGTCAAGTGATAATGTCTTTGAATGATTAGAGTGTGAATCATTGCAATTCCCTTCCCAGCCATTTTTTGTGTGTGTGTCAAAACAGTATGAGTTACTTTGTGGCTCTGGAAAATAGTCCATTTCACTTGATTGTTCATACTCCCTCATTCCTTGTTGATATTCCCAGTCACCATGAGGATAATGACCTAAATCATCTTGTGGTGGTGGGCAATATTTCATGAAATTGTCTTGATCATTCTCTGAAGCATATCCCCATTGATTGGGTTGCTCAGAATCTGTTAATTCTTGGTGATACTCCCAGCCACCATTAGGATAATGAATTGAATCATATTCTGGTGGTGGGTAATATCCCATATGATTCTCTTGCTCATCTTGTGGCTCTGAAGCATATCTCCATTAATTGGAGTGCTCAGAATCTGTGATTTCTTGGTGATATTCCTAGCCACCATTAGAATAGTCAGTTGGTGATGGTGAGTAATATCCCATAAAATTTGTTTTATCACAAGATGAATTTTATAAAACACATCAGCAATGAAAATTGAAATTCATGTCTCAGATGAGAATTTCTTAGTGACGCAATAACTCAAACACCATGGTATCAGCTTAAAACAGAAAATTAAAAGAACAAAAACAAAGAAAATGCTTAATCTAGATTCTCACCCACTTAATCATTGTCGATCTATATCAATCCTTGGCAACTGCGCCAAAAACTTGATGGGTGAAAATGATTTCCACACAAACTCACCGTCAAGTATACCGGGTCTCATCAAGTAGTAATAACTCACAAGAGAGAGGTCGATCCCACAGGGATTGATGGATCAAGCAACTTTAGTGAGGTGATTAGTTTAATCAAGCTAACAGTTGGGAATTGGGTGAAAATGAAGCGACAGAAAGTAAATTGCAGAGAAAGTAAAGTGCAGAATGTAGATTTACAGAAACTTAAAGAGCAAGAAAAGTAAATTGCATCAAATGTAAAGGAAATAGGGTGCTGGAAAATTAAAGAAGACAGTAAATCAGAACTCAGAACAATTGCAGCAGATATAAATGTGCAGGAAAATAAATCAAGCTCAATGTGAATGAAAATGTGAAATTGTAGAAAGATAAAAGTGTATTAAACTATGCTAAGCTCTCTAGAGTCTCTAATCCTCCAAGAGAGATCTGGAGTCTCTAATCCTCTAGCCTGAGCCTTCTATTCTATTCCTACTCCTACTGTGCGTGTTACCTTCTAAAATGAAACTGATGTCTTTATATAGGCTTCCTAAACTACTAAATGAAATTCAAATTGAAAACAAATTACAATTAAATGCAAAATTCCTATTCTAGATGATCCTTGTGCCTTTGAGTGATGTCAATTGGACTCTGCTTGCTTTAGGACTTCAATGGGCTTGGATTAGAATTAATTGAGCCAGAGTTACAGCTTCCAGGAGAGCGTAGCATTCATTTAGAGAACGGAGCGTTCAAGCACCCACGCGTACGCGTCCCTCACGCTTGCGCGGGCTTTCGAATTTTTGCCCATCAACGCGTATGCGTACCGCACTCGTACGCGTCCCTTACAACATTCACCAAATGAGCGTAGCATTCTTTGATTGAGCGCTCCCCATGCATACGCGTCACCTACGCGTACGCGTGGGTATTCAAACATGCCACTTCCACGCTGCCACTCAGCCCATGCTTGCGTGCCCTTCTTCATCTAAGTCACACCCACGCTTACGCATCATGTACCCGTATGCGTGGTCTTCCAAAGTTGCAATTTCGACGCGTGCGCGTCATGTACCGTGCGCCTCATTGTCAAGACTCCAATCCCAAATTTGAAATTTCCCAAAAATGCTCCTTTAGTTAACTTAGCGTTCTCTTGGCAAATGAGCGCTGATTGTCAAACAGAGAATGCTTTCTTGATTTTGTCATGGGGCACGCTTTCAAAAGCGTGGCCTAAGACTCCAAAGCGAGTCTAAACTCCAAAATGTGCCCCAAAATTCTTCTTTTCTTCTTTTGAGCTGATTTTGTGCTATTTTTCTTCTTTTTCCACTTATTTCCTATAAAATTTATAAAATTAAAAGATCAAAGAAATATACTATTTAAGCACAAAAACACTCAACAATTAAGCATTAATCATTATTTTCTTATGTGAAAAAGCATAGAAAAACATCGCATGATGACATGTCATCAGTGTCTCAACACCTAGCATCTTGAACCAACTGGGGCGGGAATGCTGGCTGAAAGCTTACTATAAAAAGCTGCCTTAACACATAGTATTTAGCCTCAGCAAACAATAAGTCTCAATCAAAAGAAGAAAGCAAGAAATGCTCAAACTAAGGACCAGACAATAACAAGTCTCATAGGGTGTAATCAAAGTAAGGATCCAAAGCAGTGTCACTACTTCAGCCACAAATAAATATCACTAAGATACCATGCATGAAACCTCATTGACCAGGATTGAATGGCTTCCAATAAGGACCTATATCTCTCTTTGTTTTCATTCATTCTTCTTATAATAACACAATCACCAAGAGCAAGAGATGTCACGGACAGGGGCTTCTTGGTGAGTGGTGCACAAAATTGTAATCTCAATGGCACCAATAACTTGGTACGCACAATTGTAATCTCAACTCTTTTTCACAACTTCGCACAACTAACCAGCAAGTGCACTAGGTCGTCCAAGTAATAAACCTTACGTGAGTAAGGGTCGATCCCACGGAGATTGTCGGCTTGAAGCAAGCTATGGTCGTCTTGTAAATCTCAGTCAGGCGTATTCAAAAGGTTATAGAGTTTTGATAATTAAAAGATAAAAAAAAACATAAAAGAAAGATAGAGATACTTATGTAATTCATTGGTAGGAATTTCAGATAAGTATGTGGAGATGGCTCATTCCTTTTGAATCTCTGCTTTCCTACTGCCTTCATCCAATCCTTCATACACCTTTCTATGGCGAGCTGTATGTTGAATGTCACTGTTGTCAATGGTACTTCCCATCCTCTCAGTGAAAATGGTCCTCTACGGTTTCCCGCATGGCTAATCAGTTGTTGGTTCTCGATCGTGTAGGAATAGGATTTACTATCCTTTTGTGTTTGTCACCACGCCCTACAGTTGCGAGTTTGAAGCTTGTCACAGTCATCCCATCCCAGATCCTACTCGGAATACCACAGACAAGGTTTAGACTTTCTGGATCTCAAGAATGCTGCCAATTGATTCTAGCTTATACCATGAAGATTCTAATATCGGATTTAGATGCCCCATTGTCAGAGGGGAGTCGATGTGAATCATTGATTAGAAACCCAAGAGATATGCATTCAATCTTGTTTTCATGTAGAACGGAAGTGCTTGTCAATCACGCGTTCATAAGTGGGAATGGTGATGAGTGTCACATAATCATCACATTCATCATGTTCTTGTGTGCGAATGGATATCTTAGAATAAGAATAAGCATGAATTGAATAGAAGAACAATAGTACTTTGCATTAATACTCGAGGAACAGAAGAGCTCCACACCTTAATCTATGGTGTGTAAAAACTCCACCGTTGAAAATACATAAGTGAAAATAGGGTAGGCATGGCCAAATGGCCAGCCCCCATAAAAGTCTAAGATAGCATAAATATGATCAAAGATGTCTAATACAATAGTAAAAGGTCCTATTTATATCAGACTAGTTACTAGGGTTACAGAAATAAGTAAATGATGCAGAAATCCACTTCCGGGCCCACTTGGTGTGTGCTTGGTCCGAGCATTGAATCTTTCACGTGTAGAGGTCTTCCTTGGAGTTAAACGTCAGTTTGTAACTTGTTTCTGGCATTTGAGTCTAGCTAGCAACTTGTTTCTGGCGTTTAACGCCAGAATAGGGCAGAAAGCTGGTGTTGAACGCCAGTTTGTGTCATCTAAACTCAAACAAAGTATAAACTATTATATATTTCTGGAAAGCCCTGGATGTCTACTTTTCAACGCAATTAATAGCGCACCATTTGGACATCTGTAGCTCCAAAAAATGCATTTCGAGTGCAGGGAGGTCAGAATCCAACAGCATCTGCAGTCCTCTTTCAGCCTCTGAATCAGATTTTTGCTCAGGTCCCTCAATTTCAACCAGAAAATACCTGAAATCATAGAAAAATACACAAACTCATACTAAAGTCCATAAATGTGAATTTTGCTTAAAAACTAATAAAAATATACTAAAAAGTGAATAAATCATACTAAAAACTATGTGAAAACAATGCCAAAAAGCGTATAAATTATCCGCTCATCACAACACCAAACTTAAATTGTTGCTTGTCCCCAAGCAAATGAAAACAAATTAGGATAAAAAGAAGAGAATATACAATGAATCCCACAATATCAATGAAACTTAGTCCCAATTAGATGAACGGGGCTAGTAGCTTTTTGCTTCTGAACAGTTTTAGCATCTCACTTTATCCTTTGAAATTCAGAATGATTGGCATCTATAAGAACTCAGAAGTTTGGATAGTGTTATTGATTCTCCTAGTTTAGTATGTTGATTCTTGAACAGAGATACTCTATGAGTCTTGACCGTGGCCCTAAGCACTTTGTTTTTCAGTATTACCACCGGATACATGAACGCCACAAACACATGACTGGGTGAACCTTTTCAGATTGTGACTCAGCTTTGCTAAAGTCCCCAGTTAGAGGTGTCCAGAGCTCTTAAGCACACTCTTTTTGCTTTGGATCACGACTTTAACCACTCAGTCTCAAGCTTTTCACTTAGACCTGCATGCCACAAGCACATGGTTAGGGACAGCTTGATGCAGCCGCTTAGGCCAGAATTTTATTCCTTTAGGCCCTCCTATCCATTAATGCTCAAAGCCTTGGATCCTTTTTACCCTTGCCTTTTGGTTTAAAGGGTTATTGGTTTTTTGCTCTTGCCTTTTAGTTTAAAGAGCTATTGGCTTTTTCTGCTTGCTTTTTCTTTTTCTTTCTTTTTCTTTTTCACCAATTTTTTTTCGCAAGCCTTGTTATTCACTGCTTTTTCTTGCTTCAAGAATCAATTTTATGATTTTTCAGATTATCAATAACATTTCTCTTTTTCATCATTCTTTCAAGAGCCAACAATTTTAACATTCATAAACAACAAGATAAAAAAATATGCACTGTTCAAGCATTCATTCAGAAAACAAAAAGTATTGCCACCACATCAATATAATTAAACTAATTTCAAGATAAAATTTGAAATCCAAGTACTTCTTGTTCTTTTGTAATTAAGCACATTTTTCATTTAAGAGAGGTGAAGGATTCATGGAGTTATTCATAGCTTTAAGACATAGACACTAGACAGTAATGATCATGTAATAAAGACACAAACATAGATAGCACATAAAGCATAAAAATCAAAAAACAGAGAAAAAAAATAAGAACAAGGAAATTAAAGAACGGGTCCACCTTAGTGATGGCGGCTAGTTCTTCCTCTTAAAGATCCTATGGAGTGCTTGAGTTCCTCGATGTCTCTTCCTTGACTTTGTTGCTCCATCCTTAGTGCTTTTGGTGCTCCTATCCTTAGTTGCTCCCCAATAGTTGTGTGGAGGAAAATGTATCCCTTAAGGCATCTCAGGGATTTTCTTGATGACATGCTCTTGTTGAGGTCCATGAGTGGGCTCTCTTGTTTGCTTCATCCTCTTTTTGGTGATGGGCTTGTCCTCTTCAATGAGGATGTCTTCCTCTATGAGAATTCCAGCTGAATTGCATAGGGATCACCTTTTTCTTGTCCACAACTTCATAGAAGTGGTCTTGATGGACCTTTGAGATGAATCTTTCCATCTCCCATGACTCGGAGGTGGAAGCTTTTGCCTTCCCTTTCCTCTTTCTAGAGGTTTCTCCGGCCTTAGGTGCCATAAATGGTTATGGAAAAATAAAAAGCAATGCTTTTACCACACCAAACTTAAAAGGTTCGCTCGTCCTCGAGTAAAAGAAGAAAGAAAGAAGGGCAATAAGAAGAAAATAGAGGAGATAGAGGGAGATAGAGAGAGGTGGGGTAGGCGGGGATCCTGTGGGGTCCACAGATCCTGAGGGGACAAGGATTTGTCATCCCTGCTTCAATTAGGCGTGTAAACACCCTTAGTGTGCAATCCTGGCGTTTCACGCCAAACTACTGCTTGTTTCTGGCATTAAATACCAGATTTTATTCCTTTCCTGGCATTAAACGCCAAGCTGCAACCTGTTTCTGGTGTTTAACACCAGTTTGTTACTTCTTTCTTCTGTTTAATGCCAGTCTGGTACTTCTTTCTGGCGTTTAACGCCCATAATGGTGCTAGACTGGGCGTTAAACGCCCATTCTGCTACCCTTACTGGCGTTTAAACGCCAGTAAGTTTCTCCTCCAAGGTGTGCTACTTTTAATGCTGTTTTTTATTTTTCTTGAATTTTTGCAATTGTTTTTGTGACTCTACATGATTATCGACCTAAAAAAAAGAAAATAACAAAGATAAATAAAATTGGGTTGCCTCCCAATAAGCGCTTCTTTAATGTCAATAGCTTGACAGTGGGCTCTCATGGAGCCTCACAGATGTTCAGAGCATTGTTGGGAGCTCTCGACACCAAACTTAGAGTTTGAATGTGGGGGTTCAACACCAATCTTAGAGTTTGGTTGTAGCCTTCCAATACCAAACTTAGAGTTTGACTGTAGGGGCTTTGTTTGACTCTGCATTGAGAGAAGATTTTCTTGCTTCCTCTCTATGGTTACAAAGGGAGATCCTTGAGTTTTAAACACAAGGTAGTCCTCATTCAATTGAAGGATCAACTCTCCTCTGTCCACATCAATCACAGCTTTTGCTGTGGCTAGGAAGGGTCTTCCAAAGATGATGGATTCATCCTCATCCATCCCAGTGTCTAGGATTATGAAATCATCAGGGATGTAAAGGCCTTTGACCTTTACTAGCATGTCCTCTACTTGTCCATAAGCCTTTTTCATGGATTTGTCTGCCATCTCTAATGAGAATGTGGCAGCCTATTGAAGAACGGATTTTCTATTGGTAAAGAAATATAAACATATGATCGTGTTGTAAGTATAGCTTCTAAACCAACAGAAAATCCTTTCTTACAAACGTTTGGTTGTCACAAGTAACAAACCCAATAAAATTTATAAACCGAATTATTCAAACCTCGGGTCGTCTTCTCAAGGAATTACAGGGAAGTATGAGTGATTATTGGTTATGGAAAATAGAGTTTTTTGGTTTTAAAAGGGTTTGAATAAGAGAAAATAGATTGCAGGAATTAATAAATCAATAGCAAAGAAAAACTTTTGGCGAAGTATGAAAACTGGAAGTCCTATCCTAGTTATCCTTATCAATGATGATGAGAATTATATTTTTGCTCTCACTCAGTCAACCTCTAACTATGAAGGTAAGTGGCTAAATCATTTTAACACCTAAAGTCCTAGTCAGCTTCTGAGGAAAGACTAGAGTTATAGGAATCTAAATCAATCAGCAAGGATATCAATTATCAATCACGATGAGTTTGACAACTCAAGAGTTACCAATTAATCAACCAAAGCCAATAGTAAAAAATATAAATTATAAATAAGGAAAAGCAATCATGAGTCTAAAATACCTCGAATTATAATATTTAAGAAAATCCTAACATGAAAAGTTCATAAACAAATAAAAGAGAAAAATAACTAAAAAGAACATTGAATTTGAGATGAAGAAGAAATATTCCTAATTCTAATAAAAATCCTAATCCTAATCCTAAGAGAGAGGAGAGAACCTCTCTCTCTAAAAACTACATCTAAAATTATGAAAATTATGTTGTATCCTCCCTATGATGAATGAATGGATTCTCCCACTTTATAGCCTCTAATCTATGCTTTCTGGGCTGAAAACCGGGTTAAAAACAACCCAGAAATTGCCCCCAGCATTTTTTGATACATACAGGTCACAGGAAAGTGACGCGAAAGCATCGTCCATGCGTTTGCGTGGATTGAAATTTTGCAGATGCGACGCGGGCGCGTCATCCACGCGTTCGCGTTGCCTAACTTTGGGGCAGCTATGGCAAATTATATATCATTGCAAAGCCCCGGATGTTAGCTTTCCAACGCAACTAGAACTATCTCATTTGAACCTCTGTAGCTCAAGTTATAACTATTTGAGTGCGAAGAGGTCAGGCTAGATAGCTTAGCAATTTCTTCAACTTCTTGTATTCCTTCCACTTTTGCATGCTTCCTTTCCATCCTCTGAGCCATTCCTGCCCTTTAATCTCTGAAAACACTTAACACACATATCACGACATCGAATGATAATAAGAGAGGATTAATATTAGCAAATTTAAAGCCCAAAGAAGCATGTTTTCAATCATAGCACAAAATCTGGAAGGAAAAAGTAAAACATGCGAATAGTATGAATAAGTGGGTAAAGAGTTGATAAAAACCACTCAAATTAGCACAAGATAAACCATAAAATAGTGGTTTATCAATCTCCCCACACTTAAACATTATCATTTCCTCATGCTAAGCTCAAGAGAAGCTATAAAGGAGTGAATGGGGGAAAGTAAGACTCATGCAATGTAATGTAATGCAATGCAACCTATCTATGTGAATGCAACTACATGCAAAATATTTCTACCTACTTGGTTAAAAGTAAACAAGTTTTCCAAGATAAATATAATTCAAATTTCACTAATTCAAATCATATAATAAAAGACAAGTAAACTTGTAAGAAGATAGCTCATGAAAGCAGGGAACATAGAATCAAGCATTGAACCCTCACTGGTTGTGTATGTGCACTCTAATCTCTCTAGTGTATAGGATAATTCACTCTATTCTTCTCTAATCATGCTTTCTAAACTTTGTTCTTCATCTAACCAATCAACAAATATTTAGTATACCAATGCAAACATCATGAGGTCTTTTCAAGGTTGTAATGGGACTGAGGTAAAGGTAAGGATGTATATATAAGGCTAAGTGAGCTAACGAAGTGAATCCTTGATTAGTCTAAGATCTCACTTAATATACATACTTTATATAATTTAAAATGCTTTACCTAGCTTCCCAAATTTTTTCCACTTTTGTATTACATGCTCATGTGCTAACCAAGAATTCAACTTGGAATTTTTATTGTTTTTCTGCTTAAGGCTAGTAATGTGGTTATAAAACAGAAGGGGATTAAAAGGCTCAAGGGGGCTAACAAGGATGGCATAAAAGGGTAGGCTTATTTGGGATAAGTGAGCAAAAATAAGTAATGGCCTCAATCATATGCAAGCATGTAAATACACTAAATAATAGACATATAAAATGGAACAAAATATAGGTTACAATCATAGAGAAGGAAACACACAAGAATAAAAATTTATGGTTAAATAATGTAACCATGTAAATAAGCTCAAAATCTCATAGGTTGTGTGTTCTAGCTTTTAACAATGTTCCAAATACAACTTCCAAACAAATTTAACACAAAAGTTTTGATTTAAGTTAGTGAATTTTTTTCAAAAATAGGGTCTTAAAAAGAAACTTATTATTTTTCAACCAAGTAGTACTTAAATGCAAACAATCAACTACACATGCAATCTATTATGCAATACAACAATGGACAAACAAAGAAAATAGAATATTGGTATTGAGAAGAGAATAACTAACCCATGGAGATCGGTATCGACCTCCCCACACTTAAAGATTGCACCGTCCTCGGTGCATGCTAAGATGTACAAATGGACGGGCTGCTCTAACTGATGTCTTTCTCTATAGATTGTGCAGATTGACTTGCCTGTCTCCCCATTAAGAAGCTTTTTCTCTCTCTTCGTGGTGGCCATCCTGAAAGAAGAGAAAAAGAAGGAAAGTAACCCAAAAATAAGGATAAAACCATAAATAAAATATGGGTGTTAATGCCAAATAATAAAGGTCTCAATTACATGGTAGCTACAACATGCAAGTGGAAAATAGTGGAAGCAAATGGCATATCAATAGTGCAAAAGTTGCAACAATGGGAAAGAGAGTGTTATTTTCTTCCCAACGCACATATGACGCGGACGCGTTAGCGATGCGGTCGCGTCGCGTGCGATTTATTTATTTATTTATTTATTTATTTTGATGCAGTATGCAGAATGCAATACTAATATGTTATGCAAAATTCCAGGTTCAATCAAAACTCAAAAACAAACAAAATAGACTAGAATTAAAACTGAAAAGGGATGATTATACCATGGTGGGTTGTCTCCCATCTAGCACTTTTAGTTAAAGTCCTTAAGTTGGACATTTGATGAGCTTCCTGTTATGGTGGCTTGTGCTTGTACTGATCCAGGAATCCCCACCAATGTTTGTACTTCCAATAGCATCCGGGATCCCAAACTTTGCTTTTGCACCCGTCTTCTTGTTGATCAATATTGTTCCATCCGGGTGGCAAGCAGTCTGAATTCTTACTAAAGCGGCCAAACAACTTCCTAGACCCATTCAGTTGAGCTCTACACCAACCTTTGCGTTTAAACTTAAAGCTTTCAACCATAATGAACCTTGCAGGACAATTCTTACCACTGACCATCTTCCTCTTACTCTTAATGCCACAAAGAGCTCTATGTTGACCATCCGTCTCTAGTAGCCCATATTCAAGTGGAATTAGAAAGCTAAGGGATATGAATTTTACCCACTTGAATGTTGTGAAGGATGATGGCAACTTAGGGTGAGGTGTTTCTAATGAACGTGCAAGCTCCACTCCCTTGTGCTTTTCTTTGACATCTTCCACCTCTTTGCAAGCTTCTTCAATTTCAACCTCTTCCTCTTGGTAGCTTTCTTCTGATTCAATTTCTTCTTCATTGTTCACCAAGGGCATGGGAGGTTGTGCTTCTTCTTCTTTAATCTCCATGTCAAGTCCAATGGGAGAGGACTCAAATGTATATAGGAATTCATTAATGATTGAATCCATCTCTTGATATTCCCCTTTAAAGTTTTCAACCATGATATGCCTTGGAGGTTGTACACCCTCCTTAACATTAAATTCAAACTCCTTAAAAGGGGGCTCTGTGACTTGAGTTTCCCATGGAGGTTCCACATCTCCTAAGTCTTCAACCATTTCTTCCTCTTCAATGGCAGGCGTAGCTTCTTCCAATTGTTCCAATACCAAATCGTGCTGCTCACTGTCCACTAGAGTCTCTAACTTCTCCTTCCTGCCACGTTCTTCAGTAGATTCTCCACATGAAGTCATAGGGATTCCTTGAATGTCCGAATGTCAGAAAGGTAATCGATTTATCGCTTGATCCAGTTGGCGAAGGGTTGCATGAAATTTTTTCACTATTTCCTTGAGACGATCCCTTGATTCTTGTTGTGCTCGGTTATCATAAGTAGGATCATAGTGCTCTTGGATTGATGGATATGGAGATGGTGTATATTGAGGTGGTGGTTCTTGGGAGTAATTGGGGTGGAATTGGGGTGGTTCTATATATGGTTCATACGGTTCATAGGGTGGTTGGTATGGTGGATATGGGTTAGGGTCATATGGAGGTGAATATCGGAAAGGGGCTTGTGAGCATGGTGGTCCAAAGTCATGTTGAGGAGGGGGCTCATAGGCATATGGTGATGGTTGTTGATAATCAAAAGAGCGCTTACCATAGCCATTGCCTTGATATGCATCACAGAATGGTTGTTGATAGTCCATTGGAGGTGGTTGTTACCATGAGGGTTGATCAAATCCTTGTGGCTCCTCCCATCTTTGATTTTTTCAACCTTGATGCCTGTTCTCATTGTAATCTCCTCTTCCTGCAACATAATTGTAACCAGACTCATAGCCAAAGAGGTGAGATTTCATGGAAGTAGGAGAAAATAGAAACAAAAACTAACAAAAAGAAAATATTTTGAAAAAGATTTGATTTTTGAAAAAAGATAAGATAAGATTTTGAAAAAGATATGATTTTTGAAAAAAAAGAAAAGATATGATTTTTGAAAAAAAAGATAAGATAAGATTTTGAAAAAGATATGAATTTTTTTTTTGAAAAAGATTTGAATTTTGAAATTTAAAACTAAGATAAGATAAGATAAAAAATTTTAAAACAAAAATCTGAAATTATTTTTTTGAAAAATTATTTACAATAACTAATAATAAGGCACACGTTTGCAATTCCCCAGCAACGGCGCCATTTTGAAGAACTAGATTCTCGCGCGATCTAGAATTTTCACAAATAAATTCCCGTTGTAAGTATAGCTTTTAGATCGACAAGAATCCCTTTCTTACAAACGTTTGGTTGTCACAAGTAACAAACCCAATAAAAGTAATTAACCAAAGTATTCAAACCTCGGGTCGTCTTCTCAAGAAATTGCAGGGAAGTGTGATTTATTATTGGTTATGGAAAATAGTATTTTTGGGTTTTTGAAAAGGTTTTCAACAAGAGAAATGGATTGCAGGGAATTAATAAATTAATAAGTAATAAAACTCTTGGCAATGTATGAAAACTGGAAGTCCTATCCTAGTTATCCTTATCAATGGTGATGAGAATTATATTTTTTTTGCTCCCACTAAGTCAACCTCTAACTATGAAGGTCAGTTAAGTGGACAAATTAATTTAACACCTAAAGTCCTAGTTAACTCCTCAAGGAAAGACTAGAGTTATAAGAATCTAAATTAATCAGCAAAGATAACAATTATCAATCACGATGAGTTTGATAACTCAAGAGTTATCAATTAATCAACCAAAGCCAAAAGGGAAAAATCTAAATTATTTATATAATAAATAGAAGAAAGCAATCATGAGTCTGAAATACCTCAAATTATATTAAATGAAGATATCAATTCTAACATGGACAAGTTCATAAATTAGATAGAAAAAATAGATAAATAAAAGGGACATTGAACCTGAGATAAAGAAGATGAAAATATTCCTAAATCCTTTAAGAGGAATCCTAATCCTAATTCTAAGAGAGAGGAGAGAGCATCTCTCTCTAAAAACTACATCTAAATCCTAAAACTATGTATTATGAATGAATGTTGTGTGATGTATCCAATGTATGTTCTCTTGATGAATGGATGGATTCCTCTATTTATAGCCCTTTAATCTGTGTTCTTTGGGCTTGGATCTGGACCAAAAAGGGCCCAGAAGTCGCTGGAGCCGACTTCTGTAAATTCTGCAGATCACGCACGTCACGCGTCCGCATGGGTCACGCGGTCGCGTCATCTGGAGTGTTACTCTTCCACGCGGTCACGTCAGTCATGCGTCCGTGTTAGTTGTGTTTCGCGAGTCACGCGTTCGTGTCATTTATGCGCTCGCGTCGATGCCAATTTACACAAAGCACGCGTTCGCGTCGTCCATGCAGACGCGTCGCTGCCAGTTTCTCCAAAAACTCTAATTTGTGCTTTCCTTCTATTTTTGTATGTTTCATTTTTATCCTTTAAGTCATTCATGTCCTATAAAACCTGAAAGTACTCAACACACAAATCACGGCATCGAATGGTAATAAAGGATAATTAAATTTGATTATTTTAAAGCATAGGAAACATGTTTTCTCATATGTCATATCCTAAGGAAGGAATTGTAAAACCATGAAAATTCATATGAATAAGTAGGTGAAGAGTTGATAAAATCATTCAATTTAAGCACAAGATATATCATAAAATAGTGGTTTATCACCTGTACCTCAAAGATTCCCAGTTTCTCCATTACAGATAGTGGCATCAAGTTTATGCTTGACCCCAGGTCACACAAAGCCTTCTCAAAGGTCATGGTGCCTATGGTACAGGGAATTAATAATTTACAAGAATCCTGTTTCTTTTGAGGTAATGTCTACCTAACCAAGTCATTCAGTTCATTGGTGAGCAATGGGGGTTCATCCACCCAAGTCTCATTACCAAATAACATGGCATTCAGCTTCATGATTGCTCCAAGGTACTTAGCAACTTACTCTTCGGTAATATCTTCATCCTCTTCAGAGGAGGAATACTCATCAGAGCTCATGAATGGCAGAAGTAGGTTCAATGTAATCTCTATGGTCTCTAGATAAGACTCAGATTCCTTAGGTTCCTCAAATGGGAACCCTTTTTTGTCCAGAGGATGTCCCATGAGGTCTTTCTCACTAGGATTCACGTCCTCCTCCTTCTCTGTGCATCCGGCCACACTATGTAAGGTTATGGCCTTGCATTCTCTTTTTGGATTCTCTTCTGTATTGCTTGGGAGAGTACTAGAAGGAGTTTCAGTGACTCTTTTACTCAGCTGGCCTACTTGTGCCTCCAAATTTCTAATGGAGGACCTTGTTTCATTCATAAAACTTAGAGTGGCCTTAAATAGATTAGAGACTATGTTTGCTAAGCTAGAGGGACTCTGCTCAGAATTCTCTGTCTGTTGCTGAGAGGATGATGGAAAAGGCTTGCTATTGCTAAACCTGTTTCTTCCACCATTATTAAAGCCTTGTTGAGGCTTTTGTTGATCCTTCCATGAGAAATTTGGATGATTTCTCTATGAGGGATTATAGGTGTTTCCATAGGCTTCACCCATGTAATTCACCTATGCCATTGCAGGGTTCTCAGGATCATAAGCTTCTTCTTCAGAAGATGCTTCTTTAGTACTGTTGGATGCATTTTGCAAACCATTCAAACTCTGAGAAATCATATTGACTTGCTGAGTCAACATTTTGTTTTGAGCCAATATGGCATTCAGAGCATCAATTTCAAGAACTCCCTTCCTCTGAGGCGTCCCATTACTCACAGGATTCCTTTCAGAAGTGTACATGAATTGGTTATTTGCAACCATGTCAATGAGTTCCTAAGCTTCTGCAAGCGTTTTCTTCAGGTGAATGGATCCACCTGCAGAATGGTCCAATGACATCTTAGACAATTCAGACAGACCATCATAGAATATATCCAGGATGGTCCATTTTGAAAGCATGTCAGAAGGACACTTTTTGGTCAGTTGTTTGTATCTCTCCCAAGCTTCAAAGAGGGATTCACCTTCTTTCTGCCTGAAGGTTTGAACATCCACTCTAAGCCTGCTCAGCTTTTGAGGAGGAAAGAACTTGGCTAAGAAAGCCGTGACCAGCTTGTCCCAAGAATTCAGGCTATCTTTAGGTTGAGAGTCCAACCATGTTCTAACTCTGTCTCTTACAGCAAAAGGGAAAAGCATAAGCTTATAGACCTCGGGATCAACTCCATTGGTCTTAACAGTATCACAGATCTGCAAGAATTCAGTTAAGAACTGAAAAGGATCTTCTGATGGAAGTCCATGAAACTTGCAATTCTGTTGCATCAGAGAAACTAATTGAGGCTTTAGTTGAAAGTTGTTTGCTCTAATGGTAGGGATTGAGATGCTTTTTCCATGGAAGTTGAAATTTGGTGCAGTGAAGTCACCAAGCATCTTCCTTGCATTGTTGTTGGGTTTGGCCATGTCTCCTTCTTTTTTGAGATTCTTTGTAAGGTTTTTTCTGGATTGTTGTGCTTTATCTTCTCTTAGCTTCTTTTTCAGAGTCCTTTCAGGTTCAGGATCTGCTTCAACAAGGATGTCCTTGTCCTTGCTCCTGCTTATATGAAAAAGTAGAGAACAGAAAATAATAGGGATCCTCTTTACCCAGATATAGAGGTTCCTTTATGTGAGTAGAAGAAGAGAAGAGTAGAAGAAGGAGAAGAGAAAAATTCGAACACAGAGAGGAAGAGAGGGTTCGAATTTTAAGATGAAGAGAAGTGTTAGTAAATGAATAAATAAATAGAAAGAAATGAGAGAGAGAAGAAAATTCGAATTTTAATTAAGAGAAAAGAAAAATATTTTTGTTTTTATTTTAATTATTAGTCAAAATTCGAATTTATAAAAAGATATAAAATTAAAATTTAAAACAATTACTTAATTAAAAAGAATTTTTGAAAAAGAGGGGAGTGATTTTCGAAAATTAGATAGAGAAAAGTAGTTAGGTGGTTTTAAAAAAGATAAGAAATAGTACAACAAACAAAAACTTAATTAGTTAATCGAAAAATATTTGAAAATCAATTTTGAAAAGATAAGAAGTTAGAAAAGATTTTGAAATTGATTTTGAAAAAGATATGATTTGAAAAAGGATATGTTTGAAAAGATATTATTGAAAAGATATGATTGAAATTTATTTTGAAAAAGATTTGAAAAAGAAATTTAGAAAGATTTGATTTTGAAAGTTAAAGTTAATGACTTGACTAACAAGAAACTAAAAGATATGATTCTAAAATTTAAAGTTTGAATCTTTCTTAACAAGAAAGTAACAAACTTCAAATTTTTGAATCAATCACATTAATTGTTAGTAAAGTTTTCGAAAATTATGAAATTAAATTAAGAAAAAGATTTTGAAAATCAGTTTTTAAAATTTTTGAAAATAAAAAATGAAAAAGATTTGATTTTTGAATAAGATTTTGAAAAGATAGGATTTTTGAAATTGAAATCTTGACTTGACTAACAAGAAACAACTAATTTTAAAAATTTTTGACTAAGTCAACCCAAAGATTTCAAAATTTATGAGTAATTAAAGGAAAAGATATTTTTTTTATTATTATTTTTGAATTTTTAATGAGGGGAGAGAAAAAGAAAAGATATCATTTTTGTGTTTTTCTCTTTTTTTTCAGGAAACAGCAAAATTGACACAAGTCATGAAAAATTAAGATAAAAAACACATAATGCATGCAAGAACACTTTGAATGTCAAGATGAACACCAAGAATACTTTGAAGATCAAGATGAACATCAAGATTTATTTTTGAAAAATTTTCAACAAAAGAAAAAACATGCAAGATACTAAACTTAGAGATTTTTCGTGTTTAGACACTAAGAATTCAAAAATGCATATGAAAACCAAGAAAAATGAAAGATCAAACAAAGAAAATCCTCAAGAACAACTTGAAGATTATGAAGAACACACGCATGAATTTTTCAAAAATTTTTTAGAAAATTAAAAATATGCAATTGACACCAAACTTAAAATTTGACTCAAGACTCAAACAAGAAACACAAAAATATTTTTGATATTATGATTTTTTAAATTTTTTGGATTTTTCAAAAATTATTTTTAGAAAAATGAAAAAGAAGAAAATTTTTGAAAACTATTTGAAAATAGAACAAGAAGAAAATTACCTAATCTAAGCAACAAGATGAACCGTCAGTTGTCCAAACTCGAACAATCCCCGACAACGGTGCCAAAAACTTGGTGCACGAAATTGTGATCTCAATGGCGCTAACAACTTGGTATGCACAATTGTAATCTCAACTCTTTTTCAGAACTTCGCACAACTAACCAGAAAGTGCACTGGGTCGTCCAAGTAATAAACCTTACGTGAGTAAGAGTCGATTCCACGGAGATTGTCGGCTTGAAGCAAGCTATGGTCGTTTTGTAAATCTCAGTCAGGCGGATTCAAAGGGTTATAGAGTTTTGATAATTAAAAGATAAACAAAACATAAAAGAAAGATAGAGATACTTATGTAATTCATTGGTGGGAATTTCAGATAAGTGTGTGGAGATGCCTCACTCCTTTTGAATCTCTACTTTCCTACTACCTTCATCCAATCCTTCATACTCCTTTCTATGGAAGGCTGTATGTTGGGTGTCACCGTTGTCAATGGCTACTTTCCGTCCTCTCAGTGAAAATGTTCCTCTACGGTTTCCCGCATGGCTAATCAGCTGTTAGTTCTCGATCGTGTAGGAATAGGATTTACTATCCTTATGCGTCTGTCACCACGCCCTACAGTCGCGAGTTTGAAGCTTGTCATAGTCATCCCATCCCAGATCCTACTCGAAATACCACAGACAAGGTTTAGACTTTCCGGATCTCAAGAACGCTGCTTGTGCACGAAATCGCAATCACACTTTTGCAATTCCACACAACTAACCAGCAAGTGCACTGGGTCGTCCAAGTAATACCTTGAGTAAGGGTCGATCCCACGGAGATTGTCGGCTTGAAGCAAGCTATGGTTATATTGTAACTCTTAGTCAGGATATCAATAATTCTCAGGTTTAATTGTGAAAAGTAAAAGAACATGAAATAGATACTTGTTTTGCAGTAATGGAGAACAGGTTGAGGTTTTAGAGATGCTCTATCTTCTGAATCTCTGCTTTCCTACTGTCTTCTTCTTCATGCACGCAAGGCTCCTTCCATGGCAAGCTGTATGTAGGGTTTCACCGTTGTCAATGGCTACCTCCCATCCTCTTAGTGATTTTGGAGATGCTCTATCTTCTGAATCTCTGCTTTCCTACTGTCTTCTTCTTCATGCACGGAAGGCTCCTTCCATGGCAAGCTATATGCAGGGTTTCAACGTTGTCAATGGCTACCTCCCATCCTCTTAGTGAAAATGTTCAACGCGCTCTGTCACAGCACGGCTAATCATCTATCGGTTCTCAATAAGGTTGGAATAGAATCCAGTGATTCTTTTGCGTCTGTCACTAACGCCCAGCCTTCAGGAGTTTGAAGCTCATCACAGTCATCCAATCCTCAAATCCTACTCAGAATACCATAGACAAGGTTTAGACCTTCTGGATTCTCTTGAATGCCGCCATCAATTCTAGCTTATACCACGAAGATTCTAATTAAGGAATCTAAGAGATATCTACTCAGTCTAAGGTAGAACAGAGGTGGTTGTCAGGCACAGGTTCATAGGTGAGAATGATGATGAGTGTCACGGATCATCACATTCATCAAGTTGAGGAACAAGTGATATCTTAGAATGGAAGCAAGCGTGATTGAATGAAAAATAGTAGTGATTGCATTAATCCCTCAAGACACAACAGAGCTCCTCACCCCAACCATGGGGTTTAGAGACTCATGCCGTAGAAGGTACAGTATGAAACGTGTAAAAATGTCATGAGATAAAGATACAATGTCAAAAGGTCCTATTTATAGTGAACTAGTAACCTATACAGAAATTAGTAAATTACGTAAAAATCCACTTCCGGGGTCTTCTGAGTGTGTGCTTGGGCTCAACATTGAAGCTTTCATGTGTAGAGACTTTTCCCGGAGTTAAACGCCAGCTTTTATGCCAATTTGGGCGTTTAACTCCGATTTTTGTGCCAGTTCCGGCGTTAAACGCCGGGAATTCTGAAGCTGATTTGTAACGCCGGTTTGGGCCATCAAATCTTGGAAAAAGTATGGACTATTATAAGTTGCTGGAAAGCCCAGGATGTCTACTTTTCAACGCAATTGAGAGCGCGCTCATTGGGCTTCTGTAGCTCCAGAAAATCCACTTCGAGTGCAGGGAGGTCAGAATCCAATAGCATCTGCAGTTCTTTTTCAGCCTCTGAATCAGATTTTTGCTCAGGTCCCTTAATTTCAGCCAGAAATTACATGAAATCACAGAAAAACACACAAACTCATAGTAAAGCCCAGAAAAGTGAATTTTAAATAAAAACTAATAAAAATATATTAAAAACTAACTAAAATGTACTAAAAACATACTAAAAACAGTGCCAAAAAGCGTATAAGTTATCCGCTCATCACAACACCAAACTTAAATTGTTGCTTGTCCCCAAGCAACTAAAAATCAAATAGGATAAAAAGAAGAGAACATACTATAGACTCCAGAATATCAATGAAACTTAGCTCCACTTAGATGAGCGGGACTAGTAGCTTTTTGCTTCTGAACAGTTTTGGCATATCAGTTTATCCTTTGAAGTTTATAATGATTGGCATCTATAGGAACTCAGAATTCAGATAGTGTTATTGATTCTCCTAGTTAAGTATGATGATTCTTGAACATAGCTACTTTATGAGTCTTGGCTGTGGCCCAAAGCACTCTGTCTTCCAGTATTACCACCGGATACATACATGCCACAGACACATAACTGGGTGAACCTTTTCAGATTGTGACTCAGCTTTGCTAGAGTCCCCAATTAGAGGTGTCCAAGAGCCAACAAGTTTAACATTCTTTAATCAACAAATTCAAAAGACATATGCACTGTTCAAGCATTCATTCAGAAAACAAGAAGTATTGTCACTACATCAAACTAATTCAACTAGTTTCAGAGATAAATTCGAAATCCTGTACTTCTTGTTCTTTTGTGATTAAAGCATTTTTCATTTAAGAGAGGTGATGGATTCATAGGACATTCATAGCTTTAGGACATGAACCTTAAATTTTATTAATCATGAATTAGGAACAAGACTAAAAAAATAAATATAAGATAAGACTAATAGTAATAGAGAACAAAAAATTAAATGACTCTAAAATAGACTCCTTATGATAGAGGTTATCACAGAGTTAGGACTCAACAACCTTGATTTTGAGAAGTGGATGCTCCCTCAACTTGTGGGGTATTTGACCCTCCAAGGGAGAGCTTATGGCGCTTCAGCTCCTGTAGCTCACGCCCCTGCTTCTCTAGTTGCCTCAGCAATTTGCAGAGCATGCAGTTTTGATTCTGCTGTTCTTCCTTAATTTGTTCCATAGTTTCTTGCAGCTTGGCAACAGATGCTTCTAGGCTAGCCCAGTAGTCAATTTCAGGAAGTTCTGGGAGGAACTCCTGCGCCCTCCTTTTGATAGAGTTATCTTGCATTTGTCCTTCCATTGACTTCTTGGTGATTGGATGTTCAATTGGGATGAATTCATCTACTCCCATCCTCACCCCAGCATCTTTACATAGCAAAGAGATTAAGCTTGGGTAAGCCAGTTTGGCTTCAGTAGAATTCTTGTTTGCAATTGTGTAAATCTCACAAGCAATCAGATGATGAACCTCCACTTCTTTTCCCAGCATAATGCAGTGAATCATCACTCCTCTCTTGATAGTGACCTCAGAACGGTTGCTAGTAGGCAATATAGAACGCCCAATGAAGTCTAGCCAACCTCTTGCAATTGGTTTGAGATCTCCCCTCTTGAGTTGGTTTGGGACACCTTTTGAATTGGTTGTCCACTTAGTTCCAGGGAGGCATATGTCCTCTAGAACTTGATCCAACCCCTTATCTGCTCAAACCATTCTCTTATTAAAGGATTCAGGATCATCTTGTAGTTGAGGCAATTTGAAGACCTCTCTTATTTTGTCCAGATAGAAGTAAATAATTCTCCCTCTGACCATGGTTCTATAGGTATGAAAAGCAGTTCCAGTCATTCTCTGCTTATCTGTCAGCCACAGATTTGAGTAGAATTCCTAAACCATGTTTCTTCCAACCTTTGTCTCAGGGTTGGTTAGAACTTCCCATCCTCTGTTTAAAATTTGCTCTTGGATCTCCGGATATTCATCTTCTTTCAGATCGAATTTAACTTCCGGGATCACTGACCTCAGACCCATTATTTTATGGTAATGGTCTGCATGTTCTTTGGTTAAGAACATCTCTTGACTCCAAAGATTCTTTGGAGTATTCTCTTTCTTGCCTCTTGAATTGGTTTGTTTTCCCTTAGGAGCCATGATCTTGATAAATCTTGGCTTGATCACGGAAAAGCACACCAAACTTAGAGGTTTGCTTGCCCTCAAGCAAAAGAAAGGAAAGAAAAGAGAGATGAGGGGAGCAAATTCGAATGGTGGGGAGAGGGGGGATGGCCGAGTGTTATTTATAAGGAAGGGGGAGAGATTTCAAAAATTTTGAAGGATATTTGAGAAGATATGGGAAGAATTTGAGAAGATATTTGAGTTTTTGAAGAAGATTTGGAAAGGATTTGAAAGAGATTTGAAGAATGATTTAGAAAGTTGTTTAATTTTTGAAACTTGAAGGTGAATGATGAAAGTTTGTAATGTGTTTATGCAGAAAATTATGGATCAAAATAAGAAAGTTTGAAAAAATTTGAAGTGGAAAACAAAATCTCTGTCCCTTACCTTTCTGGCGTTTAACGCCCACTTGGTGGCCATTATGGGCGTTTAATGCCCAGCCAGGTGCCCTGGCTGGCCTTAAACACCAGAAACCCCTTTATCACTGGGTGTTTTGCTGAACGCCCAGAATGGTATCCATTCTGGCGTTTAACGCCCAGAATATCCCTTACTGGCTTTTTCTTGCCAGCAAACTCCTTTTATCTGCTTTTTGCACTGAATCCTTCTGTAACTCTGTGAATTCCTTCAATTTCAATGATCAACCTTGAAGAATGTATATCAAACTCTTATAGAACAAATAACCTGCTAATGACTGGGTTGCCTCCCAACAAGCGCTTCTTTATTATCTATAGCTGGACCTTTACTGAGACTTATTCAAGCCTCAGTTTTGAGCATTCCTGCTCAAAATTACTTTCAAGGTAATGTTTGATCCTCTGTCTATTAACAATGAACATTTTATCAGAATCAATATCTTGAAGCTCAACATATCCATATGGTGACACTCCTGTAATCACATACGGATCCCTCTACCGGGATTTAAGTTTTCCTGGGAATAATTTGAGCCTAGAGTTGAAGAGCAGAAATTTTTGTCCTGGCTCAAAGACTCTGGATGACAACTTCTTGTCATGCCACTTCTTTGCATTTTCCTTATAAATTTTTGCATTTTCAAAGGCACTGAGTCTGAACTCCTCTAGCTCATTTAGCTGGAGCAATCTTTTTCACCAGCTAACTTAGCATCCATGTTTAGGAATCTGGTTGCCCAGTAGGCTTTATGTTCCAGTTCCACGGGCAGATGACAGGCCTTCCCATACACAAGTTGGTATGGAGAGGTTCCTATAGGAGTCTTGTATGCTGTTCTGTATGCCCACAGAGCATCATTCAAGCTCTTTGCCCAATCCTTTCTATGGGCAATAACAGTCCATTCCAGGATTCTTTTTATCTCTCTATTAGAGACTTCAGCTTGCCCATTTGTCTGTGGATGATACGGAGTTGCTACTTTGTGGCTAATTCCATATTGGACCATAGCAGAGTACAGCTGTTTATTGCAGAAATGAGTGCCCACATCACTGATTAGTACTCTGGGAACACCAAACCTGCTGAAGATGTGTTCCTGGAGGAATTTCAACACAGTCTTAGTATCATTACTAGGAGTGGCAATTGCTTCTACCCATTTAGATACATAGTCTAATGCCACCAGAATATATGTGTTTGAGTATGATGGTGGGAAGGGACCCATGAAGTCAATACCCCATACATCAAACAATTCAATCTCTAAGATCCCTTGTTGAGGCATGGCGTAACCATGAGGCAAATTACCAGCTCTTTGGCAACTGTCACAGTTACTCACAAACTCTCGGCATCCCTATAGAGAGTAGGCCAGTAGAAACCGCATTGGAGGACTTTAGTGGCCGTTCGTTCACTTCCGAAATGTCCCCCATACTGTGATCCATGACAATGCCATAGGATTCTTTGTGCTTCCTCTCTAGGTACACATCTGCGGATTATTCCGTCTGCACATCTCTTAAAGAGATATGGCTCATCCCATAGGTAGTACTTGGCATCTGAAATTAATTTTTTCTTTGCACTCTGCTGTACTCCTGGGGTATGAACCTCACAACTTTATAGTTTGCAATGTCTGCAAACCATGGAGCTTCCTGGATGGCAAAGAGTTGCTCATCTGGAAAGGTCTCAGAGATCTCAGTCGATGGGAGGGACGCCCCAGCTACTGGTTCTATTCGGGACAGATGATCAGCTACCTGGTTCTCTGTCCCCTTTCTGTCTCTTATTTCTATATCAAATTCTTGCAGAAGCAACACCCACCTTATGAGCCTGGGTTTTGAATCTTGCTTTGTGAGTAAGTATTTAAGAGCAGCATGGTCAGTGTACACAATCACTTTTGACCCTACTAAGTAGGATCTAAACTTGTCAATGGCATAAACCACCGCAAGTAACTCTTTTTCTGTCGTTGTGTAATTCTTTTGTGCGTCATTCAGAACACGGCTAGCATAATAAATGACGTGCAGAAGTTTGTTGTGCCTCTGTCCCAATACTGCACCAATGGCATGGTCACTGGCATCACACATTAGTTCGAATGGTAATGTCCAGTCTGGTGCAGAGATGACTGGTGCTGTGACCAGCTTGGCTTTCAGGGTCTCAAACGCTTGCAGACACTGTGTGTCAAACATAAATGGTGTGTCAGCAGCTAGCAGGTTGCTTAGAGGTTTTGCAATTTTTGAAAAATCCTTTATAAACCTTTTGTAGAATCCTGCATGCCCCAGAAAGCTTCTGATTGCTTTAATATTGGCAGGTGGTGGTAATTTTTTAATTACCTCTACCTTTGCTTGATCCACCTCTATTCCCTTGCTTGAAATTTTGTGCCCAAGGACAATTCCTTCAGTCACCATAAAGTGACATTTCTCTCAGTTTAAGACTAGGTTAGTCTCTTGGCACCTTTTCAGGACAAGTGCTAGATGATCAAAGATAGGAGCTGAATGAGTCTCCAAATACTGAGAAGTCATCCATGAAGACTTCCAGGAACTTCTCTACCATATCAGAGAAGATGGATAGCATGCATCTCTGAAAAGTTGCAGGTGTATTACACAGACCAAAAGGCATTCTTCTGTAAGCAAACACGCCAGAAGGACAGGTGAATGCTGTTTTCTCTTGATCTTGAGGGTCCACTGTAATTTGATTATAGCCTGAATAGCCATCCAAAAAGCAGTAATAATCATGACCCGCTAGTCTTACTAGCATTTGGTCTATGAATGGTAAAGGAAAATGATCCTTTTTGGTGGCTGTATTGAGCCTTCTGTAGTCAATACACATACGTCACCCTGTAACTGTTCTTGTAGGAACCAGTTCATTCTTTTCATTATGAATCACTGTCATGCCTCCCTTCTTGGGGACAACTTGGACAGGGCTCACCCAGGGGCTATCAGAAATAGGATAAATAATCTCAGCCTCTAGTTACTTAGTGACCTCTTTCTGCACCACCTCCTTCATGGCTGGATTTAGCCGCCT
>NC_029778.3:32041756-32042733 GCF_000817695.3 Arachis duranensis | reverse complement strand
CTAATGCCCTTAAGATCACTTATGGACCACCCAAGAGCTGTCTTGTGTGTCCTTAGCACTTGAATTAGTGCTTCCTCTTCCTGTGAGTTTAAAGCAGAGATTATGATCACTGGAAAAGTGTCACCTTCTCCCAGAAATGCATACTTCAGGGATGGTGGTAGTGGCTTGAGCTCGGGTTTAGGAGGCTTATCCTCTTCCTGATGAATTTTCAGAGGTTCTTTTATTTCCTCTAGTTCCTCCAGGTCAGGCTGAACATCTTTAAAGATATCCTCTAGCTCTGATTCGAGACTCTCAGTCATATTGATCTCTTCCACTAAAGAGTCAATAATATCATCGCTCATGTAGTCATTTGATGTGTCTGGATGCTGCATAGCTTTGACAGCATTTAACTTAAACTCATCCTCATTGACTCTCAGGGGTAATTCCCCTTTTTGGACGTCAATGAGGGTTCGTCCAGTTGCTAGGAAAGGTCTTCCTAGAATGAGAGTTGCACTCTTGTGCTCCTCCATTTCCAGCACTACAAAGTCAGTTGGAAAGGCAAATGGCCCAACCTTGACAATCATGTCCTCAATTATGCCTGATGGAACCTTGACAATCATGTCCTCAATTACGCCTGATGGATATTTAATGGAGCCATCAGCAAGTTGGAGACATATCCGGGTTGGTTTGACTTCTTCAGTCAACCCAAGCTTTCTGATAGTGGATGCAGGTATTAGGTTGATACTTGCTCCAATGTCACATAGGGCTGTCTTGGTACAAGCACCTTCTAATGTGCATGGTATCATAAAGCTTCCTGGATCTTGAAGCTTCTCTGGTAAGCTTTTCAGAATGATTGCACTGCATTCTTCAGTGAGAAACACTTTTTCAGTTTCTCTCCAATCCTTCTTATGACTTAAGATCTCTTTCATGAACTTAGCATAAGAAGGTATTTGCTCAAGTGCCTCTGCAAACGGAATCTTTATTTCAAGAGTCCTTAG
>NC_029778.3:32030809-32041615 GCF_000817695.3 Arachis duranensis | reverse complement strand
CAGGTTTATTCCCTACAGAGGTGGTTGGAGAAGCCTTTTTAGAGGGGTTACTATCAGCACTCTCAGGTGTCTGATTCTTCATTGGCGTTTGAGCGCCAGGACTAGGTGAGGAATGGGTGTTTAACGCCAACTTTTCCCCCCTTTCTGGCGTTTGAATGCCAGAACTGGGCAAGGAATGGGCGTTTAACGCCAGCTTTTCCCCCCTTTCTGGCGTTTGAACGCCAGGAGTATTCCTCTCTGGGCTCTTACTGTCCTCAGAGGGATTTTGGGTAGTGGTTTGGTTATCCTCTGTCAGTTGTTCCTTTCTTGGCTTTTTGCCACTTTGAGCAGTGTTATTCAATGTCTTCTCACTCCTTAGTTGAACTGCTTGGCATTCTTCTATTATCTGTTTAGATAACTACTATTTTGTCTGATTCAACTGTGATTCTATATTCTTGTTAGAAATTTTGGTTTCTTGAGTAATTGTTTTGTCATCATGAGTAATTGCTGATTAAGCTCAACAATTTGTTCTTGAGGATTAGGATTAGTAGTTCTTCAATCGTCTTCCTCATATGTATAGATCCACCAGCTGAGTGGTCTAGAGACATCTGAGCTTTTTCTGTAAGCCCATAGTAGAAGATGTCTAACTGTACCCACTCTGAAAACATTTCAGAGGAGCATTTTCTTAGCATACCTCTGTACCACTCCCAGGCATTATAAAGAGATTCATTATCCTCTTGTTTAAAGCCTTGGATGTCCAGCCTTAGCTGTGTCATCCTTTTTGGAGGGTAAAATTGATTCAGGAATTTGTCTGATAACTGTCTCCATGTTTTTATGCTTGCTGTGGGTTGGTTATTCAACCACCTCTTAGCTTGATCTTTTACAGCAAATGGAAACAGTAATAATATGTAGACATCCTGATCCACCTCTTTATCACGTACTGTGTCAGCAATTTGTAAGAACTGTGCCAGAAACTCAGTAGGTTCTTCCTGTGGAAGACCGGAATACTGGCAATTTTGCTGCACCATGATAATGAGTTGAGGATTTAGCTCAAAGCTGCTTGCTTTAATGGGAGGTATACAGATGCTGCTCCCATATGCAGTTGTAATGGGGTTAGCATATGACCCTAGATTCCTTCTGGACTGCTCAATTCCACTTAGGTCCATGATGGAGAAAGGAAAATGATATGGATTCACAAGTAAAGTATAAAATATTTTTTTATTTTTTTCGTTTTTAATTAAAAATGACCGAAAATAATAAAATAAATGGAAAAGAAAATAAAATAAAATTTCGAAAACTAAAAGAAAATAAAATCAAAGCAAATTGAAAACTAAATCAATTAATTAATTAAAAAGATTTTGGAATTAGCAATTAAAAGGATATGATTGAACAAATATGATTTTAAAAACTAATGCAGAATTTAGAAGATTTAAAGGAAAACACAAAGAAGACACCAAACTTAGAAATTTTTAGAAAATCACACTCAAATTTTCGAAAACCTAGAGGAAAACACAAAGAAGACACCAAACTTAGAATTCTTAAAGATCAAGAAAGGACTAAGAACATGCAAATTCGAAAAATTAAAAGAAAACAAAAGCATGCAATTGACACCAAACTTAAAATATGAAACTAAACTCAAATAAAAGACTCTAAACCAACAAAAATAAAATAGTCCTAATCTAAGCAATAAGGTAAATCGTCAGTTGTCCAAACTCGAACAATCCCCGGCAACGGTGCCAAAAACTTGGTGCACGAAATCGCAATCACACTTTGCAATTTCGCACAACTAACCAGCAAGTGCACTGGGTCGTCCAAGTAATACCTTACGTGAGTAAGGGTCGATCCCACGGAGATTGTAGGCTTGAAGCAAGCTATGGTTATCTTGTAACTCTTAGTCAGGATATCAATAATTCTCAGGTTTAATTGTGAAAAGTAAAAGAACATGAAATAGATACTTGTTTTGCAGTAATGGAGAACAGGTTGAGGTTTTGGAGATGCTCTATCTTCTGAATCTCTGCTTTCCTACTGTTTTCTTCTTCATGCACGTAAGGCTCCTTCCATGGCAAGCTGTATGTAGGGTTTCACCGTTGTCAATGACTACCTCCCATCCTCTCAGTCAAAATGTTCAACGGGCTCTATCACAGCACGGCTAATCATCTGGCGGTTCTCAATCAGGTTGGAATAGAATCCAGTGATTCTTTTGCGTCTGTCACTAACGCCTAGTCTTCAGGAGTTTGAAGCTCGTCACAGTTATCCAATCCTCGAATCCTACTCAGAATATCACAGACAAGGTTTAGACCTTCCAGATTCTCTTGAATGCCGCCATCAATTCTAGCTTATACCACGAAGATTTTGATTAAGGAATCTAAGAGATATCTACTCAGTCTAAGGTAGAACGGAGGTGGTTGTCAGGCACACGTTCATAGTGAGAATGATGACGAGTGTCACAGATCATCACATTCATCAAGTTGAGGAACAAGCGATATCTTAGAATGGAAGCAAGCGTGATTGAATGAAAAACAGTAGTGATTGCATTAATCCATCAAGACACAGTAGAGCTCCTCACCCCCAACCATGGGGTTTAGAGACTCATGCCGTAGAAGGTACAGTATGAAATGTGTAAAAATGTCATGAGATAAAGATACAATGTCAAAAGGTCCTATTTATTGTGAACTAGTAATCTAAGATATACAGAAATGAGTAAATGACGTAAAAATCCACTTCCGGGGTCCACTGAGTGTGTGCTTGGGCTGAGCATTGAAGCTTTCATGTGTAGAGACTTTTCTTGGAGTTAAACGCCAGCTTTTATGCCAGTTTGGGCGTTTAACTCCAATTTTTGTGCCAGTTCCGGCGTTAAACGCCGGGAATTCTGAAGCTGATTTGTAACGCCGGTTTGGGCCATCAAATCTCAGACAAAGTATAGACTATTAAACATTGCTGGAAAGCCCAGGATGTCTACTTTCCAACGCAATTGAGAGCGCACTCATTGGGCTTCTATAGCTCCAGAAAATCCACTTCGAGTGCAGGGAGGTCAGAATCCAACAGCATCTGCAGTCCTTTTTCAGCCTCTGAATCAGATTTTTGCTCAGGTCCCTCAATTTCAGCCAGAAATTACCTAAAATCACAGAAAAACACACAAACTCATAGTAAATCCAAGAAAAGTGAATTTTAAATAAAAACTAATAAAAACATATTAAAAACTAACTAAAATGTACTAAAAACATACTAAAAACAGTGCCAAAAAGCGTATAAATTATCCGCTCATCAGCTGCCAATTGGTTCTAGCTTATACCATGAAGATTCTAATCTCGGATTCAGATGCCCCATTGTCAGAGGGGAGTCAATGTGAATCGTTGATGAGAAACCTAAGAGATGTGCATTCAAGCTTGTTTTCATGTAGAACGGAAGTGGTTGTCAATCACGCGTTCATAAGTGGGAATGGTGATGAGTGTCACATAATCATCACATTCATCATGTTCTTGTGTGTGAATGGATATCTTAGAATAAGAATAAGCAAGAATTGAATAGAAGAACAACAGTACTTTGCATTAATACTCGAGGAATAGTAGAGCTCCACACCTTAATCTATGGTGTATAAAAACTCCACCGTTGAAAATACATAACTGAAAATAGGGTAGGCATGGCCAAATGGCCAGCCCCCATAAAAGTCTAAGATAGCATAAAACTGATCAAAGATGTCTAATACAATAGTAAAAGGTCCTATTTATATTAGACAAGTTACTAGGGTTACAGAAATAAGTAAATGATGCAGAAATCCACTTCCGGGCCCACTTGGTGTGTGCTTGGGCTGAGCATTGAAGCTCTCATGTGTAGAGGTCTTCCTTGGAGTTAAACGCCAGTTTGTAACTTGTTTCTGGCGTTTGACTCTAGCTTCCAACTTGTTTCTGGCGTTTAACGCCAGAATAAGGCAGAAAGCTGGCGTTGAATGCCAGTATGCTTCATCTAAACTCGGGCAAAGTATGGACTATTATATATTTCTGGAAAGCCCTGGATGTCTACTTTCCACCGCAATTGAGAGCGTGCCATTTGGACTTCTGTAGCTCCAAAACATTCATTTCGAGTACCGGGAGGTCAGAATCCAACAGCATCTGCAGTCCTTTTTCAGCCTCTGAATCAGATTTTTGCTCAGGTCCCTCAATTTCAGCCAGAAAATACCTGAAATCACAGAAAAATACACAAACTCATAGTAAAGTCCAGAAATGTGAATTTTGCTTAAAAACTAATAAAAATATACTAAAAAGTGAATAAATCATAATAAAACTATGTGAAAACAATGCCAAAAAGCGTATAAAATATCCACTCATCAGTGAGGCATTAACACAAATAGTTAAGGAGCAAAAGAAAATAAAGGACGAAAGTAATAGAAACAAAATAAAAAAATGTCTAATCTGAATAATCAACCAACCGGTAGTTTGTTAATCACAATTAATTTCCGGCAACAGGGCCAAAAACTTGATACGGAAAAAATTTATCTTCCACAATTAACTACCGGCAACTGCACCGGGTCATATCAAGTAATAAAACTCTCAAGAGTAAGGTTGATCCCACGGGGATTAAAGGATTAAGCAAGCAATAGTTGATTGATTATTCTAGTTAGACGAGCATGATTGAGGGATAAGCAACAAGAAATTTAAATGACATGAAAGTAAAGAAAAGTAATAAAGTGCAAGAAAGTAAATAGCAAGAAAAGTAGAGTGCAAGAAAGTAAAGTGCTGGAAAAATAAATAGTTAGAACTAAACAGGAAAAAGAAGCATTGGGATCAAGAAGTATTGCATTCTCCGGACCAATCATATTCTCGTCTCTTCCTCAATCATGCAATAACATTGATCTCTTGGAAATCATGAGTGATTGAACACCAATTCCTTGGCAATTCAATCTCTCTAGACTTGAACAATTGCCAATTCCTTGATCTAATTGCTTATGAAAAGAGATTAAGCATGGTCACTGATTATACCACACACCTTCATAGATCCAAGTATTGGGAGAATTATATGTCACTATATTCGACCAACCCCAAACCTAATCCAAGGTGAGAATGATTTCATGCATGGTTCTATGATTCCTTTTCCAAGGTAATCCCAAAACCCAAGTACATTCAATTTCTTTTCCAAGAGAATTGAATGAAGAACGAAATATTTCTAGTAAATCAAAGAGAGATGAAGAGAAGAAAAAGAAGAAGAAAAACAAATTAATCTATTAAATTGCAATAGAGCTCTCTTTCCCAATGGAAAGAGTTAGTAACTGAAATATTCACAAAGTGATATGGAAGAACATTGAGGAAAAGAGAAGTGTGGGAAGGGAGGGGTCCGAAGACCCACTCCTGGTGGTGTGTGTCAGGGGATGTGCTTGTGTGTGTGATTTCAGACTCCCCCTCAATCCAGAATGAATTCAATGTAGAAACTAAGGCCTTTATATAGGCTCTCCTAAATTACAAACTTAAATAAAATTGAAAGTAAATTACAATGAAATGAAAATTAACTATTCTATATGCTTCTTGTGGCCTTTATTGGTTCAGAGTTGTGGGCTTGTTTGCTTGAGCTTTGAAGTGGACTTGAGAGAGAAGTGAATCAAATTGAGGTTCAATGTGACTTGGCGTTGGTAATGGTGTTAGTCACACTAACGCTACAAGAGTGGCGTTATAGCTGGTGTTAGTGTGGCTAATGTTGTCACTAACGCCACAAACCTCATTGCCTAATGTTGCCCCTGGCGTTAGTGTGGCTAACGCTTGGACTTGCTCCCAAGTTAGTGTTTTTGTGCTTAAAGATGCCTATTATTTGTGATCTAATTTCATGCCCACTATAAACTATCATACATCATTGGAAAGACCTGAATGTTAGCTTTCTAACGCAACTAGAAGCACCTTAATTGGACCTCAGTAACTCAAGTTATGCTCCTTTGAAGGAGACAAGGTCAGCCTGCCAGGGTCACAGGCGTTATTGCTGGCATTACCAGTGTTAATGGCGTTAACAATGCCAGATTCTGATTTTGGTTGTAAGTATACTTTCTCCCAACTTAATGTCCACTGACGATCGGATTTCTATTGGTAAAGAAATTTAAAAATATATAATCGCGTTGTAAGTATAGTTTCTAAACCAACAGAAAATCCTTTTGTACAAAAGTTTTGGTTGTCACTTAAGCAAACCAAATAAAATTTGTAAGTATTTAAACCTCGGGTCGTCTTCTCAAGGAATTACAGGGAAGTATGATTTATTATTGGTTATGGAAAACAGTATTTTTGGGTTTTTGAAAGGTTTGAACAAGAGAAATAAATTGTAGAAATTAATAAATCAATAGCTAAAAAAACTCTTGGCAAGGTATGAAAATTAGAAGTCCTATCCTAGTTATCCTTATCAATTGTGATGAGAATTTCTCGTTGCTCCCACTTAGTCAGCCTCTAACTACGAAGGTGAGTGGATAAATCAATATGAATCCTCAAGTCCTAGTCAATTCCCAAAGAAAGACTAGAGTTAGTGGAATTCAAGTCTATTAGCAACTTCTAATTATCAATCAACAAAAGAGTTTGATAACTCAAGAGTCTCTAATTACTCAACCAAAGCCAAAAGGAGAAAAATCCAAATTATTTATATCATAAATAAAAGAGACAAATCATAGATCTGAAATACCTAAAAAATTCATTAAATAGAAAATCCAAATCTAACATGAAGAGTTCATAAGCCAATTTGGCAACATAAGTCATGAATAAATAAAAGCATTAAGGTATCTAAAAGTAGAATAGAAGTCAAAATAAAGGAATATTGAACCTGGTATGAAGAAACAATCCTAACCTAATGACTAAAAGAAATCCTAATCCTAAAACCTATGAGAGAGGAGAGAACCTCTCTCTCTAAAAACTACATATAAATTATGAAAAGTAAATTATGAGTCATCTCCCTTTATTCCTACACTTTGCAACCTTTAATCTGTATTTTCTAGGCTTGAAACTGGGCCGGAAATAGCCCAGAAATCATTGAGGGCGAAATCTGTCATGCTAATTTTCGTCACTGCAACACGTCTACATGAAGCACACGTTCGCATTGCCTAGCTGTACGGCTACCATGAGATATTATATATCAAATCGAAGCCCCAGACGTTAGCTTTTCAAAGCAACTAAAATCACATCATTTGGACTTCCGTAGCTCAAGTTATGACGGTTTGAATGCGAAGAGGTCAGGCTGATAGCTTTGGCAATTCCTTTAGTTTCTTGTATTCCTTCCACTTTTGCATGCTTCCTTTCCATCCTCTAAGTCATTCCTGCCCTGTAATCTCTGAAATCACTTAACACACATATCACGGCATCGAATGGTAATAAGAGTTGATTAAAATACACAAATTAAAGACTCTAGGAAGCAAGTTTTCAATCATAGAACAAATTCTGGGAAGGAATTGTAAAACCATGCAAATAGTATGAATAAGTGTGCAAAGGCTTGATAAAAACAACTCAATTGAGCACAAGATAAACCATGAAATATGGGTTTATCAACCTCCCCACACTTAAACATTAGCATGTTCTCATGCTAAGCTCAAGAGAAGCTATAAAGGAGTGAAGAGGAATGATAGAATGTATAAAATGCAACCTATCTATATGAATGCAACTAAATGTGAAATGCTTCTACCTACTTGGTTAAAAGTAAATAAATTTTCCAAGACAAACATAAATCAAATTCCACTAATTCAAATCATATAATAAAAGACAAGTAAACTTGTGAGAAGATAGCTCATAAAAGCAGGGAATATAGAATCAAACATTGATCCCTCACTGGTAGTGTATATGCACTCTAATCGCTCAGGTGTTTAAGGTTCGATCTCTCAATTATCTACTAACCTTGATTTCTAAGGCTTGCTTTTCATCTAACAATCAACAAAAATTTAATGCACCAATACACAAATCAAGAGGTCTTTTAAGGGTTGTAATGGGGTTAGGATCAAGGTAGGATTGTATTTGGTCAAGTGGAGTAAAATCCAAATCCTTAATTAACTTAAACTTTTTCCACCTAACTTAAGACAATCTATGTAATCACAATACAAAACCTAACTATCCATTAACCATGCTTTCCACATATTCATGCATCCTGATTCGAGTATACTACTTATGCATTGCTTTCACCATTTACTTTGGGGCATTTTTTCCCCTTTTTATTGTTTGCTCTTTTTTTTTCCTTTTTCAACGCATATGATTAAGGTATTGAATGCATAAACATGTTCTCAATATTTTTCACATTTTCACAGAAAGTCTAACATACGCAATTCACAAACCAAACGTTTCCAAACCCACTTTCCCCACACTTAATTCATGAGCACTTTCACTAGTCTAAGCTAACCAAGGATTCAAATTAAGGACATTATTGTTTTCCGCTTAGAGTTAGTGATGAGCTTGACGGTCGGATTTTCTATAGGTAAGGAAATTCACAAATATGATCGCGTTGTAAGTATAGCTTCTAAACCAACAGAAAATCCTTTCGTACAAACGTTTGGTTGTCACAAGTAACAAACCCCTTTGGAATTAATAACCGAAGTATTTAAACCTCGAGTCATCTTCTCAAGGAATTACAGGGAAGTATGACTTATTATTGGTTATGCAAAGGTATATTTTGGGGTTTTGAAAAGGTTTGAACAAATAATTTAATTGATAAGAAAAATAAATTAATAATTAGAAAATCTCTTGGCAAGGTATGAAAACTGGAAGTCCTATCCTAGTTATCCTTATCAATGGTGATGAGAATTATATTTTTGCTACCACTCAGTTAACCTCTAACTATGAAGGTAAAGTTAAGTGGACAAATCAATTTAACACCTAAAGTCCTAGTCAACTCCTTAAGGAAAGACTAGAGTTATAGGAATCTAAATTAATCAGCAAAGGTAACAATTATCAATCACGATGAGTTTGACAACTCAAGAGTCACCAATTAATCAACCAAAGCCAAAAGGGAAATATCTAAATTATTTATATAATAAATAGAAGAAAGCAATCATGAGTCTGAAATATCTCAAATTATATTAATTAAGAAAATCCAAACATGAAAAGTTCATAAACAAATAAAAGAGAAAATAAACAAAAAGAACATTGAACCTGTGATGAAGAAGATAAAAATATTCCTAAGTTCTTTAAGAGGAATCCTAATCCTAATCCTAAGAGAGAGGAGAGAACCTCTCTCTCTAAAAACTACATCTAAATTATGAAAAGTGTGATTTATGAATGAATGTGTATTGAGTATGGATGCATTCCCCCACTTTATAGCCTCTAATCTGTGTTTTTTGGGCCAAGAACTGGGTCAAAAATAGCCCAGAAATTGCTGCAGGTTCATATAGGTCGCGGCAAAGTGACGCAGAGGCGTCATCCACTCGTTTGCGTGGATTGAAGTTCGCAGATGCGATGCGGGCGCGTCATCCACGCGTTCACATCGCCTAACTTTGAGGCAGCTATGGCAAATTATATATCTTTGCGAAGCCCCGGATGTTAGCTTTTCAACACAATTGAAACTGTGTCATTTTGACCTTTGTAGATCAAGTTATGGTCGATTTAGTATCAAGAGGTCAGGCTGGACAGCTTTAGCAGTTCCTTTAGTTCCTTGTATTCCTTCCAATTTTGCATGCTTCCTTTCCATCCTCTAAGTCATTCCTGCCCTGTAATCTCTGAAATTACTTAACACACATATCAAGACATCAAATGGTAATAAGAGAGGATTAAACATAGCAAAATTAAGACCAAAGAAGCATGTTTTCAATCATAGCACAGAATCAGGAAATGTAAAACATGCAAATCATATGTATAAGTGGATAAAGAGTTGATAAAAACCACTCAATTGAGCACAAGATAAACCATAAAATAGTGGTTTATCAACCTCCCCACACTTAAACATTAGCATGTCCTCATGCTAAGTGATGAGCGGATAATTTATACGCTTTTTGGCATTGTTTTTAGGTAGTTTTTAGTAAGGTTAAGCTCCTTTTAGGGATGTTTTCATTAGTTTTTATGTTAAATTCACATTTCTGGACTTTACTATGAGTTTGTGTGTTTTTCTGTGATTTCAGGTAATTTCTGGCTGAAATTGAGGGATTTGAGCAAAACTCTGAGAAAGGCTGACAAAAGGACTGCTGATGCTGTTGGAATCTGACCTCCCTGCACTCGAAATGGATTTGCTGGAGCTACAGAACTCCAATTGGCGCGCTCTCAACGGCGTTGGAATGTAGACATCCAGAGCTTTCCAGCAATCAGCCATACTTTATTCGGAAATTGACGACGTAACTTGGCGTTGAACGCCAAGTACATACTGCTGTCTGGAGTTAAACACCAGAAAAACGTCATGATCCGGAGTTGAACGCCCAAAACATGTTATAACTTGGAGTTCAACTCCAAGAAAAGCCTCAGCTCGTGGATAGATCAAGCTCAGCCCAAGCATACACCAAGTGGGCCCCAGAAGTGAATTTATGCATCAATTACTTACTCATGTAAACCCTAGTAGCTAGTCTAGTATAAATAGGATAAGTTACTATTGTATTAGACATCTTTGGTCTCAGTTTTGTTTTATTCTTCATCTTAGGAGACTATTGATCACGACTCAGGGGGCTGGCCATTCGGCCATGCCTGAACCTTTTACTTATGTATTTTCAACAGTGGAGTTTCTGCACACCATAGATTAAGGGTGTGGAGCTCTGCTGTACCTTAAGTTTCAATACAATTATTATTACTTTCTATTCAATTCTCTTCTATTCTTATTCCAAGATATACGTTATACTTAACTTTGATGAATGTGATGATCCGTGACACTCATCATCATTCTCACCTATGAATGCGCGTGACTGACAAA
>NC_029778.3:32028395-32030628 GCF_000817695.3 Arachis duranensis | reverse complement strand
CGCAAAAGAATCAAGGGATTCTATTCCAACCTGATTGAGAACCGACAGATGATTAGCTGTGCTGTGACAGAGCATAGGAACGTTTTCATTGAGAAGATGGAATGTAGCCACTGACAACGGTGATGCCCTACATACAGCTTGCCATGGAAAGGAGTAGGAAGGATTGGATGACTGTAATAGGAAAGTAGAGATTCAAGAGGAGCACAGCATCTCCATACGCCTATCTGAAATTCCCACTATTGATTTACATAAGTATTTCTATCCCTTTTATTATTTCATTTAACTTTTAAATATCTAATCCAATTATATTTAACCCTATGAATCCACTTAACTGAGATTTACAAGGTGACCATAGCTTGCTTCATACCAACAATCTCTGTGGGATCAACCCTTACTCACGTAAGGTATTACTTGGATGACCCAGTACACTTGCTGGTTAAGTTGAACGGAGTTATGATCACACCAGGGATTATTAAGATCCCAATTTATCACACTATGATCTCTTTGGGGTATTTTTGATTTCACACGAATACAAAGAGACCAACTTTGAGGATCACAATTTCATCCACCACTAAGCTCAAGAGAAGCTATAAAGGAGTGAAGAGGAATGATAGAGAGTATCCAATGCAACCTATCTATGTGAATGTAACTACATGCAAAATGTTACTTGGTTAAAAGCAAACAAGTTCTTCAAGACAAATATAAACCAAATTCCATTAATTCAAATCGTACAATAAAAATCAAATAAACTTGTAAGAAGATAGCTAATGACAGCAGGGAACATAGAATCAAGCTTTGAACCCTCACTGGTAGTGTATATCTGGTGAACGAAATTGTGATCATCAACAATGGCTCCAAAGACTTGGTGCTCTCAAACATAAATCACACTTTGTCACAACTCTGCACAACTAACCAGCAAGTGTACTAGGTCGTCCAAGTAATAAACCTTACGTGAGTAAGGGTCGATGCCACAGAGATTGTTGGTATGAAGCAAGCTATGGTCATCTTGTAAATCTCAGTCAGGCGGATAATAAATGGTTATGAGTTTTCAAATATTAATAATAGATAAACAGAAAGTAAAGATATAGTTACTCATGTAATTCAATGGTGGGAATTTCAGATAAGTGCATGGAGGTACTGTGTTCCTTCTGAATCTCTGCTTTCCTACTACTTTTATCCAATCTTTGTCACTCCTTTCTATGGCAAGTTGTATGTAGGGCATCACCGTTGTCAATGGCTATATCCCATCCTCTCAGTGAAAATGGTCCAAATGCTCTGTCACAGCACGGTTAATCATCTGTCAGTTCTCGATCATTTCGGAATAGAATCCCTTGATTCTTTTGCGTTTGTCATCACACCCAACAATCACGAGTTTGAAGCTCGTCACAGTCATTCAATCCCGGAATCCTACTCGGAATACCACAGATAAGGTTTAGACTTTCCGGATTCTCATGAATGCCGCCATCAATTCTAGCTTATACCATGAAGACTCTGATCTCACGGAATGGAAGGCTCGGTTGTCAGGCGAGGGGCACCCATGCATCGTGTATCAGGAATCCAAGAGATACGCATCCTAGCTCTCGCTTGTATAACGGAAGTGGTTGTCAGGCACGCGTTCATAAGGATGGATGATGATGAGTGTCACGGATCATCACATCCATCAGGTTGAAGTACGGATGGCATCTTAGAATGGGAATAAATCGAATTGAATAGAAAATAGTAGTAATTGCATTAAAACTTGAGGTACAGCAGAGCTCCACACCCTTAATCTATGGTGTGTAGAAACTCCACCGTTGAAAATACATAAGTGATGAAGGTTCAGGCATAGCCGAATGGCTAGCCCCCAAAACGTGATCAATAGTCTCCTAAGATGAATAATAAAATAAAATTGAGACCAAAGATATCTAATACAATAGTAAAATATCCTATTTATACTAGACTAGCTACTAGGGTTCACAGAAATAAGTAATTGATGCAGAAATCCACTTCCGGGGCCCACTTGGTGTGTGCTTGGGTTGAGCTTGAGCTTTACATGAGCTGATGCTTCTTTTGGAGTTGAACGCCAAGTTGTAACGTGTTTTTGTCGTTCAACTCTGGTTCGTGACGTGTTTCTGGCGTTTGACTCCAGAATGCAGCATGGAATTGGCGTTGAGCGCCAGTTTACGTCATCTAACCTCGAATAAAGTATGGACTATTATATATTGCCGGAAAGCTCTGGATGTCGACTTTCCAA
>NC_029778.3:32027189-32028223 GCF_000817695.3 Arachis duranensis | reverse complement strand
CCCTCAATTTCAGCCAGAAAATACCTGAAATCACAGAAAAACACACAAACTCATAGTAAAGTCCAGAAATGTGAATTTAACATAAAAACTAATTAAAACATCCCTAGAAGTAGCTAGATTATACTAAAAACTATCTAAAAACAATGCCAAAAAGCGTATAAATTTATCCGCTCATCACAACACCAAACTTAAATTGTTGCTTGTCCCCAAGCAACTGAAAATCAATTAGGATAAAAAGAAGAGAATATACTATAAATCCCAAAATATCAATGAATATTAATTCTAATTAGATGAGCAGGACTTGTAGCTTTTTGCCTCTGAACAGTTTTGGCATCTCACTTTTTCCTTTGAAGTTTAGAATGATTGGCATCTATAGGAACTTGGAATTTCAGATAGTGTTATTGATTCTCCTAGTTAAGTTTGTTGATTCTTGAACACAACTACTATTATGAGTCTTAGCCGTGGCCCTAAGCACTTTGTTTTCCAGTATTACCACCGGATACATAAATGCCACAGACACATGACTGGGTGAACCTTTTCAGATTGTGACTCAGCTTTGCTAGAGTCCCCAGTTAGAGGTGTCCAGAGCTCTTAAGCACACTCTTTTTGCTTTGAATCACGACTTTAACCACTCAGTCTCAAGCTTTTCACTTGGACCTGCATGCCACAAGCACATGGTTAGGGATAGCTTGATTTAGCCGCTTAGGCCTGGATTTTATTTCCTTGGGCCCTCATATCCATTGATGCTCAAAGCCTTGGATCCTTTTTACCCTTGTCTTTTGGTTTTAAGGGCTATTGGCTTTTTCTGCTTGCTTTTTCTTTTTCTTTCAAAAAATATTTTTTTCGCAAGCTTTTGCTTTTTCATTGCTTTTTCTTGCTTCAAGAATCAATTTTCATGATTTTTGAGATTGTCAATAACATTTCTCTTTGTTCATCATTCTTTCAAGAGCCAACAATTTTAACATTCATAAACAACAAGATCAAAAATATGCACTACCAAGCATTTATTCAGAAAACAAAAAGTATTGTCACCA
>NC_029778.3:32018891-32027052 GCF_000817695.3 Arachis duranensis | reverse complement strand
GGAATTATTCATAGCCTTAAGACATAGTTACTAAATACTAATGATCATGTAATGAAGACACAGACATAGATAAACATTTAAGATAAAGAAACCGAAAAGCAGAAAAAATTAAGAACAAGGAATGAGTCCACCTTAGTGATGGTGGTGTTTTCTTCTTGAAGAACCAATGATGTCCTTGAGTTCTTCTATGTCTCTTCCTTGTCTTTGTTGCTCCTCCCTCATTGCTCTTTGATCTTCTCCAATTTCATGGAGAATGATGGAGTGCTCTTGATGTTCCACCCTTAATTGATCCATATTGTAACTCAAATCTTCAAGAGAAGTGTTGAGTTGTTCCCAATAGTTGTTGGGAGGAAAATGCATCCCTTGAGGCATCTCCGGGATTTCTTGGTGATGAGCTTCTTTATGCGTCTCTTGGGATCCATGAGTGGGCTCTCTTGTTTGCTCCTCCTTTTCTTAGTGATGGGCTTATCCTCCTCAATAGGGATGTCTCCTTCTATGATAACTCCAGCTGAGTAACATAGATGGCAAATAAGATGTGGAAAAGCTAGCCTTGCCAAAGTAGAGGGCTTATCGGCTATTTTGTAGAATTCAAGGGAGATGACTTCATGAACTTCTACTTCCTCTCCATTCATGATGCTATGAATCATGATGGCCCGATCCAGAGTAACTTCAGATCGGTTGCTAGTGGGGATGATGGAGCGTTGAATGAACTCCAACCATCCTCTAGCCACAGGCTTGAGGTCCAATCTTCTTAATTGAACTGGCTTGCCTTTGGAGTCTCTTTTCCATTGAGCTCCTTCCACACATATGTCCCTAAGGACTTGGTCCAACCTTTGATCAAAGTTGACCCTTCTCGTGTAAGGGTGTGCATCTCCTTGCATCATGGGCAAGTTGAATGCCAACCTCACATTTTCCGGACTAAAATCTAAGTATTTCCCCCGAACCATTGTAAGATAGTTCTTTGGATTTAGGTTCATACTTTGATCATGGTTCCTAGTGATCCATGCATTGGCATAGAACTCTTGAACCATTAAGATTCTGACTTGTTGGATGGGGTTGGTTAGAACTTCCCAACCTCTTCTTTGGATCTCATGTCGGATCTCCGGGTACTCATTTTTCTTGAGCTTGAAAGGGACCTTGGGGATCACCTTCTTCTTTGCCACAACATCATAGAATTGGTCTTGATGGGCTTTGGAGATGAATCTTTCCATCTCCCATGACTCGGAGGTGGAAGCTTTTGTCTTCCCTTTTCATTTTCTAGAGATTTCTCCGGCCTTAGGTGCCATCAATGGTAATGGAAAAACAAAAAGCTTATGCTTTTACCACACCAAACTTAGAATATTGCTCGCCCTCGAGCAAGAGAAGAAAGAAAAGAAGAAGAAGAAGAAGAAAATATGGAGGAGAGGGGGAGAGGTGTATTCGGCCAAGAAGGAGAAGAGAGGGTTGTGTTGTGTGAAAAATTAAGGAGAATGGAGGGGTTTATATAGTGAGGGGAGAGGGAGTAGGTTCGGCCATTTAGGGTGGGTTTGGGTGCAAAAGAAATTTGAATTTTGAAGGTAGGTGGGGTTTATGGGGAATAGTGGATGGGTGTGAGTGGTGAAGAAGGTGATTGGGAAGAGAGATTAAGGTGATTGGTAAAGGGTTTTTGGGAAGAATGTTTATTGGAAAGAGAGGATGAATGTTGAGAAGAGGGGAGAATATGGTAGGTGGGGATCCTGTGGGGTCCACAGATCCTGAGGTGTCAAGGATTTTTATCCCTGCACCAATTAGGCATGTATAATGCCTTTGCATGCAATTCTGGAATTTAAACGCCGAGGGGATGCATGTTCTGGGCGTTCAACGCCCTTGTGCACATGTTTCTGGCGTTGAACGCCAGTTCCATACTTGTTTCTGACGTTCAACGCCATCTCTCCTCAGGGTGCATTCCTGGCGTTTGAACGCCAGGATGTTGCTTGTTTCTGGCGTTCAACGCCAGATCCGTGCTCTGTTCTGGCGTTGAACGCCAGCCAGATGCTCCTTACTGGCATTTAAACGCCAGTAAGTCCTTCCTCCAGGGTGTGATTTTTCTTCTGCTATTTTTGATTCTATTTTTAATTTTTATATTTTTTTTCGTGACTCCACATGATCATATACCTAATAAAACATAAAAGAACAATGAAAATAAAATAAAATTAGATAAGTAAAAATTGGGTTGCCTCCCAACAAGCGCTTCTTTAATGTCAATAGCTTGACAATAGGCTCTCATGGAGCCACACAGGTGATCAGGTCAATGTTGTATAGTCCCAACACCAAACTTAGAGTTTGGTTGTGGGGATTCAACACCAAACTTAGAGTTTGGTTGTGGCCTCCCAACACCAAACTTAGAGTTTGACTGTGGGGGTTCTGTTTGACTCTGTACTGAGAGAAGCTTTTCATGCTTCCTCTCCATTGTTAAAGAAGAAGGTCTTTGAGCTTTAAACACAAGGTAGTCCCCATTCACTTGAAGGACTAATTCTCCTCTATTAACATCTATCACAGCTCCTGCTGTGGCTATGAAGGGTCTTCCAAGGATGATACATTCATTCTTCTCGTTCCTAGTGTCTATGATTATGAAATCAGCAGGGATGTAAAGGCCTTCAACCTTTACCAACACATCCTCTACCAATCCATAAGCTTGTCTTACTGACTTGTCTGCCATTTATAATGAGAATATGGCAGGTTGTACCTCAATGATCCCCAGCTTCTCCATTACAGAGAGTGGCATAAGATTTATGTTATACCTCAAGTCACACAGAGCTCTTTCAAAGATCATGGTGCCTATGGTGCAGGGTATTATGAATTTGCCAGGATCTTGTCTCTTTTGAGGTAAAGTTTACTGAACCCAGGTATCTAGTTCACTAATGAGCAAGGGAGGTTCACCTTCCCAAGTCTCATTACCAAATAACTTGGCATTCAGCTTCATGATAGCTCCTAGATATCGAGCAACTTGCTCTCCAGTTACATCTTCATCCTCTTCAAAGGAAGAATAGTCTTCAAAGCTCATGAATGGCAGAAGGAGGTTTAATGGGATCTCTATAGTCTCTATATGAGCCTCAGATTCCCTTGGGTCTTCAATAGGGAACTCCTTCTTGCTTGAGGGACGTCCCATGAGGTCTTCCTCATTGGGATTCACGTCCTCTCCTTCCTCTCTAGGTTTGACCATATTGATTATATCAATGGCCTTGCACTCTCTCTTTGGATTTTCTTCAGTATTGCTTGGGAGAGTACTAGGAGGAGTTTCAGTGAATTCTTTACTCAGCTGGCCCACTTATGCCTCCAGATTTCTGATGGAGGACCTTGTTTCACTCATGAAACTTAAAGTGGCTTTAGACAGTTCAGAGACTAAATTTGCTAAGTTAGAGGTACTCTGTTCATAATTCTCTGTCTGTTGCTGAGAAGATGATGGATAAGGCTTGATATTGCTGAGCCTATTTCTTCCACCATTATTAAAGCCTTGTTGAGGCTTTTGTTGATCCTTCCATGAGAAATTTGGATGATTTCTCCATGATGAATTATAGGTATTTCCATAAGGTTTACCCATATAATTTACCTCTGCTATTCCAGGGTTCTCAGGATCATAAGCTTCTTCTTCAGAAGGTGCCTCTTTAGTACTTTTGGATGCATTTTGCCATCCATTCAGACTTTGAGAAATCATGTTGACTTGCTAAGTCAACATTTTGTTCTGTGCCAAAATGGCATTCAGAGCATCAATTTCAAGAACTCGCTTCCTTTGAGGTGTCCCATTATTCACAGAATTCCTCTCAGAAGTGTACATGAACTGGTTATTTTCAACCATGTCAATAAGTTCTTGAGCTTTTGCAGGCGTTTTCTTTAAGTGAATGGATCCACCTGCAGAATGGTCCAATGACATCTTAGAGAACTCAGATAGACCATAGTAGAATATAACTATCATGGTCCATTCTGAAAACATATTAGAAGGACATCTTTTGGTCATCTGTTTGTATCTTTCCCAAGCTTTATAGAGGGATTCACCATCTTTTTGTTTAAAGGTCTGAACATCCACTCTAATCTTGCTGAGCTTTTGAGGAGGAAAGAACTTAGCCAAGAAGGCCGTGACCAGCTTATTCCAAGAATCCAGGCTATCTTTAGGTTGAGAGTCCAACCATGTTCTAGCTCTGTCTCTTACAGCAAAAGGGAAAAGCATGAGCCTGTAGGCTTCAGGAGCTACTCTATTAGTCTTAACAGTCTCACAGATCTGCAAGAACTTAGTTAAGAACTGGTAGGGATATTCTGATGGAAGTCCATGAAACTTGCAGTTTTGTTGCATTAGAGCAACTAGTTGAGGTTTCAGCTCAAAATTGTTTACTCCAATGGCAGGGATTGAGATGCTTCTTCCATCAATCTTGGAAGTAGGTGTAGTATAATCACCAAGCATCCTCCTTGCATTATTATTGTTAGGTTTGGCTGCCATCTCCTTCTCTTGTTCGAAAATTTCAATAAGGTTGTCTCTGGATTGTTGTAATTTGGCTTATCTTAGTTTCCTCTTCAGAGTCCTTTCAGGTTCAGGGTCAGCTTCAACAAGAATGCCTTTTTCCTTGTTCCTGCTCATATGAAAGAGAAGAGAACAGAAAAAGAAGAGGAATCCTCTATGTCACAGTATAGAGATTCCTTTATGTTAGTAGAAGAAGAAAGGGAATAAGAGTGAAAAAGAATGAATAATCCAAACACAAGGGTGAGGATAGGGGCAGTGATTTGAGATGAAGAGAAGTGTTAGTAATTGAATAAATAAATAGAATAAGATGAGAGAAAGAAGTTTTCAAAAATAATTTTTGAAAAGGAGTTAATGATTTTCGAAAATTAAAGGGGGAATAAAATTAAAATTAAAATTTAAAACAATTAATTAATTAAAAAGAATTTTTGAAAAAGAGGGAGGTATTTTCAAAAATTAGAGAGAGAAGAGTAGTTAGGTGGTTTTGAAAATGATAAGAAACAAACAAAAAGTTAAATAGTTAGTTTGAAAAAGATTTGAAAATCAAATTTGAAAAGGTAAGAAGATAAGAAGTTAGAAAAGATATTTTAAAATCAAATTTTTTTAAAAAAAGATAAAATTTAAAAAAAGATATGATATAAAAGATAAGATAAAAAGATATGATTAAAATTAAAATTGATTACTTTACTAACAAGAAACTAAAAGATAAGATTCTAGAATTTAAAGATTGAACCTTTCTTAACAAGAAAGTAACAAACTTCAAATTTTTGAATCAATCACATTACTTATTAGTTAAGTTTCGAAAAATTGAAATAAAATAAGAAAAAGATTTTGAAAAATAGTTTTAAATTTTTGAAAATCATAAGATAAAAATAAAAGAGATTTGATTTTTTTTTTTTTTTGAAGAAGAAGATTTTGAAAAGATAAGATTTTTAAAATTAAAAATTTGACTTGACTTACAAGAAATAACTAATTTAAAAGATTTGACTAAGTCAACTCAAATTTTCGAAATTTTGAGAGAAAAAGGAAAAGATATATTTTTTTAATTTTTAATGATGAGTGAGAAAAACACAATTATGACCCAAAACATGAAAATTTTGGATCAAAACACATGATGCATGCAAGAACACTATGAATGTCAAGATAAACACCAAGAACACTTTGAAGATCATGATGAACATTAAGAACATATTTTTGAAAAAAAATTTTATGCAAAGAAAACATGCAAGACACCAAACTTAGAAATCTTTAATGCTTAGACAATAGGAATGCAAAGATGCACATGAAAAACAATAAAAAACACAAAACAAGAAAACATCAAGATCAAACAAGAAGACTTACCAAGAACAACTTGAAGATCATGAAGAACACCATGAATGCATGAATTTTTCGAAAAAATGCAAGAACAATATGAATATGCAATTGACACCAAACTTAAAACATGACCCAAGACTCAAACAAGAATCACAAAATATTTTTGGTTTTTTTTATTTTATGATTTTTATTTTATTTTTCGAAAAATATATAGGAAAAATAAAATAAGAAATTCAAAATTTCTAAGAATAATTCCAGGAATCTTTCAATGTTAGCCTAAAGCTCCAATCCAAGGGTTGGGCATGGCTTAATAGCCAGCCAGCTTTAGGATATAAAGCAGGCATACAACAGCTGATATTTCAATTAACTTGCCTCTATGATGATGGTTGGAAACCTCAGTCTAAAAGAATTTGGACATGGCTTTACAGCCAACCAGCCTTCAACATGTTACTATGAAACTCTAGAATTCATTCTTAAAAATTTTGGAATAATTTTCGAAAACAAAGGGAAAAATTTTGAAAAATATTTTTGAAAACTATTTGAAAAGAAAATAAAAAAAAAGAAAATTACCTAATCTGAGCAACAAGATGAACCGTAAGTTGTCCAAACTCGAACAATCCCCGGCAATGGCGCCAAAAACTTGGTGCACGAAATTGTGATCATCAACAATGGCTCCAAAGACTTGGTACTCTCAAATATAAATCACACTTTGTCACAACTCCGCACAACTAACCAGCAAGTGTACTGGGTCGTCCAAGTAATAAACCTTACGTGAGTAAGGGTCGATCCTACAGAGATTGTTGGTATGAAGCAACCTATGGACATCTTGTAAATCTCAGTCAGGCGGATAAAAAATGGTTATGAGTTTTCGAATATTAATAATAGATAAACAGAAAGTAAAAATAGAGTTACTCATGTAATTCAATGGTGGGAATTTCAGATAAGTGCATGGAGGTGCTGTGTTCCTTCTGAATATCTGCTTTCCTACTGCTTTTATCCAATCTTTGTCACTCCTTTCTATGGCAAGCTGTATGTAGGGCATCACCATTGTCAATGATTCCCATGAATGCCGCCATCAATTCTAGCTTATACCACGAAGACTCTGATCTCACATAATGGAAGGCTCGATTGTTAGGCGAGGGGAAACCATGCGACGTGTATCAGGAATCCAAGAGATACGCATCCCAGCTCTCGCTTGTAGAACGGAAGTGGTTGTCAGGCACGCGTTCATAAGGATGGATGATGATGAGTGTCACGGATCATCACATCCATCAGGTTGAAGTATGGATGGCATCTTAGAACGGGAATAAATCGAATTTAGTAGAAAATAGTAGTAATTGCATTAAAACTTGAGGTACAGCAGAGCTCCACACCCTTAATCTATGGTGTGTAGAAACTCCACCGTTGAAAATACATAAGTGATGAAGGTTCAGGCATAGCCGAATGGCCAGCCCCCAAAACGTGATCAATAGTCTCCTAAGAGGAATAATAAAATAAAACTGAGACCAAAGATATCTAATACAATACTAAAATATCTTATTTATACTAGACTAGCTACTAGGATTTACAGAAATAAGTAATTGATACAGAAATCCACTTCCGGGGCCCACTTGGTGTGTGCTTGGGCTGAGCTTGAGCTTTACAGGAGCTGATGCTTCTTTTGGAGTTAAACGCCAAGTTGTAACGTGTTTTTGGTGTTCAACTCTGGTTCGTGACGTGTTTCTGGCGTTTGACTCCAGAATGCAGCATGGAACTGGAATTGAGCGCCAGTTTACATCGTCTAATCTCGAATAAAGTATGGACTATTATATATTTCTGGAAAGCTCTGGATGTCGACTTTCCAACGCCGTTGAGAGCGCGCCATTTAGAGTTTTGTAGCTCTAGAAAATCCATTTTGTGTGCAGGGAGGTCAGAATCTAACAGCATCAGCAGTCCTTTGTCAGCCTTCTTATCAGGGTTTTGCTCAGGTCCCTCAATTTCAGCCAAAAAATACCTGAAATCACAGAAAAACACACAAACTCATAGTAAAGTCCAGAAATGTGAATTTAGCATAAAAACTAATGAAAACATCCCTAAAAGTAGCTCAAACTTACTAAAAACTATATAAAAACAATGCCAAAAAGCGTATAAATTATCCGCTCATCACAACACCAAACTTAAATTGTTGCTTGTCCCCAAGCAACTGAAAATCAAATAGGATAAAAGAAGAGAATATACTATAAATTTCAGAATATCAATGAATATTAATTTAATTAGATGAACGGGACTTGTAGCTTTTTGCTTCTGAACAGTTTTGGCATCTCACTTTTTCCTTTGAAGTTTAGAGTGATTGGCTTCTCTAGGAACTTAGAATTTCGGATAGTGTTATTGACTTTCCTA
>NC_029778.3:32017223-32017784 GCF_000817695.3 Arachis duranensis | reverse complement strand
AGGTGGGGATCCTGTGGGGTCCACAGATCCTGAGGTGAAAAGAAATACCATTCCTTCACCAAATAGGCATGTAAAATGCCTTCGTGCATCATTCTGGCGTTCAAAAGCCCATTGGTGCACGTTCTGGGCGTTCAACGCCCATGTAATGCATGTTTCTGGCGTTGAACGCCAGTTTCATGCTTGTTGCTGGCGTTCAGCGCCAGCTTGTCTCCTCCAGGCACATTCCTGGCGTTCAGCGCCAGGATGTTGCTTGTTTCTGGCGTTCAGCACTAGAATGGTGCTCTGTTCTGGCGTTGAACGCCGGCCAGATGCACCTTACTGGCGTTGAACGCCAGCCTGTGCGTCCTCCAGGGTGAAAAAATTTTTTTCTTCTGTTTTTGACTCTGTTTTTAATTTTTTTGATTTTTTCGTGATTCCTCATGATCATGTACCTAATAAAACACAAAATAACAATAGAATAAAAGTTAGATAAATAAAATTGGGTTGCCTCCCAACAAGCGCTTCTTTAATATCAATAGCTTGACAGTGGCTCTCATGGAGCCACAAGGTGATCAGGTCAAT
>NC_029778.3:32014039-32014900 GCF_000817695.3 Arachis duranensis | reverse complement strand
GCTTCTCTTAATTTTCTCTTCAGAGTCCTTTCAGGTTCTGGATCAATTTCAACAAGAGTGCCTTTTTCCCTGTTCCTGCTCATATGAAAGAGAAGAAAACAAGAAAAGACAGAGGAATCCTCTATGTCACAGTATAGAGAGTCCCTTATGTTAGTAGAAGAAGAAAGGGGTTAGAAGAATGGAGATGGGAAGAAGAAAGGGAAGAAGAGTGAAGAAGAATGGGTAAGAATAGAGGTGGTGATCTGAGATAAAGAGAGATTAAGAGATGTGTTAGTGAATAAATAAATAAATAGAAGAAGAGAAGAGAGAGAGAATTCGAAAATAATTTTGAAAAAGTAGTTAATGATTTTCGAAAATTAAAGATAAGATATAATTGAAATTAAAATTTAAAACAATTAGTTAATTTAAAAAGAATTTTGAAAAAGGATGAGATATTTTCAAAAATTAGAGAGGGAGAAGTAGTTAGGTGGTTTTGAAAAAGATAAGAAACAAACAAAAAGTTAGTTAGTTGATTGAAAAAGATATTAAAATCAAATTTTGAAAAAGATAAGAAGATAAGAAGTTAGATAAGATATTTTGAAATCAAATTTTGAAAAAGATAAAATTTGGAAAAAGATAAGATAAAAGATAAAAAGATAAGATAAAAATTTTAATAAAAAGATATTTGAAAAAGATTTAGTTTTTTAAAAAGACTCAACTAACAAGAAACTACAAGATAAGAGTCTAGAACTTAAAGATTGAACCTTTCTTAACAAGAAAGTAACAAACTTCAAATTTTTGAACCAATCACATTAATTGTTAGCTAATTTTCGAAAATATGATATAAAGATAAGAAAAAGATTTTGAAAATATTTTGAAAAA
>NC_029778.3:32010571-32011291 GCF_000817695.3 Arachis duranensis | reverse complement strand
AAGGGATGCACTTTCCTCCCAACAACTATTGGGAACAACTCAACACTTCCTTAGAAGATTTGAGCCACAATGTGGAACAATTAAGGGTGGAACATCATGAGCATTCCATCATTCTCGATGAAATAAGAGAAGATCAAAGAGCAATGATGGAGGAGCAACAAAGGCAAGGAAGGGACATAGAAGATCTTAAGGACATTGTTGGTCCTTCAAGAAGAAGACGCCACTAAGGTGGATTCATTCCTTGTTCTTATTTCTTTCTGCTTTTCGTTTTTTTTTATATGTTGAGTTTATCTATGTTTTATGTCTCTACTTCATGATCATTAGTATGTAGTAACCATGTCTTAAAGCTATGAATAAAATCCATTAATCCTTCACCTCTCTTAAATAAAATATGCTTTAATTCAAAAGAACAAGAAGTACATGGATTTTGAAATTATCCTTGAATTTAATTTAATTATATTGATGTGGTGACAATACTTTTTGTCTTCTGAATGAATGATTGAACAGTGCATATGTCTTTTGATATTATTGTTTATGAATGTTAAAACTGTTGGCTCTTGAATGAATGATGAACAAAGAGAAATGTTATTGATAATCTGAAAAATCATGAAATTGATTCTTGAAGCAAGAAAAAGCAGTGAAAAAAAGCAAAAGCTTGCGAAAAATAATAATAATAATTGGCGAAAAAAAATAAAAGAAAAAGAAAAAGCAAGCAGAAAA
>NC_029778.3:31965257-32009304 GCF_000817695.3 Arachis duranensis | reverse complement strand
TGACAACCACTTCCGTTCTACTTTAGGCCGGTCGCGTATCTCTTAGATTCCCCAACAGAATCTTCTTGGTATAAGCTAGATAGATGGCGGCATTCATGGGAATCCGGAAAGTCTAACCTTGTCTGTGGTATTTCGAGTAGGATTCCGGGAATCCGGAAAGTCTAACCTTGTCTGTGGTATTCCGAGTAGGATTCCGGAATTGAATGACTGTGATGAGCTTCAAACTTCTGAAGGCTGGGTGTTAGTGACAGACACAAAAGAATCAATGGATTCTATTCCAACCTGATTGAGAACCGACAGATGATTAGCCGTGCTGTGACAGATCATTTGGACCATTTTCACTGAGAGGATGGGATGTAGTCATTGTCAAGGGTGATGCCTCCAGACGATTAGCCATGCAGTGACAGCGCATAGGACCATTTTTCCGAGAGGATGAAAAGTAGCCATTGATGACGGTGATGCCCTACATACAGCTTGCCATGAAAAGGAGTAAGAAGAATTGAATGAAAGCAATAAGAAAGTAGAGATTCGAAAGGATTCTAGCATCTCCACACGCCTATCTGAAATTCCCACTATTGATTTACATAAGTATTTCTATCTTTTTTTATTTTATTTATCTTTTAATTATCTAATCCAATTACATTTGACCCTATGAATCCACTTAACTGAGATTTACAAGGTGACCATAGCTTGCTTCATACCAACAATCTCTATGGGATCAATCCTTACTCACGTAAGGTATTACTTGGATGACCCAGTACACTTGCTGGTTAAGTTGAACGGAGTGGTGTCCACACATAGTTGAAAAAGCAATGAATTTTACAAAATACAATAACAAAGGAATCACAATTTCGTCCACCAACCATAGTAAACTGGTGGGTGTGGGTTGTCACGAAATGGTCCACCATAACTATTGTCTTGACATGCATTCTGGAATGGTCGTCGTCTATGGTACTTTGGAAGGTGTTGTTGCCTAAAGGGTTGATCAGATACTCGTGGCTCCGTCTATCTCTGATTGTTTTGACCTTGATGCATGTTCCTGTTATAGCTTTCATTCCTTGCAACAACATTAGAACCAAACTTGAAACCAGAGGGCTGAGAATTCATAGTAGCTAATAAAAATTAAAAACAAAAACAAATAAACAAGCAAAAGAAAATAAAATAAAATAAAATAAATAAGAGAAAAGGTTTGTAAAAGATTTGATTTTAAGATTAGAAAAGATAAGATAAGGTAGGTAAGAGAAGATAAGTTTTTAAATTAAGAGGTTTATGAAATTTAAATTTTGAATTTGAAAATTAAATTTTGAATTTTGAATTTTAAATTTTAAAATTTGAATTTTGAAATTTGAAATTTTGAAATTTGAAATTTGAAATTTGAATTTTAAATTTTGAATTTGAATTTTGAAAAAGTCAACAATATAAGATAAAGATTAAAAAAATTTAAATTTTGAAAATGTTTGATTATAAAAAAAATTTTAAATTTAAATTTTGAATTTTGAAATTTCAATTTTGAATTTTTAATATTGAAATTTGAAATTTGATTTTTGAAATAAGATAAGATAAGATTTTGAAAAAGATATGATTATTGAAAAAGATTTGAATTTTGAAATTTAAAACTAAAATAAGATAAGATAAAAATTTTAAAATAAAAATCTGAAATTTTTTTTTCTGTAATTTTCGAAAAAAATCAATTAAAATAAAGAGAAAAGTTATTTTTGAATTTAATAAGGAAAGAGAAAAACAATAAAATGACACCAAACTTAAAATTTTTAGATCAAAACGAAGAAAACAACCAAGAACAACTTGAAGATCAGGATGAACACTAAAAATAAATTTTTGAAAAAAAAATTTTTTAATAACTAAATAAAAAACCAATAACCTCTTAATTTACGAAAAGAAACAAAAATAAAAACAAAAATAAAAAAACAAATAAACAAGCAAAAAGTAAATATTTACAATAACCAACAATAAGGCACACGTTTGCAATTTTCCGGCAACGGCGCCATTTTGACGATCAGATTTCTATCGGTAAAGAAATTTAAAAATATATAATCGCGTTGTAAGTATAGTTTCTAAACCAACAGAAAATCCTTTCGTACAAAACTTTTGGTTGTCACTTAAGCAAGCCCAATAAAATTTATAACCGAAGTATTTAAACCTCGGGTCGTCTTCTCAAGAAATTGCAGGGAAGTATGATTTATTATTGGTTATGAAAAATAATATTTTTGGGTTTTTGAAAGTTTTGAACAAGGGAAATAAATTGCAGGAATTAATAAATCAATAGCTAAGAAAACTCTTGGCAAGGTATGAAAATTAGAAGTCCTACCCTAGTTATCCTTATCAATTGTGATGAGAATTGCTCGTTGCTCCCACTTAGTCAACTTCTATCTATGAAGGTGAGTGGATAAATCAATATGAATCCTCAAGTCCTAGTCAATTCCCAAAGAAAGACTAGAGTTAGTGGAATTTAAGTCAATTAGCAACTTCTAATTATCAATCAACAAAAGAGTTTGATAACTCAAGAGTCTCTTATTACTCAACCAAAGCCAAAATGAGAAAAATCCAAATTATTTATATCATAAATAAAAGAGACAAATCATAGATCTGAAATACCTCAAAAATTCATTAAATAGAAAATCCAAATCTAACATGAAGAGTTCATAAGCCAATTTGGCAACATAAGTCATAAATAAATAAAAGCATTAAAGTATCTAAAAGTAGAATAGAAGTCAAAATAAAGGAATATTGAACCTGGTACGAAGAAACAATCCTAAGCTATTGACTAAAAGAAATCCTAATCCTAAAACCTATGAGAGAGAAGAGAACCTCTCTCTTTAAAAATTACATCTAAATTATGAAAAGTGAATTATGAGTCATCTCCTTTCATTCCTCCACTTTGCAGCCTTTAATTTGTGTTTTCTAGGCTTGAAACTAGGCCAGAAATAGCCCAGAAATCGCTGAGGGCGAAATCCACCATGCTAATTTTTGTCACTACGATGTGTCCACATAAAGCACGCATTCGCATTGCCTAGCTGTACGGCCACCATGGCAAATTATATATCAAATCGAAGCCCCGGACGTTAGCTTTCCAACTCAACTGAAACCGTATGATTTGGACCTATGTAGCTCAAGTTATGACCGTTTAAATGCGAAGAGGTCAGGCTGACAGCTTTGGCAATTCCTTTAGTTTCTTGTATTCCTTCCACTTTTGCATGCTTCCTTTCCATCCTCTAAGCCATTCCTGCCCTGTAATCTCTGAAATCACTTAACACACATATCACGACATCGAATGGTAATAAGAGATGATTAAAATAAAAAAATTAAAGACTCTAGGAAGCAAGTTTTCAATCATAGAACAAATTCTGAGAAGAAATTGTAAAACCATGCAAATAGTATGAATAAGTGTGCAAAGGCTTGATAAAAACAACTCAATTGAGCACAAGATAAACCATGAAATAGGGGTTTATCATCCACCTCCATACTATTATATATTGTTGGAAAGACCTAGATGTCTACTTTCCAATGCCTTTCAAAGCGCATCATTTGGAGCTCTACAGCTCGAGTTATACTCCATGAAAGGTGAAGAGGTCAGCTGGCCTTACTACAGGTTGATACTATATTCATCTTCGAAAGTTCTGGATTCCTACTTTCCAATGCCATTGGAATCACCTCATTTGGAGCTTTGTAGCTCAAGTTATTCTTGTTTGAAAAAGACACGGTCAGGCTGCCAAGTGCTAGCATTAGCACTAGCGTTAGTGGCACCAACGTGGCTACTAACGCCACAAACTTCTTTGATCCAATATTAGTGCTAGCGTTAATGGCACTAATGTGGCCACTAACGCCACACCTTGCCCTTGGCCAGCATTGCTCCTGGCGTTAGTGTGGCTAATGCTGCCACTAACGCTGCCTTGTCCATGTTTCTTCTTTTCTCTGCTTCACCTTTTAATCTACTTTCTTCTTTCATGCTTGTTTTGTGCTTTTTACTTCCTTTTTCCATCAATTTCTACAAATTGAATCAAAATCAAAGATATGAATGTAATATATGACTTAAGCATAAAAACACTTAAAAATTAAGCATGATTAAGTATATTTTGACGTGAAAAAGTATAGAAAAATATGACATGATGCGCCGTCATCACACACGTCACAATACTATCTTCTTACTTCCTTCCTCTTCACCATACACATTCCTTTTTCTTTCTTTCCTTTTTCTCTTAGCCAAGGCCGAAGCCTCCTTACCCATTCTCCTCTATCTCTTTTCTTGCTCTTTTATTTTCCCTTCCTTGCTTTCTTTTCTTACTTTGCTCAGAGACAAGTAAAACTTTTAAGTTTAGTGTTGAGCGCTCCGCTTTGGTACTTCAATTTTTACTATCTCCACGGCACCCAAGACCGGAGAATCCTACTCAACGAAGAGGAAAGAGAAGGTGCCTACCTCCGACCCATGTGACTTCACTCGGTTCTCTTCTAAGACACTTGAGTAGCATTTTTATGAGGTCATGCCCAAGAAGAAGGTGATTCTTGGGGTCCGCTTCGATCTAAAACTGGATGAGTACCTGGAGATCTTATACCAGATTCTGAGACGAGATTGGGAAGTTCTGGCCAATTCTGTGACTGATGTTGGAGTATTGATGGTGCAGGAGTTCTACACCAATACTTAAGTAACATACAAACATGTTAGAAGCGTGAACTGGAGCCAAAGAATTGGCGCACCATAATCAAAAGGCATATCATGGATTTTAGGATAAAAAAAAAGCATAATTGTTATTATTCGAGGAAAGAAATACCCCATGTAAAGATACAAGTAGTAATCATTACAAAGAATTATCCAAAAACACACTACGTCAAATGTTTAAACAAAAAAAATTCAAAAATTAAAAAAAAAAGTTAACGTAAATAGATTTCAGTGCCAAAAATAAAAAATTAATAAACTCAGAACCTATTCTTAATTATAAAAATAGTCTTTTTGGTTGGAATTTTAGGACTTAGATATAAACCCAAACAAACTACAACTAAAATGACCCAAACGTGTTATGTACAACCAAATTAAAAATACATATTTAGCCCAATAATAACATATTTGAATTGGAAATCTAAAAGGAACGAAGTAATTTTAAATATATGCAAATAACTAAATATGTTATTATTTAGTTATTGGAAATAATAACATATGTTATTATTTTATTTGTAAATTCTTCTTTTAGTTATTGTTTTAATATTAAAATGACAATTAATCATAAAAAGAATTTACAAAAATATTAATCTGCATCATAGGAAAAAAACCTGCAATAGTTAGTATTTAATTTTTTTTCACATGTAAACCGTAGACCTTAAAAAATAAATAAATAAATTTGAGATTAAAATTAAGAATTTTTTCACTGAACATAGAAATATTCATATATAGATGCGATGATCGATATATTTTTATTTCAGTATAAAAACATATTGATTGGGAATCAGGAAAAATAAAGATAGTTTTTTTAAAATATCAAAACTTAAATAATAAGATTAAAAGAAAAGGTGAAAGGGACCCCCATATTTTTTTTATAGTAAGAAAAAAATAATACTTATCCTAAATTATGTATAAGAATATAATAATCATATGATATTTAGCATTTACAATAATAGTAAAATGTACAAAATAATAAAACTATTTTGTGTCTGACACTTGAAAATAAAAACTAGAAAAAATCCAAAGTAATGAAAATTGGACACCCTTTTTTTTATTAACTTGGATAAAATGAATACCCCTGAGAGTGTAAATTTTATTTGTAAAATAAGTTCATCAGATGCGACAAACAAATAACTACATAATAAACTACATATTATAGACCCAAGTGATGATGAATTTGTCATGGAATCTATTTACAATCACCATTCAATAAAAAAATAGCAAAAAACGAAAAGTTAACCTAAACAGATCCGTTAACCAAAATAAAAAAAGTAAGTCAATTCAGGCCCAATCTTAAATGTATAGTTTATTCGGGTGCGACTTTTGGGCTTAGCGTATAAATCCAACTATTACCAAATGGAAAATAAACTCTTGCGTAGGGACAATGGGGGGAAAAGGGATGAGAACCTATGATTCCGAATAGGTGGTACTAACAAAGGGACAAACTAGTTATCGGTCTTAGGCAAAACTCTAGCATTGAGATTATAGTGCATTTCGCCGTGTTAACCCTAAGGTTAAGTTTTTGTTCCCTTGATCTATCCTAGTTCCCATATTTCATTTACTAACTCCGAATCTATCATAGTATCTAGGTAGCAGAGTAGTAAATAAGCACAGATTACAAAAGCATAGATAAATACACAACTGGTACCTCGACATTTTTAGTAGTTTTTATTTTTCTTTTTCAATTGTTTTCTTATACTTTAAACAAATTTATTATGTTTTTTAGTAGAATTTTAAAACTAATCAAGTGTTTGGAGTTGTTTTAGTATTATTATATTTTTAGGAGTTTTTATTCTAAACGTAATCAAGGAGTAATGTTTTTTTAACAAGAAAATACAAATATGGTTGGTGCGCGAAATTAGAACTTGTACAACTTAACCGGCAAGTGCAACGGGTCATCTAAGTAATACCTCAAGTGAGTGAAGGTCGATCCCACAAAGATGTGTCGGACTGAGCAAGCAATAGTCATTCTGTTGGACTTAGTTAGATAAACAGTAAAAAGGGTTGTTGTTGAGAACACATAAAACAAAGCAATAAAGAACGCAAATAAACTGAGTTGGAATAAAACAATGATGAGAAACAGTTAAGGTCTCAGAGATGTTTATCTTTCCAGATTAAGACTTCTTACCAACTATTTTAACAAGGAGTGATTCATTCTATGGCAAACCATAAGTGATTAAAACATAATCTCTTAGTGAATTAATCTCCTCCAATCTTCACCCAAAGTCACTCTCGTAGTCATTCAATTCAGATCAGAAGTGAAATTCAGAAAACTAGTTTTAACTCCACAAAAACCTCAATTACCCAAAACTAAAAGGATTTTATGTCACTTATCCGATTAGCCCAAATAATTCGCAGTTTAGGAGGAGTGTTTTCAAGCTATAGCTCAAGCGAGATAACTCTCTCGAGAATCACAAGAGCTCATGTAGAATAAGGGTCATACTCTCGTTCCACCCAGATTCATAAGATTAAGAACAAAAACAACACCTTAGAATTGAATCAAACATTAATTAAAATAGAAGAATAATAATCTTAATCCATAGAAATAAACAGAGCTCCTAAGCTTAACTAGGAGGTTTAATTACTCATAACTTTACAAGGAAAACAAGGTTCTGAAAAGATGTGGAAGAAGATATGATCTCCTTAATCCTAAGTGATCTCCTCCTTAAATACTAGCCTAATAATAAATGCTAAACCTAAAAGACTTATTTTAAATTATAAATTACAAAGATAAAATAAGATAAGCCTAAGAAATGCTAAAATCCACTTGAAGGCCCAATAGCATGTGAACTGAGCTGCCTGGCTGACGTTGAACGCCAGTTTGGGCGTTCAGTGCCTAGGGGGGCTGACAGCTTTTTTGTCTCTTGCTCCAGGCTTCTCCAAACTGGTCTGAGTTTCACCTAAAACCATAAAAACACAAGAAAAACTCAAAGTAGCATCCAAAGGTGAATTTTGCACTAAAATATCATAAAACATAATAAATTATAACTAAAAACAATATAAAAACAACTAGAGAAAGGGTATAAGATGCTCACACATTACAACACCAAATTTAAACTGTTGCTTGTCCTCAAGCAACCAAGAACAATATAGAAATAAGGAAGAGAAAACACACAAGATTAGAGTTATCAATCAAGCTCAGGTCTAGTTACTGAATGGGTCTATTAGCACTCTATTTCTGAATAGCTTTGGCATCTCACTATCCTTTGAAGCTCAGGAATATTGGCATCCTTTAGAACTAGAATTCAGATGATATTATTGATTCTCTTCTTTAGGTTCTTGTTGATTCTTGAACACATCTTTTATCTTCTTTTGGTGCTTTCTACCTTTGAGCCTAGCCGTGCCTCTAAGTATTTTGTTTTTAAGTTTAACTTGATTCATAAACACCACAAGCACTTAACTGGGGGATCCCTTTGGATTCGACTTTTGCTTTACTTTTATTCCCAAACAGTGGTGCTCAAAGCCTTAAGCGTACTCTTTACAGCATTGGGTCATGACATTAAGTGCTCAGTCTCAAGGTTTACTTGACACTTTCACACCACAAGCATATAGTTAGGAAAAACCACTCTTTTGAGCTTTTAGATCAATTTTGACCCCCCTAACCATTGATGCTCAAAGTCTTGGACCTTTTTCTTTTGATTTTTCTTTTTATTTTCTTTTTGCTGTTTCTTTTGCTTCAAGAATCAATCTTTTTATTATTTCAGAAAATCAATAATATTTCTCTAAGTTCTTATTCCTTAAGAATCAATATACTCAACTTCAATATCAAATATGCACAGTTAATTCATATATTCAAAAAATAAAGATAAGGCCACCACATCAAAGTAAATAGAATAACTCATAATATAACTCAAGATCTTGTACATCTTACTAATTCTTTTTTAATAGATTTTTCTTTTAAACTTGATGCGGAATACATAAGACATCTTTAAATAAAACCTACTATTAGAAAACAAAGAAATCCTAAAAGTGATCATACAACTAGAATAGAAAATAGATAACAAAATAAAATACTAGGAAGAAAATTAATAAAGATAGGGAGAATGAAATTGGACCCCTCAGTAATGGTGGCTACTGCTCAATGTCACGCTCCAGCCTCCTCTACTCCTCTATCAATCTCCTTTAATATCCATCATCTGATGGAGGATAGCAGATTGGTCCTGATGCTCCAGCCTCAACTAATCAACTGGTGATGCTAGCTCCCCTAAAGATGTGGTCAACTGATCCCAGTAGTCACAATGGGGGAAGTACATCCCTTGAGACATCTCTGGAATATCCAGTGGTGAAACCGGCTCTTGTTGTGGTCCTTGCGTGCTTCATACCCTTCCCTATGATGGGTCTCTCCTTGTCAACCAAGGTATCTCCCTCTATGTGAGCTCTAGCTGCTGCATATAAGTAGTGAAAGAGATGAGGGAATGCCATCCTTGTTTGAGTGGAAGGCTTGTCAGCTACTTTGTAAATCTCTTGGGGGATCACCTCATGTACCTCCACCTCATTGCCGAGCATAATGCAGTAAATCATCACTGCTCTCTCGACCGTAACCTCAGAGTGATTACTCGTAGGTATGATAGAATGTTGGATGAACTCCAACCATCCCCTAGCCACTGGCTTAAGGTCAAGCCTACCCAGTTGGTAAGGATTACCTTGAGCATCCCTGTTCTACTGAGCTCCAGGCACGCCTATATCAACAAGAACTTGATCCAGCCTTTGGTCAGTGTTGACCCTTCGAGTGTACGACTGAGGGTCATTTCGTGCCTCGGGTAACTGTAGCACCACCCTCACACTTTCAGGGCTCAAATCTATGATATGCCCTCTGACCACGGTGCGCCAGTTTTTTGGCTCTGGGTTCACACCTTTATCTTGCTTCTTTGTGACCCAGGCATTGTCATAAAACTTCTGCACCATCAGCACTCCCACCTCAGTCACGGGATTGGCCAGAATTTCCTAATCCTGTCTCAGAACTTGGTACAATATCTACGAGTACTCATTTTCCTTCATCTTGAAGGGGACCTCGGGAATCACCCTCTTCTTCCTCACCACGTCATAGAAATAGTCTTGATGTGCCTTGGTGAGGAATCTTGTGGTCTCCCATGGCTCGAAAGCGAAAGCGAGGGCTTTTCCTTTTCTTTTTCTTGAGGACTCTCCGATTTTTGGTGCCATAGAGGTAAGATATAAGAAGAAAAAAGTGGAGCTTCCAACACCAAACTTAAATATTTGCTCGTCCCTGAGCAAAAAGAAATACAAGAAAATAAAAAATATAGAAAATAGAAGAAAAGAGAGGGGATAGGGTATAGCCTTCGGCCTTGGGAGGGAAGAAAAGGATAAATAAAGAAAAGGAATGTGTATGATGAAGAATGTGTAAGAGGGGAAGAGTAGTGAAGGTGTGGTAAAGGTGGATGAACTGAGGGGTATTTATAGGAGTGAGGAGGGTGTGGGTTCGGTCATGGGGAGGGAAAAATCGTGGGAAATTTGAATTTGAATGTGAATAGGGTTGGTGGGAAGAGAAATTGATGGGATTGAAGAGAGGTTATTAGGTAGAGTGAAAGGTGGGGTGCGGGAATCAAGGGAATTGATGGGTGATGGCATTGATGAATGTGGATAGAAAAGTGGGTGATAGGGGAAAGAGAATGGATAATAGTGAACAAATGATGAGGTGGTGGGTGGTTGGAAGTATCCAATGGCCTAAAAGCTTCAAAATTCAAATATGCTGCCTCCCTCTTGGGCGTTTAGTGCTGGGCTGGGTGGACTAAAAATTGGTCCTGGACTACTTCTGTATGGACGTTAAACTCTCAAGGTTCCATCCCCCTTCTGGCGCTGAACGCCAGATCTAGCATTCAATGCCAGCAAGGGCATCCTCTAGGGTGTTCTATTTACTTGTTACGCATTTCTCTTTCTGATCTATGTGCTACACATGATCACAAACGTTAGAAAAAGGAGAAAAACTATGAAAATCAATAGAAAATAAAATCATATGAAATCAAATTTAAATAAACTAAAATAACATAAAAGAAAGTAAAATTAAACTATAGGATAGGTAAGGTTGGGTTGCCTCCCATCAAGCGCTTCTTTACTGTCATTAGCTTGACGGACCGCTCCTTTACGGAGGTTCATAGAGGCTTATATCTTCACCACTCATGGTGAACTTCCTTTCTGTGCTCTCATGAATCAGTTCAACATGCTCTAGAGACAGGATTCGGTTTACAGTGTATGGTATGACTAGACTTCTTGTGAAGACTACTCTCATGGCAGGTGACAAGTCCTCTGCTGGAATCTTCTTATTCCTCCAGCCTTTTGGTACTTTCTTTTTGGTGCCTCCTTCCTCAATGGTTGGTGGTGAATGCCCAACACCAAACTTAGGTTTAATGTCGGGGGTGCTCTGTATGGCTTTCCAATGAGCGAGAAGGTTGAAACACTAATTGTTGTATTGTAGTACCTCCTTTATCCGAGAGAGAGTGAGGGTTGGGCATCTTAAATATTATATGGTCCTCCTATAGCCTCAGAAATAACTCTCCTTTCTTGACATCAATCAAGTCCTTCCCAGTAGCTAGGAAGGGCCTTCCTATGATGATGGAGTCGTTCTTGTCCTCTCCAGTGTCAAGTATCACGAAGTCTGCAGGGAGGTAAAGGTCTTCAACCTTTACAAGGACATTCTCTACCATTCCATATGCCCGCTTCAGGGACTTTTCTGCCCATTCCAGTGATATCCTTGTGGGTTGCACCTCTTGGATCCCCAGCTTCTTTGGAGGTAGCTTCTTTTGCAATAATGCACTGTATTCCTTGGTCAGCACCACAGTTTCATTTCCCCTTAGGGTCATCTTCTCAAAAATCACACTTTTTAAACAGGCCACATTGGGAGGTTTTTTCTCCAACACCTCAGCAAAAGAAATATTGACTTGTAACTTCTTGGGAACTACCAAGAATTGGGCAATTTGCTCATCCTCAGTCTTCTTTTACATGTCTAGAGAGTGTTGTACTTTGGGCTTCTCTATCATCATTGGGGCATGTGCAAGTACACTCCTAGTCTCCTCTTGAGCTTCTTACTTTTTCAAATACTCAGCAGCTTATTCCTCCTTGGGTTCGGCCTTCTTGTCCATAGTGAGAGCCTTGAGGAAATCTATCTCTCAACAAATTTCCCTCGGCAGGTATACCGAATTATTGTCAAGTAAAAACTCACAATAGAGTGAGGTCGAATCCTACAGAGATTGATTGGTTGAGCAACTTTAATTAGAGAAGTGTTCTAGTTGTACTAAGCATATTTGAATTTAGAATTGCAGAAAATTAAATGGCAGGAAATGTAAATAGCAAGAAATGTAAATGAATGAAATTAAATTGCAGAATGTAAGGAAAATAAATTAAATTGCTGAAACTGAAATGGGAATGGGAATTGAAATTGTAAAGTGCATTGCAAAAGTAAACTAAATTTACAAAGAGTGTTTACAATCCTGGATCCCCAGGTTCCCCATTCCCCTTCTAACTCAAACTCTCTGTTATTTATACACTTTCTTCAATCAGTTCCTCAAGTCTTTGGACTGGGCTTTGGCCCTTATTGAAGCAAGTTCAAGTAGCTCTTAATGACGTTGAGAATGGACGTTGGCAAACTAACGTTTATACTTTGCATGGTTCCAATTTGTATTGTTGCTGGTAGTAACGTTGGTGATCAACGTTTGTAGGAAAACATTAGGTCAAACGTTACTTGAAAGAGGATTGAGCGTTGCCACTAACGTTTACCTCAACGTTGGTTCACCAACGTTATATCCAACGCTTTATACTTGTGCGTACGCACACTTTCAATTTTTATACTTGGTTCACCAGGTCGTGCATACGCACACAAGGCAATTTTGGTAGCTCAAATTTGGAGATCCATCGTAGACGTTGGACTCAACGTTGGTTTACCAATGTTCCCTCCAACGTTGCTCACTTGTGCATACGCACGCTGCCTTATTCGTGTGCACACCTTGAATTTTCCTTCTTGTGCGTACGCACACGATGCTGTGCATATGCACACAAGGCAGTTTTCCCAGCTCCAACTTTGAGTCTTATCGAAGACGTTGGAGGTAACATTGGTGAGCCAACGTTCCCTCCAACGTCGCACCCTTTTTTGCAAGAACGTTGCCAGCAACATTGGTGAGCCAACTTTGGCCACCAACGTTGCAATTCACCCCTTTAGAACGTTGCCTAGCAATATTGGTGAGCCAACTTTGGCCACCAACGTTGCATGGCCTTCTTCCTTAACGTTTGAGGCAACGTTGGTGAGCCAACATTGGCTACCAACGTTGCTTCCTCTGCTCTTTTTCATGCTTCTTCCTTGCTTCTCTTCACCTATCATCAACCAAACATATGCATCAAAGCTTTGCCACATCACCAGATTTTGCATCATTCATATCAATCATGTAAATCTAGCATAAATCTCAAGAAAATGCATCAAATTAACCATGTTTGATTGAATCAAGATATGCATGAAATTCTTATCCAAATACTTGCTTATAGCTCAAGAAAGTGCATGAAACCTAATGAAAACAAATGAAAAAGGCTAGTGAGACTAGCCTAAGATGCCTTGACATCACAACACCAAACTTAGATCTTGCTTGTCCCCTAGCAAGCAGTAAAACATACGAAGGAATGAATGAAAACAAAGAAGAAAATAAGTCCTTATTGGAAAGTAATAAATCTTGGTTCATGGGATTTTATGCAGGATATGTTACAGCTCAACTTTTATTAGTTTCCAGGTGTGAAATGTCCCTTTAAGTACTAGCTAAGGTGCTATCATGAGTCCTTGTTATTTATTGATCCTTGGTATTTGATTTTTGTTTTTTTCTTTTGCTTAGAATTGTATTCTTTATTTGTTGCTTAGTGTTCTATGTTAAGGCAGCTCTTTCGATGAGTTTCCAGTCAACACTCTCGACCCAGTTGGCTCAAGGTGTTAGGTGATGAAACACACCTCAGACTTACTAACTCAAGCCTATCCTCTACACATACAGACTACAGGCACTTAGCTCACAATTTATCCCTAAGACCTTGATTCCCAGTACCTCTTTGGGTCACTAAATTCACAGGGTTCCTCTTAGAAGCGTACATGTACTGGTTGTTGACAACCATCCCAATAAGCTAGGTTGCCTCCTCAGGCGTCTTTTTCATGTGTAGTGAACCACTAGTAAAGTGATCTAGTGACATCTTAGCCATCTCAGAGAGGCCATCATAAAAAATTTCCAGCCTGATCCATTCTGAAATCATTTCAGGAGGGCATCTCCTGATTAGCTGCTTGTATCTTTGATGAGCGGATATTTTATATGCTCTTTGACATCATTTTCATATAGTTTTTCTAGGGTTTTATTTAAGTTTTATCAAGTTTTCATAGGTTTTAGTGCAAAATTTACATTTTTGGATTCTACTTTTATTTTGTGTGTTTTTAGGCAATTTTAGGTATTTTCTGGCTGAAATTGAGGAGTTGGAGCAAAAGTCTTATTCAAAGGCAGAGAAAGCACTACAGATGCTATCAAGATCTGACCTCTATGCACTCGAAGGAGCTTTTCTGGAGGTAAAAAAATCCGAATAGCCCGTTCTCAATGGCAATGGAAAGCTAACATCCAGGGCTTTCTAGAAATATATAATAATCTATACTTTGCTTCAGAATTGAGGGCCGAAAATTGGCATTCAACGCCGACCACCAACCTTATTCTAGTGTCCAACGCCCACAAGGAGGTGACCAGCGTTCAATGCCCAAAAGGGGGGCCCTAGCCAGTGTTCAACGCCCCTAGGGAGTTCTAGTACGTGGCTTACTCTTTTTCTCAGCCCAAGAACTCACCAAGTGGGACGCAGAAGTGGCTTATCCTTGTTTAAGATCTTCTTCCACCACTTTACACGTTTTTACATTATTTTATATACAGTATGAGCCACTAAACCTCTTAGGTTATGCTTAGGAGCTCTACTGAGTTTTATAGATTAATAAAAGTACTACTATTCTATTTCAATTCGTGTTTGATTCTCTCCTAAGATGTATCTTCGTTCTTCAACCTTATGAATGAGTTGAACCGTCAAAAGTTATCTCTATTCTACATGGGTTCAGCGAGCGTCTTTCATCCGATATCAATGAACCACTAGCTTGAGGATACATCTCTTGGACGGCTAATCCACGACTTCGTTGGGGACTTCTTGAGACATCAGTCCAGCCAAGGTATAGGGAGATTAGGGTCTTTGTGGTAAAGGCTAGAACTAGGGGTGTTCATGGTTTGGTTAATCCAAAAACCAAACCAGTTTTTTGGTTAACCAAAAATATAATATTGGTTAATTAACCAAATTGGTATTACATGATGAAACCGGTTATTAACTGGTTAGTGAAATTCAAAACTGATTTTTAACCGGTTTTTACACTAAAACCGGTTTTTAAACTAAAAAGTTGGTTTTTATACCATAAAATTGGTTTTTACATGTAAAAATAAATTTTTACAGAAAAATTAATATTTTTACATACAAAAACCCAAAATTTTAAACCTTTTTTTAATTGAATTTTTTAATCTAATTTTTTTTCTTTCTAAATGATACGAGTAACATTTGTAAATAATGAAATCCTTTCCATTGCTTTCGTTTCTTTTTCTTTCTTATCTCTTTTCAACATTTTCTATAAATAGTTTTTCTAATATAAATAATTTTCTTTCTAAATGATACGAGTAACTTTTTCTTATCTCCTTCTTTCCATCTCTCTCCTTTTCTCTCCCTGATGCACGAAAACTTGTCTCTCAACAAATTTCCCTTCGGCAAGTATACTGAATTATCGTCAAGTAAAAACTCACAATAAAGTGAGGTCGAATCCCACAGGGATTGATTGGTCAAGCAACTTTAGTTGGAAGCATATGCTAGTTGAGCTAAACATAATGTAGTTTGAGAATTGTAGAAAATTAAATGGCGGGAAAGTAAATAGCAGAAAATAAAGTGCAGAATCTTAGATGGGGATTTTGAGAAATGAGCATGTAAATAAATGGCAGAAAGTAAAGAGAATGGGTAAGATCAGAAATGGGGAATTCATTGGGCTCAGGAGATGTTGTATTCTCCGGATCAAATTCATTTTCATCTCTTCCCAATCAAAGCATCTATTGATCTCCTTGGCAATCTTTAGTGATTGGGTTCCAATTCCTTGGCAACCCGATCTCTCCAAGCTTGAACAATTGCCCAATTCCTTGATTTAATTGCTCATGGGAAGAGATGAAGTGTGGTCACTGACTATACCACATGTATTTCCAAATCAAAGTGTTAGGAGGATTACATGTCACTATATCCGCCTAGACCCCAATTTGGTCCAACATGAGAAAGCATTTCTAGCATGATCTCCTCATCCCTTTTCCAAGGCTCAGAGGAGATCTAATTATGGAGAGTTTCTTTTCCAAGACAACTAACTAATTGAATTAAGATCGAAAGCTTTCTAGTAAATCAAAAGAGAAGAAAGAAGAAGAGAATGAAAACTATAATTGATCTATCAAATTACAACAGAGCTCCCTAACCCAATGAAAGGGGTTTAGTTGTTCATAGCTCTAGAAATGGAAAATGGCAGAAAAGAATACATCTTTAGCTAAAAGTGAAGAAAAGTAAATATACAGAGGGTAGTTCTCCAAAATGCCAAGCTTCTCTATAGTTCAAAACTACTCCTATATATACTACTTCTCTTGATCTTCTAGTGAGTTCTTCAAGTCTTGGATGTGGCCCTTAGATCTTGAGTTGAAGCAGTTATAATCTTTAGTGGGCTCAGCTTGCAGAAAAGTATGAATTAGGCATGGGCGTTAGTGAAGTTAACGTTAAGTGACATTGTGGGTTCGAGAACGTTAGTGGCAATCACCTTTTTCACTAACGTTCTAACCCCATATAACCCACGTTAACTCCAACGTTAGTGGCACTAACGTGACCACTAACGTTGCCTTATAAACCTTCGCAAGGGTTATTGGGACTCACCTTTCCCAATAACGTTGCCTTGTGCCCCTTGTTCCTACGTTAGAGTTCACGTTAGTGTAACTAACGTAGCTCTTAACGTGGGTATGCCTCATCTTCGAGAGCGTTAGTGGCACTCACCTTAGTCACTAACGCTCCAAGTGCCCCTACTCTCCACGTTAGAGCTCACGTTAACTAAGTTAATGTGGCCACTAACGTGGTAGTGAATGCCATCTCCAACGTTAGCGACAAAGTTGAGTGTCACTAACGTTGGCTCATCAATCTTAGCTCCACGTTAACTTTTACGTTAGTGGTCTTAACATGACCACTAACATGGGCAATGCTAGTTTGATCCAACGTTAGTGACAAAGGTAAGTGTCACTAACGTTGGCATTGTTCCTCTCTTCCATGTTAGAGTTCACGTTAACTAAGTTAACGTGACTCTTAACGTGGCTCATTGCCAAATTTTGGAGCGTTAGTGGTGTTCACATTTACCACTAACGTTGGAGCTCTCTTTGTCTCCATGTTAACTACCACGTTAACCTAGTTAACGTGGCAATTAACGTGGGCTTATGATGGCTTCGCAGGCGTTATTGGTGATCACTTTTCTCATTAACTTGCAAGCTCATTCCCATTCCACGTTAGTGGTCACGTTAACTAGGTTAACGTGGCTACTAACGTGGCTCTTACTTGCTTCCTTTGTCATGAAATCAAGCAAATAAAGTGCATCAAAGCTCTAGCCAAAGTCATAAGATTATGCATAATCAATTTGTCACTCAATTCTTGCAAAATCCTCATGAAATCATATAAAATTCACAATAGTTTCTTGAATCAAGATGTGAGTGTATTTTCATCCAAAACTTGCCTTATTCTCTAAGAAAATGCATGAAACTACCCTAAAATAGTAAAGAAAAGGTCAGTGAAACTGGCCTAGATGCCTTGGCATCATCCCCCTCCTCATCTCTCTTTCTTTTCTCTCTCTCTCTCTCTCTCCTCTTCTCTTTCTTTTCTCGCTCTCTCTCTCTCTCCCTTCAATTTTTCTCTTGCCTCCTCTCTTTGTTTTTTTTCTCTCTCTCTCTCTCCCATCCTTTCTATCTATCTCTCTCTATCCCCTTCCTCTTTTTCTCCCCCTCCCTTTTCTTTCTCTCTATCATTCTTTCCCTCTCTCACCTCATGCTCTCTCTCTCCCCTCCTCTCCCTCTCTCTTTCTCTCTCCCTTCCTCTCTTTTCTCTCTCCTTCTCTTTTTCTGTTTCTCTCTCCTTCTCTCTCTCCTCTCTCTTTCTCTCTCTTTGTCCTCTTTCTATCTTTTCTTCTCTCTCTCTCTTATCCTTCTTCTCTCTTCTTATCTTTCTTCCTTTGTTCTTTCTCCTCCTCTCTCTTCTCTCTCGCTTTAGAGAGAATAGGAGAAAAGAGATAAAAGAGGGATAGATATTGAGAGAAGGTAGAGAGAAAGAGAAAAGAGAGAGTAAGAAAAGAAAGAGGAGAAAGAGAGAAAAGAAAGAGAAGAAGGAGAGGAGAGAGAGAAAATAAGAGCGAGAGAGAAAGAAGAAAAGGAAAGAGAGAGGAGTGAGAGAGAGAAAGAGAGAAAAAAAGAGAGAAAGAGAGGAGAGGGAAAGGAGAGAGAGAGGAAGGAGAGAGAAGAGAGAGAGAAAGAGAGAGAGAGAGAAGAGAGAGAAGGGAAAAGAGAGGAGAAAGGAGAGAGATATGAGAGAGAGAGAGAAGAAGAAGAAGAGAGGAGAGAGAGATAGGAGGAGAGAAAGAGAAGAGGACGAGAGAGAGAAAAAGGGAAGAGATGATTAGAGTGGAAAGAAGGAGAGAGAGAGACAGAGAGAGAAGGAGAGAAAGAGAGAGAGGGAGAGAATGAGAGAGAGAAATAGGAAAGGAGAGAGAGAGGGAGAGAAGGATAGATAGACAAGGGACAGAGAAAGAAAGACGAGGTAGAGAGAGAGGAGAGAGAGAGAGAGAGAGAGAGAAAGAGGGAGAGAGAGAGGGAGAGAATGAGAGAGAGAAATAGGAAAGGAGAGAGAGAGGGAGAGAAGGATAGATAGACAAGGGACAGAGAAAGAAAGACGAGGAGAGAAAAAAAAGGAGAGAGAGAGAGGGGGGAGAGAGAGGGAGAGAAAAAGAGGAAAAAAGAAGAGAGAGAGAGAGAGAGAGAGAGAGAGAGAAAAGGGGGAGAAAGAGGGAGAGAGAGAAAGAGGAAAATGAGTGTGAGAGAGAAGGATAGAGAGAGAGAGGGGTGGGAAGGAAGAGGGGAGAGAGGGAAAGGAGAGAGAAATAAGGAAAAAGAAGAGAGAAATAAGGAAAAAGAAGAGAGAGAATGGGATAGAGAATAGAGAGAGGAGGGAGAGGGAGAGAGAGGAAGAGATGATGGATGGGAAGGAGAGAGAGAGAGAGAAAGAGAGAGAGAGAAAGAGAGAGAGAGAGAGAGAGAAAAGAATTAGAAAGAATCAAACTTTTAAAAATTAAAAAATGAGAGAGAGAGAGAGAGAGAGAGAGAGAGAGAAAAGAAGAAAAAAGAAGGGAGGGAGAGAGAAAAAGAGAGGAAGGGGGAGAGGGAGGGAGAGAGAGAAAGAAAAGAGAAAGAGAGAGAAAGAGTATGTAATTTGGGTTTGAAATTAGGTTTTGATTTTAATTTGATTTTGGTTTTGGTTAACCAGTTAAAAACCGGTTTTTTTAATTTGGCTTTGGTTAACCAATTCTAAAAAGTATGAATATGGTTTTAAAAATTGTTTTATTAAACTGGTTAACCAAAATGTGGTTATGATTTTTTAACCGGTTAACCACATTTTGGTTTTTTTATGAACACCCTTAGCTAGAACCAAGGCCCAACATTCTCTGATTTAGAAGATTCGACTTTGTTTGTGGCATTTTGAGTAGGATCACCAAGGGAATGAATTGCAGGAGCTTCACTCTCATTCAGACTGGATGCGCACTAAACCTGGTGTTCAGCCTAGAGAAAGATTGGCGGCCTCTCAACCGGCGTTGATCACATACAACCTGCTATAGAATAAATCATTCACAGTTGGAGTAGACAGTAAGAAAAGATTGATCCAGAAGAACAAACCATCTCCGTGGCCTTAACCATCTTCTTATCATTGAATTCACAACCACTGAGTAACGTTGTCTTTATTTTACTTTTTTGAGGTTAAACAACTAAACAACTTTTCTATCCGCCTGACTAAGATTTACAAGATAACCACTATTTGATCCAAGTCAACAATCCTTGTGGGATCGACCCTGACTCACCTCAGGTATTACTTGGACGACTCAGTGCACTTGCTGGTTCAGTTGTGCAAAGTTAAATTCCACGCACCAAGTTTTTGGCGCTGTTGCCGGGGATTGCTCGAGTTTGAACAAACTAACAGATTATTTTGTTGCTTAGATTAGGTATTGTTTTTAATTTTATTTGAGTCTTTTATTTTCTTTCTCGAAAAAATAAGAAATTTTTCAAAAACCTTTTCTTTTCTTTAATAATCTTTATCTTTTGTTTGAGTCTTTTGTTCTTGTTCTTGTTAGAGTTCGAACTTTCTTGAGTCTCTTTCCAAAAACTTTAAAAAATAGTGTCTTTTGTTTGAGTCTAGTGTCAAATCTTAAGTTTGGTGTCCATTGCATGTTCTTTAATTACTTTGAATTTTTCGAGTTTGTTTTTGGTGTTCTTTCTTGGTATTCAAGTTGTTCTTGTTTCTTTTCTTGTTTTGATCTTAAAAGTTTTAAGTTTGGTGTCTTTTGATGTTTTTCTTTGCGATTTTCGAAATTTTGTGTCCTTATATCTAAAAATTTTAAGTTTGGTGTCATTTAGTTGTTTTTCTCTTTCTTCATTATTTCAAAAATAAAAAATAAAAATAAAAAATATCATTTCTATCTTTTTACTTTAATTTTTGAAAATTGCAACAAAATTTTCAACTTCTAATTTCAAAATAATTATCTTATGTTATCTTAATTTTAAATTTCAAATTCAAGTCTTTTCAAAATCAAATCTTTTCAAAAATCATATATTTTTCAAATTACTATCATATCTTTTTATTTTTCTTTAAAATTCAAAAGATCTTATCTTATCTTATTTCAAATTCAAATTTTAAAATTCAATTTCAAATTTCAAATTTCAAGTTTAAAAATCAAATCTTTTTCAAAAATCAAATTTCAAATCTTATCTCTTTCAAATCTTTTTCAAATCTTTTCAAATTCTTATCCTATCTTTTCTAATTTCAAATTTGAAAACCAAATCTTTTTCAAATCTTTTCAATTTCTATCTTATCTTTTCTAATTTTAAATTTTAAATTTAGATCTTTTCTAATCTTCTATCTGATCTGAATGTCAAATCTTTCTTAATTAGTTTCTTGTTTTCTCTTTCTTCTTTTTCAAAACATCCTAACTAATTCTTCTTTCTTCTATTTTCAAAAAAAAAATTCTTATCCTTTTCTCTCTTTTCTTTTTCAAAATTTATTTTTCAAATTTTCAAATCCTTTTAATTAATTAAGCTTTTATTTTCGAATTTAATTAATAAATAAAAATAAAAATAAAAATAATCTAATACTACTTTCTCTTTACTTCTTTCTTCTACCTTTCTTTCACCATGAACCCAAATGAGAATGAACAGTTCAGAAGAACTTTGGGGTACTACATACCCCTTAGTTCTGACTTCTCTGGGAGAAGTATTAGTATACCTCCTATTGGAGCAAGTAACTTTGAGCTCAATCCTCAGCTCATTATTCTAGTGTAGTAAGACTGCCAGTACTCTGGACTTCCACAGGAAGAACCTGTTAAGTTCCTGGCAAACTTTCTATAAATTGCTAACATAGTACACACTAAGGGAGTAGATCAAGATGTTTACAGACTGCTACTTTTTTACTTTGTTGTAAAAGACCAAGCAAAGAGGTGGTTAGATAACCAGCCCAAATCTAGCTTGAAAATATGAAATAGCTAGTAGATAAGTTTTTAAATTAATACTACCCTCCAAGGAAGTTGACCCAGTTAAGACTAGATATTCAAGGCTTTAAGCAAGAGGATAGTGAATCTCTTCATGATGCCTAGGGGAGTGATGATGAGAGAATTATGCCAATTCGGAAAATAGAATTTGTTCCGTTGCAAGTATAGTCCAAATCGACAATGGATCCTCTCAATCAAATTTTAATATTTCTAATACAAATTAACCGAGAGTAATTAAACCCCGGGTCATCTTTCCTGGGAGTTGCAATGAAACGATCTATTATTGGCTATTGAGAAATGGGGGTTTGATGGCATGAGACAACAAGTAATGTAAATAAATAGCAAGAAAGTAAAACAAGCATGCAAGGAATTAGAAGTCAAAGCAATAAAAGTCAAAGCAATTAAAGCAAGAAAAGGAGAATTCAAATGCAAGAAACCTCTTGGCATGGAATGAGGCTAAAGTTACCTATCCTAGCCATTAACCACAAACATATGATGATTATGAAGAGTTAATCCTACTTAGTCAACCCTACATCGAGGATAAGTCAAATAGGTATAGTTGATTCCAATCCATAAGTTCTAGCCAACTCTATTAATAGGAGGCTTAGAGTCAATGTAAACCAAATAACTAACTACTCTAATGTATCAAACAAGAATGGACATCAATGATTCAAAGGTCACCAAATTCATCAATTCCAAGCCAAGAGTGAAGAAAAACTACGTAAAAACTAAGCCAAGCATTTTTATCAAACACTTGATGTGTATGAAAATAAACTCATATTAGATTGCATTAAAAATAAAATCTAACTACCAAAAGCAAGAAAATGATAACAATAACTCAAACAAGCATTAAAGGAACATAAAACATAAATTGAATTAAATGTAAATTAAAATAACAAGAGTATTCATCAACATAAAAAGTAACTAAAATGAGAAATTAAAGAGATAAAATAAGGAAATTAAGATAGGAGAACAAAGAAAAGTAGAAAAAACTAGATAAAAACAAGTATTAAAAAGAGAAATTACATAGAAATTAAACTAAAAACCCTAGGTTCTAGAGAGAAAGGGGAGCTTCTCTCTCTAGAAAATGACCTACATGATGCTAAACTAACCTTAATTGCTCAGCTAAATTGAATTGAGTATATAAGATATTGGCTATTGAAGTTGTGCAAGTGAAAGCTCAAAATTAATAGAAAATGGCACAATCAATAATACCCAATTCATTAATGAAAAGAAGCCTACTTTTTCATCATGACACATAATGCAATAGTCACATGGTAGAGGTGCTTGTTGCAAAAAGTGACAAGTTTTATAAAAATCAAGTCAAGTCACTCAAACAAATGCAAAGCATTAAAAACAAACAAGTGCCTTGTAACGTGGTTAAATTGATATAACAAGCATGATGAACAAGGGATGCAATTCAATTCAGTAAAATAAAAGTGCACAATTCATAATCAAGTTACCAAATAAGGATATAGTTCAATGTATATGGTAGCTACAACATATGAATCAAACACAAAATTCATTTAGGCAATCAAATAAAGACTAAATTCTCAATGCACATATCTATCACAAATTAAACCAAAATTTAAGCATAAAGCAACCCAATCAACATAAATTAAACACTTGCAATTATTTAATTAAAAAACAACTAAACTAAAACTAATATAATTACTAAAATGAAAAATAAAATGTAAATAAAACAAACTAAGATAAGTAGAAAATAGGGGAAAAGCAAGAAAAGAGAGGGATGGTGGGGGTGAAAATGTGTTAAGGCTTAAGGAAAAGTGAAACAATTTTTTTTTTTGCCCAAAACAACACTTGTGCATATGCACAAGCATGTGTGCACACGCACACAAGGTAAAACAAGGGAGGTGTGCGCTCGCACAAGGTGTGTGAACGCTCTGGACAGAGAGGAAAACAATAAGTGTCCATGCGCACAAAGGCGTGTGCACGCACAGGGGACTTTTTTTTTACGGACAAGGATTATGTGTGCGTGCACACGCACAGAAGCAAAAAGTGGCAGGGGTTCATGTGTATAGGCTGTGCCAGCACTCCCACCAGAGTGGGGGTAAGTTGGCGTGCGGATGCACAAGCCTGTGCGCTCGCACAGGGAGTGAGAAAAGTGGGGTGTGTGCGTACCCACAAGCTGGGGTGCACACACAGGTCAAGGAAAAACAGGGGAACGCCCATGCACAAGCTGTGCTGGTGCTGCGAACAGAGGGCATATATGAGTGTGCGTGCGCACAAGTCGGTGCACACGCATAGAACACAGAAAATAGAAGTTGTGTGCGCACGCACAAGTGTGTGTGCACGCATAGATCCCCTGTTTTCCAAAAATTTTCTCAATATTCCTAAGGTACTCAACCTTAGCTCAATCAAAATCTTACCCCCAATCCTTCAAACATTCAAAATCTCAAACATTCATTATCCATATACAAAATTAACCTATCTACTCAAAATTAAACTAATCCTAAGCTAACTAAGACAAGCAAACATACCATAATCAAAAATTATAAAGAAGAGAAAGGATAGGAACAATATTACCATGGTGGGGTGTCTTCCACCTAGCACTTTGGTTTATTGTCATTAAGTTGAACTTATGGAGAGCTCTCACTAAGGAGGCTTTTGCTTATATTCATCTTGGAGCTCCCAACAATGCTTGAATCTCTAAAATTCCCAATTGATTGTACCAAGCCTTGATGGAGTTTCCAGCAAGCTATGAGCTCCCAACAAGAAAAAAAAACAAAAAGCAAATAAGAAAAACATATTCAAAATATTAACATATTTACAATAGCAAAAAATAAGCAAGCAACATATGCACAGTCAACCAAAAATAAACTATTCACAATATTCACATTTGCACAATAGCCAACAACATACACCATTGCAACTCCCCGGCAACGACGCCAAAATTTTGATGATCAGAGAATTATGCCAATTCAGAAAATAGAATTTCTTCCATTGCAAGTATAGTCCAAACCTGCAATGGATCCTCTCAATCAAATTTTAATATTTCTAATACAAATTAACCGAGAGTAATTAAACCTCGGATCGTCTTTCCTAGGAGTTGCAATGAAATGATCTATAATTGGCTATGGAGAAATGGGGGTTTGATGGCATGAGACAACAAGTCATGTAAATAGCAAGAAAGTAAAACAAGCATGCAAGGAATTAAAGGTCAAAGCAATTAATGCATGAAAAGGAGAATTCAAATGCAAGAAACCTCTTGGCATGAAATGAGGCTAAAGTTACCTATCCTAGCCATTAACCATAAACATATGATGATTATGAAGAGTTAATCCTACTTACTCAACCCTACATCGAGGATAAGTCAAATAGGCATAGTTGATTCCAATCCATAAGTCCTAGCCAACTCTATTAATGGAGGCTTAGAGTCAATGGAAACCAAATAAACTAACTACTCTAATGTATCAAACAAGAATGGACATGAATGACTCAAGGGTCATCAAAGTCATCAATTCTAAGCCAAGAGTAAAGAAAAACTAAGTAAAATCTAAGCCAAGCATTTTACAAACACTTGGTGTGCATGAAAACAAAATCATATTAGATTGCATTAAAAATAAAATCTAACTATCAAAAGCAAGAAAATGATAACAATAACTCAAACAAGCATTAAAGGAACATAAAACATAAATTGTATTAAATGTAAATTAAAATAACAAAAGTATTCATCAACACAAAAAGTAACTAAAATGAGAAATTAAAGAGATAAACTAAGGAAATGAAGACAAGAGAACAAAGAAAAGTAGAAAAAACTAGATGAAAACAAGAATTAAAAAGAGAAATTACATAGAAATTAAACAAAAAACCCAAGGTTCTTGAGAGAAGGGGGAGCTTGTCTCTCTAGAAAATGACCTACATGATGTTAAACTAACCTTAATTGCTCCCCCCTTTCACATGGAAAGAGGCCCTTTTTGATATAGCACTCAATCAGCTTCAGAAGGTCCAAAACTGGGCTCTAGAGGCCCAGAAATCGCCCCCAGCGATTTACAATAAATGAGTCACACGCTAGGACTTGTGCCTACGCACTGGTGTGTGCGTACGCACACATGCTGAATTTTCTCTTGTGCGTGGGCACATGTGCTAATTTTCCTCCTGCCTTGTGCGTGGGCACAACCTGTGCATGGGCATAGGTGCTGATTTTGACACTTGTGCGTGGGCACAGAAGGTATGCGTGGGCACAGACTGAAATGCTTTTCTCCTTTGATTTCTTCATGTTTTCTCCTAATTCCATGCTTTGCTTCCACTCTTATCAAGCATCCCAACCTATTACACCTGAAATCACTCATCAAAACTATCAAGGCATCTAATGGGATAAAAGTGATTATATTAAGCACAAAATAGCATGTTTTCACAATTAGACTCAATTTAGGAAGAAAATACAAAAGCATGCTATTTGCATGAATAAATGTGGGTTTATATGATGAAATTCACTCAAATCAAACCAAAATATATTGTCAAATATGGATTTATCAGGGAGGTATAGGAGAATGCTCCGAAAATGCCCCAGTGAAATATTTTTAGAATGGGTGCCATTAGACATCTTCTATTATGGCCTTACAGACTTGGCCCAGATGTCTTTAGACCACTCTGCTAGTGGTTCCATACATATGTGAAAGACAATTGAAGAGGTTCACAAACTTATTGAGATAGTTGCCACTAACCAGCATCTGTACGCAACTGTTGAGACTTTTATGAAAGGAGAGGTTAAGGCAATATCTACTGAACCTAACCCTTCAGAACAGGATGGCCCATTGACTCAGCAACTACACGCCCTTGCCCAGTAACTACTGGAATTACAAGAGGCTTATAGAGAAACTCAGGCTTCCAACAGGAATGTGGAAGCCTAGCTGAGTCAAACAAGGCAGCAGTTATCCATTCAACTGAGGAGTGGGAAAGCATTAAAAACCCTACCTCAGTGCAACAGGAGATCAAGGGAAGAAAACCTAACAGAAGGATATCAGACTGCTGTCCTAGACATCTCTGAGAGCGTTGAACGCCCAAAGAGCAATGTCATTGGTGTTCAACGCCAAGAAGGGGTATCCACCCCTAGCGTTGAATGCCCAAATGGGGGCAGCAATCTTGGTGTTCAACACCAAGAAGGGGTATCCACCCTAGCATTGAACGCCTAACAAGGAACAGTGTTCCTAGCGTTGAACGCCAGGAAGGGGGCAGCAATAAGGGCGTTAAACGCCCAAATAAGGGTAGTCAGACACATACAAGTGCTAACAACAGCCCTCATAAGCAAGTTAGTAACCCCCATTTTAGTACATTAGGCACTCAGCCTACATCAACTAAGATTGATGAGTACAGGGCCAAGATACCATTTCCTCAGAAATTTTGTCAAGCAGAAAGAGATAAATAGTTTGCCCGTTTTGCGGATTATCTCAGAACATTAAATATCAAGATCCCTTTTGCAGAGTCTCTTGAACAAATACCTTCTTATGCTAAGTTCATGAAGGACATCTTAAGTCATAAGAAGGATTGGAAAGAGGCAGAAACAGTCCTCCTCACTGAAGAATGCAGTGCAGTCATTCAAAAGAGCTTACTAGATAAACTTAAAGATCATGGCAGCTTTATGATACCATGCACCTTGGGAGATGCCTACACAAAGAGAGCCTTGCGCAATCTTGGGGCAATCATTAACCTCAGACCTGCATCACTCATAAAGAAGCTCTGTTTAACTCATGAAGTTAATCCAACTAGCATATGTCTCCAACTTGCTGATGGGTCTATTAAACTTCCATAAGGTGTGATTGAAGACATGATTGTTAGGGTTGGATGATATGAGGATTTAATTTAACGAAATAATTTTGTTGTGAGCATAGCCCAAACCGACAATCGATCCTCAAATCAAAGTTTAAATTTTGGTTGTCACAAGATCAACCCAATAAAAATAACCGAGAGTATTAGTCTCGGGTCGTTCTCTCTAGGAATTGCAATTGAATGCCCAATTATTGGTTATGAGATTAAATGGGGTTGGGTTGATAAAAGGGTAAGAAAATAAATGACAAGAAAATAAAGCAAACAATTAAAGAAAGCAATTAATAAAGAAAGACATTCATAGCAAGGATTGAGAATATAGGCTTTCTATCCTAGTCATCAATCATAATACAATAATTATCAAGAGCTAATCCTATTTAGTCATCTCCAACATTGGAAGAAGGTATAATGTTATCTTCACAAGAGAGAAAGTCAAATAAGACTAGTTAATCTCAATCTAAAAGTCCTAATCAACTCACTAATTGAATTAGCAAGAGATTAGAGTCAATGGAAATAATATTAACTAACAACTTTAGATTATCAATCTAAATTGGGTATTGATGATTCAAGAGCTCCTAATTTCCCTTTCCAAGCCAAGAATGCTCAAAAAGCTATTCTATCATCCAACCAAGCATTTTGTCAAACACTTGGAAGGCATAAAAGGAAAGCATAGTAAATTATAAAAATAGTAAATCTACAACTACCTAATGCAAGAAAAGTAATAGTAATAGCTCAATTAAACAATAAAGGAACATAAAACATGAAGTGCATTAATAGAAAATCTAAATCCAACAAGAGTTCATCAACATAAAAGCAACAAAATTTAGGGAATAACAAGTAAAACTAGAAGAGCAAAGATGTAGTAACAAGAAATTGAAGGGAAATGTAAATCAAAACAATAATTAAACCTAAATCTAAAAGAGATCTAACCTAATTCTACCCTAATTTTAGAGAGAAGAGGGAGCTTCTCACTCTAGAAAACTAACCTACATGATTCCTAACCTAATATAATTGCTCCCCCCTTGACCTATCTTGAATTCTGTATGAAATAGTCTCATAAATGAGTTGGACTTAGGCTTGAAAAGCTCAGAAATCGCCGCTAACGTTTTTGCTTTAATGAGGTCACATGCCGCTCGTCACGCGTGTGCATCGCTGGTAGATTTCCTCCTCATGCATATGTGTGGGTGACGCGTGCGCGTGGCCATGAACGTCCTTCTCATGCAGACGCGTGGGTGACGCGTGCCTGTGGCCTTCAATTCTTCAAATGCTCATTTCTTCATGAATTCTCCACTTTGCATGCTTTTCTCTTCACTTCTTCCATCCAACACTTGCCTTCTAAATCTGAAATCACTCAACAAACATATCAAGGCATCGAATGGAATTAAAGTGAATTAAAATTGGCAAATTTAAGGCCTAAAAAGCATGTTTTCACTCTTAGGCACAAATTTAGGGAGAATTGCAAAACCATGCTATTTCATTGAGTAAATGTGAGATAAGTTGATAAAATTCCCTAAATTAAGCACAAGATAAACAATAAATTGGGGTTTAACATTGGACCCTTTGCTTTCCCCACAGACTTTGTGGTGCTGGAAATGGAAGAGCATAAGAGTGCAGCCCTCATTTTAGGAAGACACTTCCTAACAACAGGATGGACTCTCATTGATGTTCAAAAAGGGGAAATAACCTTGAGAGTCAACAAGGAAGAGTTTATGCTGAATGCTGTAAAAGCCATGCAGCACCCAAACACCCCAGAGGAGTGTTTGAGCATTGATATCATTGACTCCATGGTAAAAGAAGTGAACATGGTTGAGAGGCTCGAAGAAGAGTTGGATGACATCTTTTATGATGCCCAGCTCAAGTTAGAAGTAGCAGATGAAATATAGGAAACTTTGACTGGTCCTAAGGAAGAGGATAAGCCTCCCGAACTTGAGCTCCACCCATTACCATAATCCCTAAAATATACATTTTTTGGGGATGCTATGATTATCAGCTCTACCTTAGAGCCACACGAAGAGGAAACACTAATTCAAGTGTTAACAACACACAAGACAACTCTTGGGTGGACTATAAGTGACCTTAAGGGAGTTTGCCCAAATCGTTGCATGCATAAAATCCTACTGAAAGATGACGCCAAACCAGTGGTACAACCACAAAGGCGACTAAATCCTGTCATGAAAGAAGTGATGCAGAAGGAAGTTAATAAATTATGGGAGGTTGGGATTATTTATCCCATCTCTGACAGCCCTTGCGTGAGCCCTTTTCAAGTTGTTCCCAAAACGGGAGGCATGACAATGGTTCATAATGAAAAGAATGAACTGATTCCGACAAGGATAGTTACAGGGTGGTGCATGTGCATTGATTATAGAAGGCTCAACAACGCCACCAGGAAAGATCATTTTCCTTTACCATTTATAGATCAAATGCTAGAAAAACTAGCAGGACATGCCTTTTATTGTTTGCTAGATGGCTATTCTAGATACAATCAAATCATAGTAGATCCACAGGATCAAGAGAAGACAGCATTTACATGCCCATATGGTGTGTTTGCTTATAGGCGGATGCGATTTGGCCTGTGCAATGCACCTGCCACCTTTTAGAGATGTATGCTCTCTATCTTCTCTGATATGGTGGAGAAGTTCCTTGAAGTATTCATGGATGATTTTTCTATCTTTGGAGATTCATTTGAATCCTGTCTTGACCATCTAGCCCTACTTCTCAAACGATGCCAAGAGACAAACCTGGTTTTAAACTAGGAAAAATGTCACTTCATGGTGACTGAAGGAATTGTCCTTGGGCATCAGATTTCACACAAGGGAATAGAAGTGGATCAAGCTAAGGTGGAGGTGATTGAGCGATTACCACCACCCACTAATGTCAAAGGAATCAAAAGTTTTTTGGGACATGCAGGATTCTACAGGAGGTTTATACAGGATTTTTCTAAAATCTCAAAACCCCTGTGCAACTTACTCACCACTGACACTCCATTTGCCTTTGACCAAGAGTGTCTGTGGGCCTTTGAAACTCTAAAAGCTAAGCTTATCACTACACCTGTAATCTCTGCACCCAATTGGGACTTACCATTCGAGCTTATGTGTGATGCCAGTGACCATGCCATTGGCGTAATTTTGGGGCAGAGGCATGACAAGCTTCTGCATATCATTTATTATGCCAGTCGTGTTCTAAATGACACATAGAAGAACTATACCACTACATAAAAGGAATTATTTGCAGTGGTTTATGCCATTGACAAGTTCAGATTCTATTTATTAGGATCTAAAGTAATTATCTATACTGACCATGCTGCTCTAAAATATCTCCTCACCAAACAGGATTCTAATCCCAGACTTATAAGATGGGTGTTACTCCTACAAGAGTTTGATATAGAAATTAGAGACAAGAAGGGGACAGAAAATCAAGTGGCTGACCACTTATCTTGGGTTGAACCAGTAGTAGGAAATTTTCTCCCCTCAACTGACATATCTGAAACATTTCCAGATGAGCAACTCTTTGCCATTCGAACAGAACCATGATTTGCAGACATTGCAAATTACAAAGCTATAAGATTCATTCCTAAAGAGTACAATGGGCACCAAGCTCAGAAACTCATGCATGATGCAAAGTACTACTTGTGGGATGAACCATATCTCTTTAAGAGATACTCGAATGGGATCATCCGATGCTGTGTGTTTGAAGAAGAAGCACACAAAATCCTATGGCATTGCCATGGCTCAGACTTTGGAGGATACTTTGGAGGTGAGCGAACAGCCACAAAGGTTCTCCAAAGTGGCTTCTACTGGCCCACACTCTTTAAGGACTCTAGAGAGTTTATCTGTAACCGTGACAATTGCCAAAGGGCTGGCAATCTCTCTCATGGTCACGACATGCCTCAGCAAGGAATCCTAGAGATTGAGTTGTTTGATGTATGGGGTATAGACTTCATGGGACCCTTCCCACCTTCGTACTCAAACACTTACATCCTGGTGGCAGTAGATTATATGTCTGAATTGGTTGAAGCAATAGCATCACCCACTAATGACACTAGAGTAGTAATGAAGTTCCTCCAGAAGAACATCTTCAGCATGTTTGGTGTTCCTCAGACATTGATTAGTGATAGAGTTACTCATTTATGCAACAGACAGCTTGACTATATTATGAGTCGTTACGGAGTTCGCCATAAAGTGGCAACACCCTACCATCCTCGGATAAATGGGCAGGCTGAAGTCTCAAACAGATAACTAAAGCGAATTCTAGAGAGGATAGTAAGTGCCTCTAGAAAGGATTGGGCTAGAAAGCTTGATGATGCTCTATGGGCATATAGAACAACTTTCATGACCCCTATAGAAACATTCCCATACCAATTAGTATATGGGAAATCCTGTTATCTGCCAGTGAAACTGAAACACAAGGCCTATTGGGCAACTAGATTTCTCAACCTAGATGCTAAAGTAGTTGGAGAAAAACGGCTACTCCACCCAAATGAGTTAGACGAATTCTGCTTAGCTGTGTTTGAAAATGCAAAGAACTATAAAGAAAAAGCAAAAAGGTGCCATGACAGGAAGATAGCTTCCAGAATCTTTGAACCAGGCCAAAAGATTCTGCTGTTCAACTCAAGACTCAGATTATTTTCAAGGAAGCACAAATCCCATTGGAAGGGACCCTATGTGGTTACTAGTGTATCACCATATGGGTACATAGAACCTCAAGGTAAAGACCCAGACAACAGGTTTACTGTCAAGGGACACAATGTTAAGCATTAACTTGAAGGAGATATTGAGCCAGGAGGCTCAACACTGCTACTAAGCTAACTACAGTGAAGTCCAGCTAAAGACATTAAAGAAGCGCTTGTTGGGAGGTAACCCAATGATCAATAGCATGTTATTTCCTATTTCTCTAATTATTCTTATTTTTTATTTAGTTTTCTTCATAATTAGTTTTATTACTTTTCTTTTTAAATGATAGTGATCTTGAACAGCGTTTAAACAGAGACAGAATGATGTAGAACTGGAAGCAAAACACCCTGGAGGAAGCACCTTTCTGGCGCTGAATGCCAGAAAAGGATGAAGAATGGGCGTTTAACACCCATGAAGGGGTGACAACATGGCGTTAAATGCCAGCCAGGGAGCTTGGACCGGGCGTTGAATGCCCATAAGGGGAACCACACCTGGCGTTGAACGCCAGCCAGGGAGCCTAGACTGGGCGTTCAAACACCGAAGAAGGAGAGTATAACTGGCGTTGAACGCCAGCCAGGGGGCACCAGCTGGGCGTTCAACGCCCAGAAGAGAGAAACAGCCAGCGTTAAATGCTAGAATCAGGCCATGCTGGGCGTTTGACGCCAGAAAGAGGGCAAGGAAAGTAAATTTTCCAAAACCTTATCTTTTCTCCATCTTATCTTCTTTTTTTCATTCAACCTAACTTTTTAAATTTTGATTTTGAAATTCCATGACTTTCAATTCAAATATTTTTCAATCATTATCTTTCAAATTCAATTTCTTTACATATCTTTTCAAATTTTAAAATAATCTTATCAAATCTTTTTCAAAATTTCATATTCTTTTTCAAACCTTTTATTTAAACCTCAAAATCTTTTTCGTATATTCTATCATATCTCTTTGATTTTAAAATCTATCTTTTTCTATCTTTTACTAAACTGTGAATCATATCTTCTTTATCTTTTATCTAATTAAATTTGAAACCCTCCCTCCCCTCCCTCTATATATCCGTGTTCCCCACTCCCCAATTCACCACTTCTTCTATTTGAATAACTATTTTCCTATTTTTCTCTCCTTTTCTTTCTTCATCTTCCTTTTGCTCAAGGACGAGCAAACCTTTTAAGTTTGGTGTGGAAGAAGCCTTGTTTTATCACTCCATTCGAATCCCATGGCTCCAAAAAGTGGAAAACCCACTTCAAGAAACAAGAAAGAAGACGGCCCAACAGTTGTTTTCAAACTTGTCAGATTCTACACCAAGCAACATGAAGAATATTATTACAAAATAATGAGTAAGAGGCCAGTAATTCCAGAGGCAAGATTCGAATTAGGAGAAGATGAATACTTAGAGATTCAAGAGAAAATTCGAAAGAGAGGCTGGGAGATTCTAGCCAACCTTGAGATGAATGTTGAAACAAACATGATCCATGAATTTTATGCAAATCTGTGGATGACAGATAAGCAAAAGAAATATGGACAAGCATTCCATACTTTTCGCACTATGGTCAGAGAGAAGATCATCTATTTTCATCTTGATAAGGTGAGAGAGATCTTCAAATTACCCTTACAAAGGGATGACCCTGAATCCTTCGATAGAAGGGTGATAGCCAATCCAAAACTGGATCAGGTCCTAGAGGAGACATGTCTGCCTCGAACTCAATAAATTGAGGAAGCAAAAGCCAAGCCAAACCAGTTGAAAAGAATGGACCTCAAGCCAATTGCTAGAGGATTACTGGACTTCGTTGGGCGTTCTATACTTCCCACTAATAATCACTCTGAAGTTACTGTAGCAAGAGCTGTGATGATTCACTAAATCATGACGGGGAATGAAGTAGAAGTTCACCAAATAATTTTCCGTGAGATATACAAGTTTGCAAACAGGATGTCCACTAAAGCCAAGCTGGCCTATCCAAACCTTATCTTTCGCCTATGTCAAGAGGCCAAAGTCCTGATTCACATAGACACATTTATCCCAGTGGAAAGCCCAATCACCAAACATGTGATGGAATGTGCTAGGGTACCAGAGGATCATTACAAAAGGAAGGCATCTGAGCCTCCACAAGAGATCCCTCCAATTGAATATTGGACTCAGTTGAAAGCATTTGGGATTCAACTACAAACCACCTTGGATCAACTAAGAGAGGAGCAGAAAGATCAGACTAGCATGATTTGCAAACTAGGCAAGGAGCAAGAGAAACAGGAGCGTGAATTAAAATCTTTGAAGCACCAGAAATTCTCCCCTGAAGAACCCAGCGCTTCCCATGATTAAGGTGGTTGAGTTCTACCTCCCATATTTCTGTTATTGTAATTTGTGTTTCTCATATTTAGGTTTACATGATCATTAGTAGTGTTTAAGTTTCTATTTTATTTTTCTGTCTTTTAATATGAAGAATTGAATAAGCATTAATAATAATTTATTTTTTAATTCCATTAATTAGTTATAAAATATTCCTCTTATCATCATCAAACTTGAATAAAATAGTGATTTTTTTAGAAGAATTAGAGATGCATGAATTTCAAGTTTTACCTTAAGAATAGTTCAATTATTTTGATGTGGTGACATTGCTTTTGTTTTCTGAATGTATGAATGAACACTGCATATTTGAAATTGGAATTAAGAATGTTGGCTCTTAAAAGAATGATGAAAAAGGAGAAGTATTATTGGTAATCTGAAAAATCAAAAGAAATTGATTCTTGAAGCAAGAAAAAGCAGCAAAAACCAAGATGCAATAAAAAGAAAAACAAATGCATGCGAAAAAAGAGATAAAGAAGCAGTAGAAAAAGCCAGTAGCTCTTTAAACCAAAAGGCAAGAGCAAGGATTCAAGGCTTTGAGCATCAATGGTTAGGAGTGCCTAAAAGAAACAAAATCTAGGCCTAAGCACTCCAAAGGAACAGTGTCCCTAACTATATGCTTGTGGTGTGAAAGTGTCAAGTAAAAAAGCTTGAGACTGAGCAGTTAAAGTTGTTATCCAAAGCAAAAAGAGTATGCTTAAGAACTCTGGATACCTCTATCTGGGGATTCAAGTAAAACTGAATCGCAATCCAAAAGGGTTCACCCAGTTAAGTGTCTGTGACATTTATGGATCCGGTGGTAATAATCGAAAACAAAGTGCTTAGGGCCACGACCAAGACTCTAAAATTTGTGTTCAAGAACAAAAAAGAACTGAACTAGGAGAGTTAATAATATCATCTTGATTCTAAGTTCCTAAGGATGCCAACACTTCTAAGTTTCAATGGATAGTGAGATGCCACAACTATTCAGAAGCAAAAAGCTACTAAGTCCCGCTCATCTAATTGAAATTGAACTTCATTGAAAACTCTAAGATCTATTCTATATTGATCGTCTTTTTATCCTACTTTATTTTTAGTTGCTTGGGGACAAGCAACAGCTTAAGTTTGGTGTTGTGATGAGCGGATATATTATATGCTTTTTGACATCATTTTCATATAGTTTTTGTTAGGTTTTATTTAAGTTTCATCAAGGTTTCATAGGTTTTAGTGTAAAATTCATATTTTTGGATTCTACTTTGATTTTGAGTGTTTTTATGAAATTTCAGGTATTTTTTGGCTGAAATTGAGGAGCTGGAGCAAAAGTCTGATTCAGAGGCAGAGAAAGCACTGCAGATGTTGTCAAGATCTGACCTCTGTGCACTAAAAGGAGCTTTTCTAGAGCAAAATAAACTTAAATGGAGCGCTGACGTTAGGATTTTTGCTAGTAAAGAATTTTATAAAAATAGTCGCGTTGTAGATATAGATTCTAAACCAACAGAAATCCCTTCGTGCAAACGTTTTGGTTGTCACAAGTAACAAACCCCTTTAAAATTGATAACCGAGTATTTAAACCTCGGGTCGTCTTCTCAAGGAATTGCAGGGAGGTATGTTCTTATTATTGGTTATGGAGATTGTAAATTGGGGTTTTGAAGTTTGGGCAATGGGCACAGGTATATTTAAATGACAAGTAAAATAAATTAACAATAATAAAATCTCTTGGCAAGGTATAAGAACTGAAAGTCCTATCCTAGTTATCCTTATCAATTGTGATGAGAATTGGATTTTTCTCCCACTTTGTTAACCTCTAACTATGAAGGTAAGTTAAGTGGATGAATTAATTCGAATCCTCAAGTCCCAGTCTTTCCTTGGGAAAAGTTAGAGTTATTGGATCTTGAATCAATTCTTGAAGAATTCCAATTTTCAATCAACAATGAGCTTGATAACTCAAGAGTCACCAATTAATCAACCAAAGCCAAAAGGGAAAATATCTAAATTAAATTAAAAGCATTCATGTAGATAAAGCAATCAAACTACGTCTAAATATAAATTCAAGTCATAACATGGAAAGGTTCATAAGCCAATTAGGAAACATAAATCAAATACAAATAAAAGTATTAGAGTGAATAAAAGTAGAAAATAAATATTGAAGGAATATAGAACCTGGAATGAAGATGAATTGAACTAAACTAAGAGAAATCCTAAAATCCTAAATCCTAAGAGAGAGGAGAGAACCTCTCTCTCTAAAAACTACATCTAATCCTAAAATCGTAAATTATCAATGCATGGTTATGAATGGACGCATTCTCCCACTTTATAGCCTCTAATCTGTGTTTTCTAGGCCGAGAACTGGGTCAGAAACAGCCCAGAATTCGCTGGTTGCGAATTCAAACACGCTGATTTTTGTCACTGCGACGCGTCCGCGTGGAGCACGCGTTCGCTTCGCCTAGCGTCAGGACAACTATAGCATATTATATATCAAATTGAAGCCCCATACGTTAGCTTTCCAACGCAACTAGAACCGCGTCGTTTGGACCTCTGTAGCTAAAGTTATAGCCATTTGAGTGCGAGAGGGTCAGGCTGACAGCTTTGCAGTTCCTTCAACTTCTTGTATTCCTTCCACTTTTGCATGCTTCCTTTCCATTCTCTGAGCCATTCCTGCCCTATAATATCTGAAAACACTCAACACACATATCAAGGCATCTAATGGTAATAAGAGAGGATTGAAGTTAGTAATTTAAAGGTCAAAGAAGCATGTTTTCAATCATAGCACAAAATCAGGAAGGAAAAGGTAAAACATGCGAATAATATGAATAAGTGGGTGAAGAGTTGATAAAAACCACTCAATTGAGCACAAGATAAACCATGAAATAGTGGTTTATCAACCTCTCCACACTTAAACATTAGCATGTCCTCAGGCTAAGCTCAAGAGAAGCTATAAAAGTGAAGAGAAATGGTAGAATGCATGAAATGCAACCTATGAATGTAACTACATGCTAAATATTTTTACTTACTTGGTTAAGAGTAAGTAAGTTCTTCAAGACAAAAGTAATTCAAATTCCACTAATTCAAATCATACAATAAAAAGCAAGTAAACTTGTAAGAAGATAGCTCATGAAAGCAGGGGACACAGAATCAAGTAATGAACCCTCACTGGTAGTGTATATGCACTCTAATCTCTAAAGTGTATAGGGTAATTCACTCTACTCTTCTCTAATCATTCTTTCTAAACCTCGTTCTTCATCTAACCAATCAACAAGTATTTAATGTGCCAATACAAACATCATGAGGTCTTTTCAAGGTTGTAATGGGGCTAAGGTAAGGGTGAGGACATATGTATGTCCAAGTGAGCTATAATATGAATCTTTAATTAACCTAAACTTCCACCTAACATACGTATACTCTATATAATTCTAATTCATGTCTAGCTACCCATAATTTTCCCACTTTTGCATATTTCACATACTCATGTATCAACTTTTCTCTTAACTTGTATCACATATGCATTGATTTTTCATTAGACTTAACATTGGGGTAATTTTGTCCCCTTATTTATTTATTTATTTATTGAATATATTTTTTTTCTCTCTCTTTTTTTTCTTTTTTTTTGAAAAGTAAAAACTGAAATATCATATCAATGCATATGGAATTTTTGATTTTCTGTTTTACATGAGTAGGTTCCCAAATTTCTCAATCTTCAAAATTAGCAACATGATACATTCCCTTTATTAACCCATGTTCCCACAGTTTCTCCACACTTAGTTGATACATAATCTCTATCTTAAGCTAACCAAAGATTTAATTTGGGATTTTTACTTTTGTTTTTCTGCTTAAGGCTAGTGATGTGATTATAGAACAGAAGGGGATTAAAAGGCTCAAGGTGGCTAACAAGGATGATGTAAAGGGTAGGCTTATTTGGGATAAGTGAGCTAAAATCAATTAATGGCCTCAATCATATGCAAACATGTAAATACACTAAATATTGGACATATAGAATGGAACAAAATAAAGATTGCAATCATAGAGAAGAAAAACACACAAGAATAAAATTTTATGGTTAAATAATGTAACCATATAATTAAGCTCAAAATCTCATAGGTTGTGTTTGGCTCAAAAACCATGTTCCAAATACAACTTCAAACAAATTTAACATGAAAAATTTTGATTTTAAATTAGTGAAATTTTTTTCAAAAATAGGGTCTTAAAAAGAAATTTATTATTTCTCAACCAAGTAGAATATGCATAAAATCAAACAAATATGCAATTAAACTTGCAACTGCAACAATGAACTAACAAATAAAATAAAACATTGGTGTTGAGAAGAGAATAGCTAACCCGTGGAGATCGGTATCGACCTCCCCACACTTAAAGATTGCACCGTTCTCGGTGCATGCTGAGATGTGCAGGTGGACGGGCAGTTCCAACTGGCGCCTTTCTCCAAAGATCGTGTAGATGGACTTGTCTGTCTCCCCATGTAAACGTCTTCCAGTTCCCTTCCGGGTGACCATCCTGAAAGAAAAAGGGAAGAAAAATAACCCAGGAATAAAGATAAGAAAATAAATAAAGTATGGGTGGGTTAATGCCAATTGATAAGGGTCTCATTTACTTGGAAGCTTCAACATGTAAGTGATAAAATAGTAGAAGCACATGGCAAATCAAGAGTGCAAAAATTTGCAACATAGGGGAAGAGTGTGGGTAATGAAAGACAATATAAATTCATGTCAATGCAAAATTAATACAAGTATCATAAAAGATTAACATTGATTTAAATAATATTACCCAACAGTATAAAACAAGTCACTGAGCACCAAAATAATACTAGAAAAGACATAACAATTCAATATGAACAAGTAACACCGATGGAAAAATAATAAATTTAGAAAAGAAAAGAAAAATATGTACAAAATTAAAATGCAATGAATGAAATATGCAAATAAATTAAGTAAAATAAAATGAAAGATAAGAAGAATGAGAAGGGAAAGAAAGGAAGAAAGAAGTAAGGAAGAAATGAGGGAGGAAAAATTAGGATTGGGGAAGAAAAGATAAGATATTTTTGGCAATTTAGGGTCAGCTGTGCGGTGCAAGCGACGCGGACGCGTTAGGGACGCGGTCGCGTGACTTGCGCTGAAATTAATCGACGCGGTCGCGTTGGTCATGCGGACGCATGACGCATTTTTGTGCTACTGGCATGAGGGTAGCCTCGCGCTCGCACAACTCTATGTTCAAAAATTCATTATTGCCGAATTCCAGGGTGACACAGTCGCGTGGTCGACGCGATCGCGTGAGTGGCCATTATAGGGATGTGATGCGGACGCGTCAGCCATGCGTCCGCATGGTAAGGCTTGCGCGTTCAGCATCAATCCAGCACCACTCCAGCACAACTTGCTGTCGTGCACCCTTTATTACGTCGAATTTCAGGTCACGCCTCCGCGTGGGTGACGCGAACGCGTGGGAGGCATTTTTCCCACATGACGCGGACGCGTCACCCACGCGGTCGCGTGGGATGATTTGTGCCAAATGCACGCCTCCAGCCGCGCTTTCGCGTGACTCTCTGTTCATATAATTTTTTTCCCAATGCACATATGACGCGGACGCGTCATCGACACGGACGCGTCATCGACGCGGTCGCGTCGCATGCGATTTTTTTTATGCAGTATGCAGAATGCAAAATGCAATGAATGTCATGTGAAAATTCCAGGTTCAAACAAAATTCAAAAATAAAATAGAATGGAGAAAGAACGATCATACCATGGTGGATTGTCTCCCACCTAGCACTTTTAGTTAAAGTCCTTAAGTTGGACATTTGATGAGCTTCCTGTCATGGTGGCTTATGCTTGTACTGGTCCAGGAATCTCCCCAATGTTTGGAATTCTAACAGCCTCCAGGGTCCCAAATGAGGCATGTAAAGCCCTTAGGTGAGTTCAAACAGGCTTCAAGGCTCCCGGGGTGTTGAATATCAGAACAGACTCCAGGATCCCAAACTTTTCTTCTACACCCATCTTTGTCTTGATCTACATCTTTCTAGCCGGGTGGTGAGTAGTCTGAATTCTCGCTGCAGTGACCAAACAGCTTCCAAGATCCTTTCAATTGAGGTTGACACCAATCTTTGCACCTTAAATTGAAGTGCGAAGCCTCATTGAATCTTGCATACCAGCTCTGAGTGCGAGTCATTTCTCTTTTTCTCTTAAAGCCGCAAAGAGCTCTAAGCTGGCCATCTGTTTCAAGTAAACCATATTCAAGTGGAAAAGTAAAGATAAAAGCTAAGGATTTTACCCACTTGAGGTTTGTATTGGGTGGTAGTGGCCTTGGGATAGGTGTTTCCAGTGGTTTTGCAAGCTCTACTCCCTTGTGGTCTTCTGTGAATTCCTCTACTTCTTTGCAAACTTTTTCCATTCCAGCCATGTCCTGGTCAAAGTCTTCCATATCTTCCTCATCACTTGAGTCATAATTAGGAGGTTGAGAAAAGTCGACCTCTGCATCATCTTCGTATTTACTCGGGGAAGATTCTTCTGTCTCAAAGAATTCACTTGCGGATGTAAGAGCATTACTTGGAGAACTTGAGTGGTGACTATCATCATCAAGAAAACTTGAGTCTTGGGTCATTCCGTCCAGTTCCTCATAAGATACCTGCCTTGGGGGTTTGCACTATCCTCCTTAGCATTAATTGTAACGTCTTCGACGGAATTCTTCACAATTCTGTATTCCTGCAGTGGTTCAGCATCTCCTAAATATTCAACCAACTCTTTTTCTTCTACAATGATAGCGTCCTTTACTTGTTCCCGCACGAAGTTATGCTCTATGCTGTCTACTGGAGCTTCTAGTGTCTCCTTCACACTACGTTCTTCATTAGATTCTCCACATGAAGCCATAGGAGTTCCTTGAGTGTCCGAACGTCTGGAAGATAATTGATTTATTGCTTGCTCTAGTTGATGAAGGGTTACATTAAATTGGTTTTCTGATTCTTCGAAGCGAACCTGTGATTCTTGGCTTGATGGATATGGACATGGTGTGTAGGAAAGTGGTGGTTCTTGGGAGTAATTGGATTGGCGTTGGGGTGGATAAGGATCATGTGGTAGTGAATGGTGAAAAGAAGCTTGTGAGTATGGTGGGTTGAAGTTGTGTTGAAAGGATGGTCCTTGAGCATAGGGTGGGGCTTGTTGGTAGCTACAAGGCGGTCCACCAAAATCTATCAGTTGGGTATGCGTTGTAGAATGGTATCTGTCCATGATATCTAGGAGGGTGTTGTTGCCTAAAGGGGTGATCAGATCCTCTTGGCTCCATCCGTCTTTGATTGCTTAGATCTTGATGCATAGTCCTGTTATAGCTTCCATTCCTTGCAACAAAATTAGAACCAAACTCAAAGCGAGAGGGGTGAGAATTCATAGTAGATATCAGAAATAAGAGGGAAGAGAGAGAACAAATAAACAAGTAAAAAATTTTTTTTACAATAACCAATAATAAGGCACACGCTTGCAATTCCCCAGCAACGGCGCCATTTTGAAGAATTGAAGATTGATGGTTTAGAAGTTATAGTAAACTCTCGTTGTAAGTATAGTTAGTAAACCAAGCAATCAACCTTTCTTACAAACGTTTTGGTTGTCACAAGTAACAAACCCCTAAATAAATTGATAACTAAAGTATTTAAACCTCGGGTCGTCTTCTCAAGGAATTGCAGGGAGGTGTGTTCTTATTATTGGTTATGAGTTTTTTAAATTGGGGGTTTTGAGAATGAGGAACAAGTATGATAAATGACAAATAAAATAAATAAATGACTGTATAATAAACTCTTGGCAAGGTATGAGAAATTGGAAGTCCTATCCTAGTTATCCTTATCAATGATGATGAAAATTGAATCTTAATTCCACTTAGTTAACCTCTGCTGGTGCGAAGGAAGGTCAAGTGGCTAATTAGTTTCATCTTCAAATCCTAGTTAATTCCTAGAAAAAGATTAGGATTATAGAAGTTCAAGCTAATTAGCAAAGATAGCGATTATCGATCACGTTGAGTTTGATAACTCAAGAGTTACTGATTTCTTAACCAAAGCCAGGAATATAGAAAGCTAAATTAAAATCATAAATATCTGGAATACCTCAAATAACATTCATTCAAAGCAGTCAAATCTAACATGAAAAAGTTCATAAGTCAAATAGGCAACATAAGTAATACAAGCATCAAAATATCTGAAAGTAAAAGGAATATTGAACCTGTGATGAAGAAGAAAAATTGGGAGTTGAAATAATAAAAATTCTTAATTTCTAAAAATCCTAATCCTAATCCTAAGAGAGAGGAGAGAACCTCTCTCACTAAAAACTACATCTAAAATTATAAATTATGAGCTCCTCCTTATGAATGAATGGATTCCCCTACTTTATAGCCTCTAATCTGTGTTTTCTGGGCCACAAACTGGGTCGAAAACAGCCCAGAAATTGCTGGAGAAGAAATCTGCCACGCTGATTTTCGTCACTGCAATGCGTCCGCGTGGAGCACGCGTTCGCGTCGCCTCTCTGTACGGCCACTATGGCAAATTATATATCAAATTGAAGCCTCGGATGTTAGCTTTCCAACACAAGTGGAACTGCATTATTTGAACCTCTGTAGCTCAAGTTATGATCATTTTAGTGCGACAGGGTCAGGCTGATAGCTTTACAGTTCCTTCAACTTCTTGTATTCCTTCCACTTTGCAAGCTTCCTCTCCATCCTACAAGCCATTCCTGCCCTGTAATCTCTGAAAACACTCAACACACACATCAAGGCATCTAATGGTAATAAGAGAGTATTGAAGTTAGTAATTTAAAGGTCAAAGAAGCATGTTTTCAATCATAGCACAAAATCAGGAAGGAAAACGTAAAACATGCGAATAGTATGAATAAGTGGGTGAAGAGTTGATAAAAACAACTCAATTGAGCACAAGATAAACCATGAAATAGTGGTTTATCATAGCTCAAGCGGGATAACTCGCTCGAGAATTACAAGAACTCATGTAGAATGAGGGTCATACTCTCTTTCCACCCAGATTCATAAGATTAAGAACAAAAACAACACCTTAGAATTGAATCAAACATTAATTAACATAGAAGAATAATAATCTTAATCCACAAAGATAAATAGAGCTCCTAAACTTAACCAGGAGGTTTAGTTACTCATAACTTTACAAAGAAAACAGGGTTCTGAAAGATGTGGAAGAGGATGTGATCTCCCTTAAACTTAAGTGATCTCCTTCTTAAATTCTAGCCTAATAATAAATGCCAAACCTAAAATATATTATTTTAAATTATAAATTACAAAGTTAAAATAAGATAAGCCTAAGAAGTGCTAAAATCCACTTGGAGGCCCAATAGCATGAGAACCGAGCTGCTTGCTGGCGTTCAGCGCCAGGATTGGGCGTTGAACGCCAGAAAAGGGGAGTGTGTTCTGGTCCTTTGCCCCCGGGTGCCTTTGAACGCCAGTTTGGGCATTCATCCTTTTTCGTCTCTTGCTCCAAGCTTCTCCAAACTGCTCCGAATTTCACCGAAAACCATAAAAAACACAAGAAAAACTCAAAGTAGCATCCAAAGGTGAATTTTGCACTAAAATATCATAAAACATAATAAAATCTAACTAAAAACAATATAAAAATAACTAGAGAAAGGGTATAAGATGCTCACGCATCAACGGTCTAAAAAAGGCCCAATGGCCCATCCCAGCCTTGAACCATCGATGCCCGACTGCCCATCCCTAACATCACGGATGCTCGGCGGCTAGCTCCCCACACCCGAGCGGCCAGCCTTCTAAGG
>NC_029778.3:31957021-31965227 GCF_000817695.3 Arachis duranensis | reverse complement strand
TGCCAGGATGCAATACTATTTAAGGCCCAATTTCAATTATACAAATCATGAGAAGCCTTAATCTCATCTGAATATTTAAGATTCAAGAGATTAGTTAGCATTAGTTTCTTCTGGAAAGATAAATATTTGGTATTTAGGATTTAATTCTAGATTATATCATATTAGATTTAAATTTGAAAAAAGTCGTTATCTTTCTTTCTTCTAGAAAGATAAGAATTAGTTTTAGGGTACATTTGAATTATTATTTTAGTTATCCTATCCTTTTAAAAATAAGATTAGATTTATTTTTATAATTTGAATTCTAGATAAAGCTTAGGATATAAATAAGTGAACAAGCTTCACAGAAGAGAGACATCTGGAGGAGGATCTTCAGATTCCAATCCATCAAATTATACACCATCTTTCGTTATTAGGTTTAGTTTTCTCTTTATCATGCATGAGTGATAAACCACTATTTTATGGTTTACAATGTGTTTAATTGTATGGTTTTATCATGGTCTTTACCCACTTATTCATATAATTAGCATGCATTTATATTTCCTTCCTAAAATTATTACATGATTGAAAACTTACTTCCTGGAGACCTTTAATTAGGTATTTTAATCCCCCTTTATTCCATTCGATGCCGTGATCTGTGTGTTAAGTGTTTCAGTCTTTATAGGGCATGAATGAGTGGGAGATTGGGAAGGAAGCTTGCAAAAATGGAAGGAATACAAGAAATTAGGGAGATGACCAGAGAGAAGTGACGCGTATGCGTCAGCGACGCGACCGCGCGGAAGAGAGAAAATCACAGTGACGCTGCCGCATGAGTGACACGGACGCGCAGATTGGAAAAGCAGAAGCAATGCGGAGGCATGGACGACGCACCCACATGGAAACGCAAAAAGCCGAATGACGCGTCCGGGTGAATGACGCGTCCGCGTGACGTGCGCGATCTGCAGAATTTCAAAAGTCGCTGGTAGAGTTTTTGGGCCGGATTTCAACCCAGTTTTCGGCTCGGAATTACAGATTAGAGTCAGGGAACATGCATAAACGAGGGACATAATTCATTCTGCATAATTTTTAGTTTTAGATCTGGATTTACTCTTCCCCTAGGTTTTTCAATCAATTGACATTTATAATTAGGATTTTTGGAAGACTTTGCTTCTTAGCTTTTGAGAAGAGGCCACCTCCGGTACTAGTCATTATACTTTGCTATTTGCTTTTTACTTATTCTTCCATGTTCTTAATCCCTCTAGAGTAGACATTGGCTTATTTTTACAAGTTATTAATATAGACTATTTTTATTTTTAATTAATCCTTTTTATTATTATTTATCATGTCTCTTTTTAATTCCCTTTCCTATGTTATGAGTTCTACGTTCACAATGAGCGAGTAGTTCCCTTACTTGATGGGGAGTTGATTGAAAGAAACCCTTGAGTTGAGGTACTTAAAGGAGAAATTGTAATTGGGCTCATTGTTGGAATGCCCTCTAGTCACTGACACAAATCCTTTTCAATGAGCGGATTGGGACTTGTGAATAGAAATAGCAATCCAACTTGTTTGACTCTCCCTTACCTAGTAAGGGGTAACTAAACAGAGCAATCTTCAATTATCAATTAATCTTGAGAGTACTTCAACAAGAATATGGCTTCCAACTAATCTACTCCCAGTCAAGGCTTTTATTTAGAATTAATTAAATTTTCTATTTTAGTTTCCTGTTATTCAACTCAACCCTTTTTGAAAACACCTGATTGATAAAATAGTACATCTCTCTGTAATTCGTTGGGAGACGACCTGGGACTTATACTCCAAGTATTTTAATTTAAATTTCATGACAATCCTTCTAAATTGATAAGCGGATTTTCGGTTGGTTAAGGACTGTACTTGCAACGCATTTCTATTGATAATTTCTTAACCCGCCAATTTCTGCCACGTCAATTTTTGGCGCCGTTGCCGGGGAGTTGCAATAGTGTGCTAATTTATTGATTGGTATTTATTTTAATTGCAATTTTTCTTTTCATTCTGTCACTATGAGCTGTACGTTTCTTTCGTTAAATGACGCATTCACTTCCTGATCCAAGCTATCCAGTATTTGACCCTGAGATTGAAAGAACTCTTTCACGTATAAGGCAAGCTTGGCGTTGGCGACTCCTCTTTGAGGACGAACCTGAACCGTCATTTGAGGAAGAAACAAGCTCCCTCTCTACTGATCCAGTTCATTTACGTGCAGGTGACATGGCAACGCCCAGAAGAGTCACTATATAGGAGGAAGGAGCCCCTGATTTTACGCTCCAACCATTCCAGGCACACCACCCAGCAGTAGCTGTAGATTTTGAAATAAGGTCTTCACTACTCAACTTGATGCCCAAGTTTCATGGCTTACCTGCTCAAGAGCCAATCAAGCATCTTAGGGATTTCCAGACTGCTTGTTCTACTGTTAAGCGTGATGGCACTGATGGAATCTCCATTCTGTTGAAAGCCTTCCCGTTTTCTCTGGAGGAAAAGGCAAGAGAGTGGTACTACACTCAACCCGGAGTAACTATTTCCAACTGGGATACACTTAGGAGAGAGTTTCTGGATAAATTCTTTCCAGCTGAAGTTGCCAATAAGCTGAGGAAGGACATGTCTATGATCGTTCAGGATGAATCTGAGACCCTCTATGAATACTTGGAACGCTTCAATAATCTTCGAGAAGCATGCCCCCATCATATGATTGACAAGATAGTGTTGCTCGGTTACTTTACACAGGGTTTGAAATCTCAAGATAGGACCACACTGGAATGTGCTAGCAATGGTTCTATGAAAAAGTACAAGAATGCAGAAGAAGCATGGCAATTGATCAGCGACTTAGTTGACTCTACTAGGAATCACAGGCAGAGACAAAGTCAGTAAAGAGCTGTTGCAGAGGTATCCACTAGTAAAGAGACCGCTGCTATAGCTCAGAGCTTATGTGAAATGACTAACTTGCTGAAGCAGATGCAACTGAATCAACAACAGCCTCAGCAAGTTTAGCCTTCTCCACCACAGCACAGCCAGTAGTTGGTTCCACAAAGAGTATGCGGAATCTGTGTAGATTACAGTCACTATACTGATGAGTGTCCGCAACTCCAACCAGAAGATAACACTGTAGCAGCCACTCATAACTTTCATGACCGCCCCAATCAAGGGTACAATCAAGGTGGCAACTATAACCAAGGATGGCAGGATAACTCTAACCAAGGCTGGAGAGACAATTCTAACCAAGGTTGGAGGGACAATTATAACAGAGGAGGCAGAGATAATAATGATGAGTTACTACAATCTATTGATCGGAGACAACAAGCCATGGAAAATAATTTTAATGCAACTCTGAATGTTTTGACTTCTACTTTACAAACCCTTGTCTCACAGGTTGGATCACTGACCAACTCCAACAACCAGTCCTCAAGCTTTGGTGGACTCCCCTCTCAACCATTACCCAACCCAAAGGGTGGTATTAATGCCATCACCCTAAGGTCCGGAATCACATTGCAAGAGAGGAATCAGGAAGAGCAGAACCCGCCTGAACACGCCTCAGCTGAAGAGGTAGTGGAAATAGAAGATGTTGAAGAAGAAAAGAACATCCAGGACATAGCTGAAGATGAAAACGCCAAATCACAGAAAGAAGCACCAAAGGGTGCAGACACTATAGAGGACACCGTTCCTATTCCATTTCCACAACTTGCAAGGAAGCCCAGGAAGCAGTTGGAACCTGATCCCAAAATGGTAGAAATCTTCAAAAAGGTTGAGGTAACTGTTCCCCTGATGAATTAGATTTTTGATGGTTTAGAATTTCACAAATGAATTCTCGTTGCAAGTATAGTTTCTAAACCAACAATAATCCTTTCATACAAAAGATTATTTGTCACAAGTAACAAACCCCTAAAATTAATAACCGAAGTATTCAAACCTCGGGTTGTTCTCCCTAGGAATTACAATAAAGTGTCTTGTTATTGGTTGTGAGTTATTTTGGGGTTTTGATAAGAGGCATGAAAGATAAATGGCAAGAAAGTAAACTAACAACTATAAAAGGCTCTTGGCAAGGTGTGAGAACTAGAAGTCCTATCCTAGTTATCCTTCTCAATTGTGATGAGAATTGTTCATTGCTACCACTTAGTTAACCCTTACTAAATAAAGGAAAGTCAAGTGGATGAATTGACTTGAGCCACAAGTCCTAGCCAACTCCCAAGGAAAGACTAGCTTTAGTGCACTCCAAACCAATTAGCAATCTCTCCAATTATCAATCAACAAAGGAATTAGATAACTCAAGTGTAACTAATTACTCTACTGATGAGCGGATAATTTATACGCTTTTTGGCATTGTTTTTAGGTAATTTTTAGTAAGTTCAAGCTACTTTTAGGGATGTTTTCATTAGTTTTTATGTTAAATTCACATTTCCGGACTTTACTATGAGTTTGTGTGTTTTTCTGTGATTTCAGGTAATTTCTGGCTGAAATTGAGGGACTTGAGCAAAACTCTGATAGGAGGCTGACAAAGGACTGCTGATGCTGTTGGAATCTGACCTCCCTGCACTCGAAATGGATTTTCTGGAGCTACAAAACTCAAAATGGCAAGCTCTCAATGGCTCTGAAAATTAGACATCCAGAGCTTTCCATCAGTATATAATAGTCTATAATTTATTCAGGAATTGATGATGTAAACTGGCACTCAACGCCAGTTCCATGTTGCTGTTTGGAGTAAAACGCCAGAAACACGTCACGACCCGGAGTTGAATGCCCAAAACACGTTACAACTTGGTGTTCAACTTCAAAAGAAGCCTCAGCTCCTGGATAGATCAAGCTCAGTCCAAACACACACCAAGTGGGCCCCGAAAGTGGATTTATGCATCAATTACTTACTCATGTAAACCCTAGTAGCTAGTCTAGTATAAATAGGATAATTTACTATTGTATTAGACATCTTTGGTCTCAGTTTTATTTTATTCTTCATCTGAGGAGACTATTGATCACGTTTTGGGGGGCTGGCCATTCGGCCATGCCTGAACCTTTCACTTATGTATTTTCAACGGTGGAGTTTCTACACACTATAGATTAAGGGTGTGGAGCTCTATTGTACCTCAAGTTTCAATGCAATTACTATTATTTTCTATCCAATTTGATTTAATCCTGTTCTAAGATATTCGTTGCACTTCAACTTGATGAATGTGATGATCCGTGACACTCATCATCATTCTCACCTATGAACGCGCGTGACTGACAACCACTTCCGTTCTACCTTAGGCCTGGCGCATATCTCTTGGATTCCTTAAACAGAATCTTCGTGGTATAAGCTAGAATTGATGGCAGCATTCATGAGAATCCGGAAAGTCTAAACCTTGTCTGTGGTATTCCGAGTAGGATTCCAGGCCCTACAAACAACTTGCCATAGGAAGGAATGAAAGAACTTGAAGGAAGAAGTAGGAAAGTAGAAAAAGAAAGGGCACATTATCTCCATACGCCTATCTGAAATTCCCACCATTAATTTACATAAGTATTTCTATCCTATTTTAATTATCTTTATTTTCTGTTTATTATTTATTATTATTCGAAAATCCATAATCAATTATTATCCGCCTGACTGAGATTTACAAGATGACCATAGCTTGCTTCATACCAACAATCTCTGTGGGATCGACCCTTACTCACGTAAGGTTTATTACTTGGACGACCCAGTACACTTGCTGGTCAGTTGAACGGAGTTGTGACCACACATAGTAAAGAGCTATTATCTCGAATTAAATTTCATACAAGTACAAAGAGTGCGAATCACAATTTCGTCCACCAAGTTTTTGGCGCCATTGCCGGGGATTGTTCGAGTATGGAGAACTGACGGTTCATCTTGTTGCTCAGATTAGGTAATTTTCTTTTTGTTTTGTTTTCAAAATTTTTTCAAAAATTTTTTTTCTTTTTTTTTGAAAATAAATAAAGAAAATACCAAAAAAAATCATAAAACCATAAAAATCAAAAATATTTTGTGTTTCTTGTTCAAGTCTTGAGTCAACTTTTAAGTTTGGTGTCAGTTACATAAAAAATTTTTTCTTGCATTTTTCGAAAATTCATGCATTCATGGTGTTCTTCATGATCTTCAAGTTGTTCTTGACAAGTCTTCTTGTTTGATCTTGATGTTTTCTTGTTTTGTGTTGTTTGTTGTTTTTCATATGCATTTTTTTTGTTTGTTAGAGTCCATGCATTAAAGATTTCTAAGTTTGGTGTCTTGCATGTCATCTTTGCATCAAAAATCTTTCAAAATTATATTCTTGATGTTCATCATGATCTTCACAGGGTTCTTGGTGTTCATCTTGACATTCATAGTGTTCTTGCATGCATTCTTTGTTTTGATCCATACAGAAAAGAGAAAAACACAAAAATGACGTTTTTAATTTTTCTTTCTCATCATTAAAAATTCAAAAATAAAAAATATCTTTTCCTTATTTTTCTCCAAATTTTCGAAAATTTGAGTTGACTTAGTCAAAAAATTTTAAAATTTGTTGTTTCTTACAAGTCAAGTCAAATTTTCAATTTTAAAAATCTTATCTTTTCAAAATCTTTTTCAAAAATCATATCTTTTCAACTTTATCTTTGTTTTTCGAAAATTTTCAAAAAAAAAATATTTTTCAAAATTTTTTAAAATCTTTTTCTTATCTTTTTTTCAAATTACACTAACAAGTAATATGATTGATTCAAAAATTTGAAGTTTGTTATATTTTCGAAAATTAGCTAACAAGTAAATGTGATTGATTCAAAAATTTGAAGTTTGTTACTTTCTTGTTAAGAAATGTTCAATCTTTAAATTCTAGATTCTTATCTTTTATTTAATTTTAATTTTAAAAATTAAATTTCTTTTTCAAAATATCTTTTTCTTAAAAATCTTATCTTTTTATCTTATCTTTTTATCTTATCTTTTTATCATATCTTTTTCGAAATTTTATTTTTTTTAAAATTTGATTTCAAAATATCTTATCTAAATCTTCTGATCTTTTCAAATTTGATTTTAATATCTTTTTCAACTAACTATTTGACTTCTGTTTGTTTCTTATCTTTTTCAAAACCAACTAACTACCTATCCCTCTCTAATTTTCGAAAATACCTCTCTCTTTTTCAAAAATTCTTTTTAATTGTTTTAAATTCTAATTTTAATTATATCTTATCTTTAATTTTCGAAAATCACTAACCACTTTTTCAAAATTATTTTTGAAATTCTCTATCTCTCCTTCTTCTATTTATTTATTTATTTACTAACACTTCTCTTCACATCTCTTCATCTCAGATCACCACCTCTATCCTTACCCATTCTTCTTCACTACTCTGCCCTTTTTTTTTCTTCTCCTAACATAAAGGAATCTCTATACTTTGACACCTCTTTCTTTTCTTGTTCTCTTCTTCCCTATATGAGCAGGAACAAGGAAAAAGACACTATTGTTGAAGCTGATCCAGAACCTGAAAGGACTCTGAAGAGGAAACTAAGAGAAGTTAAACTACAACAATCCAGAGGCAACCTTTCTGAAATTTTTGAACAAGAGAATGAGATGGCAGCCGAACCCAACAACAATAATGCAAGGAGAATGCTTGGTGACTTCACAAAACCAACGTCCAAATTTGATGGAAGAAGCATCTCCATTCCTGCCATTGGAGCCAACAATTTTGAGCTTAAGCCTCAACTAGTTGCTTTAATGCGACAGAACTGCAAGTTTTATGGACTTCCATCTGAAGATCCTTACCAGTTTTTAACTGAGTTCTTGCAGATTTGTGAGGCTGTTAAGACAAATGGAGTAGATCCTGAAGTCTACAGGCTCATGCTTTTCCCTTTTGCTGTAAGAGACAAAGCTAGAACATGGTTGGACTCACAACCTAAAGATAGCCTGGACTCTTGGGATAAGCTGGTCACGGCCTTCTTGGATAAATTCTTTCCTCCTCAAAAGCTGAGAAAGCTTAGAGTGGATGTTCAGACCTTCAAGCAAAAAGATGGTGAATCCCTCTATGAAGCTTGGCAAAGATACAAGCAGATGACCAAAAAGTGTCCTTCTGACATGTTTTCAGAATGGACCATATTAGATATATTCTATTATGGTCTATCTGAATTTTCCAAGATGTCATTGGACCATTCTGCAGGTGGGTCTATTCACCTAAAGAAAATGCCTGAAGAGGCTCAAGAACTTATTGACATGGTTGTAAATAACCAATTCATGTACACTTTTGAGAGGAATTT
>NC_029778.3:31953892-31956703 GCF_000817695.3 Arachis duranensis | reverse complement strand
GGGCCAGCTGAGTAAGAAAGTCATTGAAACTCATCCCAGTATTCTCCCAAGCAATACAGAAGAGAATCCAAAAGGAGATTGCAAGGCCATTGAAGTAATCAATATGGCCGAATGCACAAGAGAGGAGAAGGACGTAAATCCTAGTGAGAAAGACCTCCTGGGACGTCTCTCAAATAAGAAGGAGTTCCCCATTGAGGACCTAAAGGCTCTGAGGCTCATATAGAGACCATAGAGATTCCACTAAATCTCCTTCTGCCATTCATGAGCTCTGAAAACTATTCCTCCTCAGAAGAGGATGAAGATGTAACTGGAGAGCAAGTTGCTCAATATCTAGGAGCTATCATGAAGCTGAATGCCAAGTTGTTTGGCAATGAGACTTGGGAAGGTGAATCCTCCTTACTTATTAGTGAACTAGACACCTTCCCTCACTCTCCTCCATATTTTCTTCTTCTTCTTCTTCTCTTCTTTCTTCTCTTGCTCGAGGGCGAGAAATATTTTAAGTTTGGTGTGGTCAAAGCATAATGGGCGAGCAATATTTTAAGTTTTGTGTGGTCAAAGCATAATCTTTTTGTTTTTCCATTACCATCAATGGCACCTAAGGCCGGAGAATCCTCTAGAAAAGGAAAAGGGAAGACAAAAGCTTCCACCTCCGAGTCATGGGAGATGGAAAGATTCATCTCCAAAAGCCATCAAGACCACTTCTATGATGTTGTGGCAAAGAAGAAGGTGATCCCTGAGGTCTCTTTCAAACTCAAGAAAAATGAGTATCCGGAGATCCGACATGAAATCCGAAGAAGAGGTTGGGAAGTCCTAACCAACCCCATGCAACAAGTCGGAATCTTAATGGTTCAAGAGTTCTATGCCAATGCATGCATCACTAGGAACCATGATCAAAGTGTGAATCCGAGTCCAAAGAATTATCTCACAATGGTCCGGGGGAAATACTTAGATTTTAGTCCAGAAAATGTGAGGTTGGCATTCCACTTGCCCATGATGCAAGGAGATGAACGCACCTACACTAGAAGGGTCAACTTTAATCAAAGGTTGGACCAAGTCCTTATGGACATATGTGTGGAAGGAGCTCAATGGAAAAGAGACTCCAAAGGCAAGCCGGTTCAACTAAGAAGACCGGACCTCAATCCTGTGGCTAGAAGGTGGTTAGAGTTCATTCAATGCTCCATCATCCCCACTAGCAACCGATCTAAAGTTACTGTGGATCGGGCCATCATGATTCATAGCATCATGATTGGAGAGGAAGTAGAAGTTCATGAAGTCATCTCCCATGAATTCTACAAAATAGCCGAAAAGTCCTCCACCATGGCAAGGCTAGCTTTTCCTCATCTTATTTGCCATCTATGTTACTCATCTGGAGTTATCATAGAAGGAGACATCCTCATTGAAGAGGATAAGCCCATCACCAAGAAGAGGATGGAGCAAGCAAGAGAGACCCTCCACGGACCTCAAGAGATGCATGAGGAAGCTCATCATCAAGAAATCCTTGAGATGCCTCAAGGGATGCACTTTCCTCCCAACAACTATTGGGAACAACTCAACACTTCCCTAGAAGATTTGAGCTACAATGTGGAACAATTAAGGGTGGAACATCATGAGCATTCCATCATTCTCCATGAAATAAGAGAAGATCAAAGAACAATGAGGGAGGAGCAACAAAGGCAAGGAAGGGACATAGAAGAGCTTAAGGACATTGTTGGTCCTTCAAGAAGAAGACGCCACTAAGGTGGATTCATTCCTTGTTCTTACTTTTCTGCTGTTCGGTTTTTATATTATATGTTTATCTATGTTTTGTGTCTATACTTCATGATCATTAGTGTTTAGTAACTATGTCTTAAAGTTATGAATAATTCCATTAATCCTTCACCTCTCTTAAATGAAAAATATTTTTAATTCAAAAGAACAAAGAAGTACATAAATTCCGAATTTATCCTTGAATTTAGTTTAATTATATTGATGTGGTGACAATACTTTTTGCTTTCTGAATGAATGCTTGAACAGTGCATATTTTTGATCTTGTTGTTTATGAATGTTAAAACTGTTGGCTATTGAAAGAATGATGAACAAAGAGAAATGTTATTGATAATCTGAAAAATCATGAAATTGATTCTTGAAGCAAGAAAAAGAAGTGAAAAACAAAATCTTGCGAAAAAAAATATGGCGAAAAAAATAATAGAAAGAAAAAGAAATAGCAAGCAGAAAAAGCCAATAGCCCTTAAAACCAAAAGGCAAGGGTAAAAAGGATCCAAGGCTTTGAGCATCAATGGATAGGAGGGCCCAAGGAAATAAAATCCAGGCCTAAGCGGCTGAATTAAGCTGTCCCTAACCATGTGCTTGTGTCATGAAGGTCCAAGTGAAAAGCTTGAGACTTAATGATGAAAAAGAGAAATGTTATTGATGATCTGAATAATCATAAAATTGATTTTTGAAGCAAGAAAAAGCAGTGAAAAAGAAAAAGCTTGCGAAAAAAGAAAAAAAATTATAAAAGAAAAATGAAAAAGCAATTTATGTATCCGGTCATGTGGTTGTGGCATTTATGTATCCGGTGGTAATACTGGAAAATAAAGTGTTTAGGGCCACGGCCAAGACTCATAAGTAGCTGTGTTCAAGAATCAACATACTTAACTAGGAGAATCAATAACACCATCCGAAATTCTAAGTTCCTAGAGAAGCCAATCATTCTGAACTTCAAAGGAAAAAGTGAGATGCCAAAATTGTTCAAAAGCAAAAAGCTACAAGTCCCACTCATCTAATTAGAATTAATATTCATTGATATTTTGGAATTTATAGTATATTCTC
>NC_029778.3:31943890-31953675 GCF_000817695.3 Arachis duranensis | reverse complement strand
TGTTAAATTCACATTTCTAGACTTTACTATGAGTTTGTATGTTTTTCTGTGATTTCAGGTAAATTCTGGCTGAAATTGAGGGACTTGAGCAAAACTCTGATAGGAGGCTGACAAAGGACTACTGATGTTGTTGGAATCTGACCTCCCTGCTACAGAACTCCAAATGGCGCGCTCTCAACGCCAGTTCCATGTTGCTGTCTGGAGTAAAACGCCAGAAACACGTCACGACCCGGAGTTGAACGCCCAAAACACGATACAACTTGGCGTTCAACTCCAAAACAAGCCTCAGCTCGTGGATAGATCAAGCTCAGCCCAAACACACACCAAGTGGGCCCCGGAAGTGGATTTATGCATCAATGCATCAATTACTTACTTCTGTAAACCCTAGTAGCTAGTCTAGTATAAATAGGATAATTTACTATTGTATTAGACATCTTTGGTCTCAGTTTTATTTTATTCTTCATCTGAGGAGACTATTGATCATGTTTTGGGGGCTGGCCATTCGGCCATGCCTGAACCTTTCACTTATGTATTTTCAACGGTGGAGTTTCTACACACCATAGATTAAGGGTGTTGAGCTCTGCTGTACCTCAAGTTTCAAAGCAATTACTATTATTTTCTATCCAATTCAATTTATTCATGTTCTAAGATATTCGTTGCACTTCAACTTGATGAATGTGATGATCCGTGACACTCATCATCATTCTCACCTATGAATGCGCGTGACTGACAACCACTTCCGTTCTACCTTAGGCCGGGCGCATATCTCTTAGATTCCTTAAACAGAATCTTCGTGGTATAAGCTAGAATTGATGGCGTCATTCATGAGAATCCAGAAAGTCTAAACCTTGTCTGTGGTATTCCGAGTAGGATTTTGGGATTGAATGACTGTGACGAGCTTCAAACTCCTGAAGGCTGGGCGTTAGGGACAGTCGCAAAAGAATCAAGGGATTCTATTCCAACCTGATTGAGAACCGACAGATGATTAGCCGTGTTGTGACAGAGCATTTGGACCTTTTTCACTGAGAGGATGGGATGTAGCCATTGACAACGGTGATGCCCTACATACAGCTTGCCATGGAAAGGAGTAAGAAGGATTGGATGAAGCAGTAGGAAAGCAGAGATTCAGGAGGAGCACAGCATCTCCATACACCTATCTGAAATTCCCATCATGGAAATACATGAGTAATTTTATCCTTATTTTATGTTTATTTACTATTATTTGATTTTCCAAATTCCATAATTTATTTAAATCCGCCTGACTGAGATTTACAAGATGACTATAGCTTGCTTCATACCAACAATCTCTGTGGGATCGACCCTTACTCAAGTAAGGTTTATAACTTGGACGACCCAGTACACTTGCTAGTTAGTTGAACGGAGTTGTGACCACACATAGTAAAGAGCTATTATCTCGAATTAAATTTCATACAAGTACAAAGAGTGCGAATCACAATTTCGTCCACCATCTACCTAGGCCAAGAGGAACAAAATCTACACTAAAACTAAAAGAGACATTTCAACAAACACATAAAGTGCAATAGAAGTAAACATTATTAAATGCAAGGGAAGGAACAATACTAGATCTACAACAAAATATAAGAACAACATAAAGGAAATTACAACAAAAGAATAGAAGAAGATGAATGTAGCAACAAAGAATTGAGAGATAGAAGTAGAAGAAGGCAAAGATTAAAACCTAGATCTAAGAACTAAACCTAATCCTAATCCTAATTCTAGAGAGAAGAGAGAGCTTCTCTCTCTAGAAACTACCTCTAAACTAATCCTAGTGAGTGTGAATGATTGGAATCCCCTTGCTCTTTAATCCTTGGCCTTAAATAGCAGTTTAGGCGCCAAAGTTGGTTGAGATTGGGCCCCATAACCCTTCAGAACTCGTTGGCCACGTTTTCATTAAAAAATCATAAACCAGCACCGACGCGTACGCGCACAGCACGCGTACGCGTCCATGGGGTGATTCGCAAGTGCGCGCAAGCGCCAGGTGCGCGTGCGTGTCCATGGGCAAGTTCAACTTCTTTGACTTTTCATGATTTCTCCACTTTGCATGCTTTTCCCTTCACTCCTTTGATCCATTCCTAGCCTTTTCAATCTGAAATCACTAACAAACACATCAAGGCATCTAGTGGAATCAAAGGTGAATAAAAATCATCAAATTAAGGTTCTAAAAGCATGTTTTCACATGTAAGCACAAATAAGGAGACAATCACAAAACATGCTATTTCATTGAATAAATGTGAGTAAAAGGTGATAAAATCTCTTAAAATCAATACAAGATAAACCGTCAAAATGGGATTTATCATCCCCTTTTTGATGTCATTCAACAGGTACCTAAATATGCAAAGTTTCTAAAAGATTTATGCATACATAAAGACAAAATTAATGAATTAGAAACTATTCCTTTAGGAAGTTCTATATCTACTTTAATGGGAAATATACCTGAAAAATGTAGTGATCCAGGTCCATGCATGGTTAACTGTACCATTGGAGGTGTGATATTTTCTGACTGCATGTGTGATTTAGGAGCGTGTGTTAGTATAATGCCTTTATCTGTATATGATGTTTTAAGGCTCTCTCCCTTAAAAAGGTCGGCAGCTCATTTTGTGTTAGCAGATAAAAGTATTATTACAGTGGCTGGAGTTGCTGAAGATGTATTAGTAGGCATTAAAGGTCTCACTTTCCCCATTGATTTTTACATCCTGGAGATGCCCTAACATGACTCAGAGAAGCCATCATCAATCCTACTCGGAAGACCTTTCTTGAAGACCTCGAAGTTCAAATTAGATGCTTTTTCAGGAACATACTCTTTTGAAATAGACGGCCGAGTAGTAAGCTTCAATTTGAATGTAGTTATGAAGTACCCTCCAAAAGATCACTCTATCCTCCGGTGTGACATTATAGATGAAACCGTAGCTGAAGTTCACCTAGAGGAGTTTGAAGAGAAGTACATAGGACAAGGTCCAAGTGTGGGGACATTCCCAGAGGACAATGAAAGTACTCTACCACTGCCACCAGCTCTAGATAATTCAGAGTCTGACCATGAATAGAAGTCAGAGTTGAAACATCTCCCTCCACACCTCAAATATGCTTACCTCGAGGACAAACAGAAGTTTCCAGTTATCATTGCACGGGACCTCACTCCTGAACAGAAAGAGCAGTTACTTAGTGTGCTGAGGAAGCACAAGAAAGCAATTGGGTGGAGTTTAGCAGACATAGTAGGCATCAATCCTCAAGTTTGTGAGCACAGGATATTTTTAGAGGAAGGAGCAAGACCTGTTCGTCAACCCCAAAGAAGATTGAACCCCACTATTTTGGAGGTTGTCAAGAAGGAAGTGACCAGACTATTAGAGGCAGGTATTATCTACCCCATTTCAGACAGTGAATGTGTGAGCCTAGTACAAGTGGTGCCCAAGAAGTCGGGAGTCACTACAATAAAGAATGAGCATGGAGAGCTCATAGCTACCAGAGTTCAGAACGGCTGGAGGGTCTGCATTTATTACAGGCGTCTCAATCAAGCCACTAGTAAGGATCACTATCCTCTTCCATTCATTGATCAAATGTTGGATCGCCTGTCAGGTAAATCACATTATTGCTTTTTAGATGGTTATACATGATATTTCCAGATTTATATAGCTCCTGAGGATCAAGAAAAGACTACTTTTACATGTCCTTTTGGGACCTATGCTTACAAGAGAATGCCCTTTGGCTTGTGTAATGCACCAGCTACTTTCCAAAGGTGCATGATGAGTCTTTTCTCTGATCTTATTGAGGACTGTATGGAAGTTTTTATGGATATGATTTCAGCGTTTATGGTGATTCTTTTAGCCTTTTCTTGGATAGTCTATCTAGAGTATTAGATAGATGTGTCACCACAAATCTTGTATTAAATTTTGAAAAATGTCATTTTATGGTTAAACAAGGTATTGTACTAGGACATGTTGTGTCTAATACTGGCATTTCTGTAGATCCAGCAAAGGTGGATGTTATTTCTGGTTTACCTTACCCCTCTTCTGTGAGGGAAGTTCGTTCGTTCCTTGGACATGCAGGTTTTTACCAAAGATTCATTAAGAACTTTAGTAAGGTAGCACTTCCCCTATCCAAGTTACTGCAGAAGGATATTAAGTTCGAGTTCAGTGGGGATTGCAAACAAGCGTTTGATAAGCTGAAAACCGCCCTGACTCAAGCTCCAATTGTGAGAGGACCAGACTGGAGCCAGCCATTCGAAATCATGTGCGATGCTTCCAACCATGCAGTAGGAGAAGCACTAGCTCAGCGTGAAGGTAAGGACCCTTTTGTTATTGCTTATGCGTCTAAAACTTTAGATGCTGCTCAGTCTAACTACACTACTACTGAAAAAGAGATTCTTGCTATTGTTTTTGCTCTGGATAAATTCCGAGCCTATTTACTTGGTACTAAGGTAGTAGTGTATTTAGACCACGCAGCTCTAAAGTATCTATTAGCTAAAAAGGAATCCAAACCAAGGGTTATACGTTGGATACTGCTGCTACAAGAATTTGATTTAGAAATAAAGGATAGGAGTGGTACCTAGAATCTAGTGGCAGACCACTTAAGTCGCCTTGAACACATTAAGGATGACTCCACTCCTATAGCTGATAATTTTCCATTTGATAACCTACAAGCAGTATCTAAGGTAATCCCTTGGTATGCACCTGTAGCTAATTATCTAGTTAGCCGTACTTTTCCTCCACACTTTACTAAACACCAAAAAGACAAGCTGAAAAGCGAGTCTAAATATTATATATGGGATAACCCATATTGTGGAGATGTGGCACTGACCAGGTAATTAGAAGGTGTGTACCTCAATCAGAATTCCATTCCATTTTAGAGGCCTGTCACTCATCTGAGAGTGGAGGACATTTTGGCCCCCAAAGAACAGCTAGAAAAATCTTAGACTGTGGATTCTGGTGGCCCACCGTTTTTAAAGACGCTGCTGAATTTTGTAAATCTTACCCCCCATGCCAAAGATTTGGTAATATATCCCAGAGGGATGAAATGCCTCAACAAACTATGCTTTTCTGTGAAATTTTTTATGTTTGGGGCATTGACTTCATGGGTCCATTTCCAAATTCTAATGGCCACCTCTATATACTGTTAGCTGTAGATTATGTTTCTAAATGGGTGGAAGCAATTCCTACCCGTACTGATGATGCTAACACCATTGTTTCTTTGTGAGAAACCACATTATTTGTCGCTTTGGATCACCATGAGCAATTGTGAGCGATCAAGGCACCCATTTCTGTAACAGAAGACTAACAGGATTACTGAAGAAGCATGGGATCATTCATAAAGTCGTGACTGCCTACCATCCTCAGACTAATGGGCAAGCCAAGGTGTCAAACAGAGAGATAAAGCGTATCTTGCAGAAGATAGTCAAACCTCATAGAAGAGACTGGAGCACCAAACTACAAGATGCACTCTGGGCATACAGAACAGCGTACAAGACACCCATTGGGATGAGCCCTTTTCGCTTAGTTTATGGAAAAGCTTGTCATCTTCTAGTTGAAATAGAGCACAAAGCTTTTTGGGCAATAAAGGAGTGCAACATGGGAACCGAGAAAGCCGGAGCTGAACGGAAGTTGCAACTACTAGAACTGGAAAGCCTTCGCCTAGAAGCTTATGAGAACTCAAGACTATACAAGGAGAAGATGAAGGCTATACGTGATCAGCACATCAAGAGGAAAGAATTCCAACCTAGAGATTTAGTTCTCCTTTACAAATCTCAACTGAGGCTCATGCCAGGCAAGTTGAGATCAAGATGGGAAGGTCCAAACAGAGTAGAGAAAGCCGAACCGTACGGAGTTTATCACCTTAGTCACCCTTCCAGCTCCGAACTTATCAAGTTTAATGGACATCGCTTAATGGGGAATTGAACAGAGAGTCACGCGAGAGCGTGGCTGGAGGCGTGCCTTTGGCACAAATCATCCCACGCGACCGCGTCGTTGACGCATCCATGTCAAGTGCGAAAACTGGCCTCCCACGCGTCCGCGTCACTCACGCGGCCGCGTGCCCTAAAATTCGATGTAACATGGGTGCACGACCGAAAGTTGTGCTAGAGTGGTGCTGGATCGGTGCTGAACGCACAAATTCTTTCCACGCGGACGCATGACTTGTGCGTCCGCGTCATATTCCTCTACTGGCCACTCACGCGAGCGCATGACCCACGCGTTCGCGTCGCCCAAATTTGGCAAAAATAAAAATTCGAACAGAGAATTGTGCGAGCGCGAGGCTGCCCTCGCGCCAGTAGCATAACATGTGTCACGCGTCCGCATGACCGACGCGTACGCGTTGATTCAATTAATGCACATTCATGCGAACGCGTCACTCACGCGTCCGCGTCGCTTGTGCCCTACAGCTTATCCTAAATTGCCAAATATCTTATCTTTCTCTTCCCCCAATCCTACTTTTTCTTTTCCCTCCCTTTCTTTCTCCCCTCCCTTCTTCCTTCTTTCCTCATTCTCACCTTCTACTCTTTCTCTCTCTCACCACCATTATCAGGGTTTTTCTTTTCTTCTTCCCTCTTTACTTTTCTATTCTTCTTCTTTATTTATGTTTTCTTCTTCCTTTCTCTTTCTTTTTACTTTCATTGCATATGTTTTCTTTTTCTTTCTTTTTTTTGTTGGTGTTGAAAATTTATTTGGTCATTGTGCATTGTTGCCAAATTGTTTGGCAATTATATTTTTAAAGGGGTTGCTTGCATGTTCAATTTATTATTTTCATTGGATTATTACCATGCATGCTATGTGTTTGTGAAAAAGCCCGTATGGCATTATGCACTTTTCTACATTATCCTATTCTACTATTCAATGCATGCTTTTCACAAATTTCCTTTACTATTTTATTAATTGAATTTAATTGCCAATACAAACGTGATAGTTTGTTACGAAGTGATGCTTGATCTATGCTACTCATGCCCTTACCGGCATGCCAATAAACATCTTGCATCTACTTTCCTATCGTGCACTTATTCTATTCCCTTTATTGATCCTTTCACATGTTGTCATGACGATGTGTTTAATTCATTCATCATTACCGTGCACTGATTATCACTCACTCAATCCCCTTCCTTGCTTTATCTCTTTATATTTAACTTACTTTCTCTTCCCTTTTTCAGAATGGCCACTAAGAAAGGCAAAGAGAAAGCCACCCCTAAACCCACCGCAAGGAGAGGAACGAAGAGAGCATTAGTGGCAGAGCCTTCTTCAACTGCAGTCAAGCCCTCAACAAAAAGAATTAAAAGGATTATCAAGGTTGATGAAAAGGAGAGAGCCTTCCCAGTAAAGGACACTGCACGATTTCCAAATCGCTATTGTGAGCAGATGTTTCCCATTCTGGTAGCTCGAAATTACAACAATGAACACCTTCTTATCCTTCTGCCTCGTATTGCTGAATTTATTGAGCCACAAATTGCACAAAGACATTGGGGATTCTTACAGAGACAGCCACGACAGGTTAATCTTTCTTGTGTTGTTGAGTTCTACTCCAACTTCCACCTGCCGACTCTGCAGTCAGTTTATTTACACCAGAAGCAAGTCCCCATTATAGAAGAGGCCATTCAGCAAGCCTTAGATCTCCCCCCTGCTCCAGAAGGATTGGACGTTTTTCAGAAAGCCGCCATCAAACGCCAGGTGTACACCTTTGATTGGGACGTTGTTCTCAACGTAATCGCTCGACCTGGCAGCAAATGGATCTCCGGATACCATCGTTCCCGTCCTAAGGGAATCTCATCTTCCACACTTACCTTAGAGGCTTACATATGGGCACAGATTATGTCCCATTACGTCTTCCTGAGTACCCATGAGTCCCCCTTCACGGCAGACATGGCCGTTCTACTATGGTGCATCCTCACAGACCAGCCTCTTAATTTACCAAGACATATCCGAAATGCTATGGAACATGTGCAGATCACAGGCAACCTACCTTTCCCCGCATTGGTCTCTGATCTCATCTCAGCAGCCGGAGTATCCTACAGAGTTGGAGATACCAAAGCCATTCTTCCACGGAATGATCAGTATGTCCCTAACGGAAGATATCTCGGGCCACAACTTGCCGCTACTAGCCAGTCCACAGAGGATGCTGCAGCTTCTCCACCATCTACTAGTCAGCTGCTGCACCAAATACTGAAGCGATTGGACCAACAAGAAAAGAAAGCAAAGCTCTGAGAGCGCCGCAACCACCGCCGTTTCAAACACCTCAAGGAGCTACTTACAGGCAATCACAGACCCAATGACGATCCAGGCACTCTGGACTCCACTTCTTTTACCAGCACAGGGAGTCACGACGGTCCCGACTGTGGAGACACTGCCACCAGCCCACCACTGTTCCTGACAGATGGCACCGAGGACAGTGCAACTCCTTAAGTATGGGGAGGTCAGTCAGTACCTGACTTTCGGAGGTAATTTTTCTTCCCTAAACACCAGTAAATTAGGATATTTAGTTAGTTTTTCTTTCTTTTAGAATAGGATAAATTACATAGTAATAGATTAGTTGCATGCATGTTCTGCTTGATTGAAAAGACAATAAGTTTCTTCTAAAACTCTATCTTTGGAACAAAATTTCACTAATTTTAATTAAAACTCTTATGTTAAATTTGCTTGAAGTTGTATTTGAATTATGAATTTTAAAGCTAAAAAACACACAACCTGTGAGAATTGAGCCTTTATGCATGGTTACATTATTTAACCATATTTGTTTTATTCTTGTGTGTTTACTTCTCTATGACTGTAACCTATATTTTGTTCCATCTTATATGTCTAATGTTTAATATATTTATATGTTGCATATGATTGAGGCCATTAATTGTTTAGCTCACTTATCCAAATTAAGCCTACCCTTTCAATTACCTTTGTTAGCCACTTTGAGCCTTTAAATCTCATTTGTTCTATAATTTACCACATTACTAGCCTTAAACGGAAAAACAATTATATACCCTAATTTGAATATTTGGTTAGCTTAAGATAGAATTGTGTGTGCTAATTAAGTATGGGAAATTGTGGGAACAAAGGATATTAAAGGGATATGTCATGATAATATAATAGGAATTTGGACACCTACTCATGTGAAACTATAAGAATCAAAAAAATCTATGTGCATTGATAAGCTATGTTGATTTTGAAAAAAAAAAAAAATAAAATAAAATAAAATAATAATAATCATAATAAGGGGACAAAAATTACCCCAATGCTGAGTTAAGAATCCAAAGATCAATGCATGTAGGATAAAATTAAAATAAACAGTTGATACATGAGTATGGAATGTGAAAGAGAATTTTGGGTAGCTAGGTACGAACTCCATAGTTATACAAAATATATAGGTTATGTTAGAGTTTGAGTTAATTAAAGATTCAATTTATAAGCTCACTTAACCATATATGTATCCTTATCCTTACCTTGGCCCCATTACAACCCTGAAAATACCTCATGATGTTGCATTGGTATATTAAATGTTGTTGATTGGTTAGGAGAAGAACAAAATTTAGGGACCATGATTAGAGAAGGATAGAGTGATTACCCTATACACTGGAGAGATTAGAGTATACATACATCATCAGTGAGGGTTCAATGCTTGAAATTCTATGTTCCCCACTTTCATGAGCTATCTTCTTGCATTTTTATCTGTTCTTACTAAATGAGAATTGAATTAGTGAAACTTGGTTTGTCATTGTTTGAAGAACTTATTTATTCTTGATCAAGTGGACAAGAATCATATAGTTGCATTCACATATATAGGTTGCATTGCATTGCATGAGTTTT
>NC_029778.3:31919040-31943053 GCF_000817695.3 Arachis duranensis | reverse complement strand
AATCCTTTTCAATGAGCGGATTGGGACTTGTGAATAGAAATAGCAATCCAACTTGTTTGACTCTCCCTTACCTAGTAAGGGGTAACTAAACAGAGCAATCTTCAATTATCAATTAATCTTGAGAGTACTTCAACAAGAATAGGGCTTCCAACTAATCTACTCCGAGTCAAGGCTTTTATTTAGAATTAATTAAATTCTCTATTTTAGTTTCCTGTTATTCAACTCAACCCTTTTTGAAAACACCTGATTGATAAAATAGCACATCTCTCTGTAACTCGTTGGGAGACGACCTGGGACTTATACTCCCAGTATTTTAATTTAAATTTCGTGACAACCCTTCTAAATTGATAAGCGGATTTTCGGTTGGTTAAGGACTGTACTTGCAACGCATTTCTATTGATAATTTCTTAACCTGCCAATTTCTGCCACGTCAATGAGTCACCCAACCTCCACTGTTGAAGGTTAGGAGCTTTGTTTGGTTTACAGATTTATAATGTGAGTGATTTCTTTATTTTAATATTCTTCTTTACTTTTTCAAAATTGAGTTTCATTTTTCATCTCTAATGGTAAAAACTATTCAGAAATATTCTAATTCTGTCTTTGATTTTGTTATTATATTTGGGAAAATTCATTTCAGAATTAGCTTGAAGCTCATCTCATAATCTTTAATTATCTAGAACTAGTCTTGAATAACTAACATATAATTCAGCTAGTGATAGCTTTTGAATATTATTTGGCTTAAAATTGAAACCATTCTTCACCTCTTCTCTTGATTAGTTGACCAAGGAATTGACTATTAATTAGGTTTAGAGAAACTAAATTACCAAGGGATTGGGATTCAATTATAAACTATTTGATGTGAAAAGATTTTTTCAATTAATTAAATAAGAAAGGATAAGTATTATTCTTCCCATAATCAAACACCTCAAAGGCCTTTAACATTCTCATCTATTTGATTTTCTTCCAACTTCAAAGTATTTTCTCATTCTTTTCTTCATTGTTCTTTCTTTCTTCAGGATCCACAATCCAAAATCAAAGGTTTGATCGATCTAATTAGAGATTTAATTATATGTTGCTAGCCTCAATCTGTTAATCCTCGTGGGAACGATATCCATTCACCGTAGTGTTACTTGAATGATCTGGTGCACTTGCCAGTACCCTCCATGAACATTAGTTCTTCGTTCATCAAGTTTTGGGCCTCATTGCCAGGGATTAATTTAGATTGGCAACATATGTCCGGTTAAATCACTAACTTAGATCTTGTTAATTTTCTTTTCTTTTATTTTTCGTTTTAGTAATTTTCCTTTCTTTTCTTTCATTTTTCGTTTTAGTAATTTTCCTTTCTTTTCTTTTCTTTTTTTTTAATTCTTCTTTCTTCTTTATTCTTCTTTATCCCACAAGGTGTATTTGTTTTTTCTTGGTTTTTGTATCCAAGGAACAATAGAGTCGAATGCTGTGGAGAAAATCCTATCATGCAATAAATTCATGATCCAACAATTTTTCTCACTTACACAACAAATAGAACAAACGCAGTGTACGCCACTCAGAGAGCAAGTAAACCACATGGGATATTCTTCAAAGCCAAGGAATAACTCATATTTCCCTGGATGGAGGAATTACTCAAATTCTGGTTGGGGGAGTCAAGGACAAGGATACTTCAAGCTAATAAATTTTAATGTTCCATATCAAATCCTTTAAGAACAATCACCTCTTGAGCTTGCCATGAAAAAACTAGATGAAACCGCTGTTGAGTATTTTCAAAATGTCTCCATCTCATCTCTTTAATTTCAATTTTAGTCTTTAATTTCAGTAACTAGATTAGGTTAAGATTAGTTGTTTGTTGCTTAAATGAGTTACAAGTATTTGTTTACTGATGATTGGGTTGAATGTTGCTTGAAATTTGCTTGAATTTGAAGAATTTGTGCACTGCGCACCAACCGCTCAATGTATTGCCTGAATAAACTTTGAGTTTAGTTCATATGTTGTAGCTACCGTATACATTAAACTACATTCTTGTTTGGCAAATTATTCATAAATTGTGCACTTTTGGATAATGTTGATGCTAATTAAGATTGAAATTCAACAATGCACTTGTTTATTGGTTTGATCTACTAGCACCAATAATTTAAACATTTACATTTTGTTGGATCTTAGGTGATATTTTCTTATTATGTGTATTTAAATTTAGTGAATTGAATTAGATTTCTTGTTCATCATGGTTTTCAAATCAATATAATCACATAACAAGGTACTTGTTCTTGAATGTTTTGAATTTGTTTGAGTTGACTTGACTTGATTTTCATTGAGCTTGTCCTTCTTCGAAGAAGTACCTCGCCTGTGTGACTATTTTTTTGTTTTTGGGATGAATAAGTAGTTTAGTCACTCTTATTTTAGGTTGTGCGATTCACCTTGCGCTTTCACTTGCACAATTTCAATTTCAATTTCAAAAAAATTCAATTCACTTTTATTGTTCTTGCTAAAGCTTTCTTGTGATGTAATTTTTGTTTATTTGTTGCTTGCATTTTAGGCCGCTTAATTGAGGAACTCATGCTTGATTTTTTTTATTGTGTGGTTTGCTACTTTAACCAGCCAGTGTGTATGTTCTAATCACACGCACATTTAGAATACATGCATTGCTTTTTATCATACCACACTCTTATAAATTCTTCCTTAATTCAATGTTTATTTGTCTTCAATTGCATCATCTTTACAATGTATTTGCTTCCTCTTCTATCTTCTTTGTGCCATTTTCCTTATGTTTCTAAAGACCATCCTTTTACCCTTTTTCAAGATGCACCATAAAGGCAAGGAGCCGGCCACATCATCATCTGCACCTACAGCAGTTTAATTCGGTCCTTCCTTTTGCTAGAGCAATAAACTGGACACTTTTGTTAATAAAAAGGCAGCACTTCAATACACATGCCTTGAGAAAAGAGCTATTTATTGGGAGTGGAAACTCAATATACGGGAGAAGTTGGCATCGGCAATCCACGACTGCATAGCTTTCTTTCAGTGGGGATTTCTTGAGCATGATCCCATGGAGATCAATGATTCAATTGTGAAGGAATTTTATGGGATCTCATGAGTTGGAAAGTGAAGACGGTGTTCCTTAGAGGAAAGCAATTGGATACTTTCACTCAGGCGTTTGATGCTCTCCTGCAGCTTCCACACATACCGTCGAGTTGAGATGCATATAAGAAGATAAAGGCAAATATTATTAAAGGAGAGATCCCATTGGATCCAGTTCTGAAGAAGATCGGCCGTCCTGATGCTCGGTGGGAGTATAGTGTGGGGGAAAATTCTGTCTCCATTAGTATTGTTTGCTTGGACCTGACTCCCGAGTAGAGGATGTGGCAGCAGATAATTTCTGATTATCCATTGCCTAGCACACACGCCACCCACATCCATGTTTGTGTCGCTGTCCTTATTTGGGCTATTCTTGAGGGAAAGAAGATCTTCGCTTTACCAATCATTAGGGAGTCTATGTGGAAGGTGACCAAAAAGCAGAAATTCAACATTCCCTTTCCCTCTGGGGTTATGATATTCGCCACAGCAGTCGGAGTGGACAGAAGACCGAATAACACTATTTTTTGCATACCGAGAAGTCACAGGTTCCTTCCTTTTGTCAAGTGGGATGACTTTGTCAAGAAGGGAATAAAAAAGAGGAAGACATCAGAGCCATCATCATCATGAGTACCACTGCCATCATCAGCATCTACGCCTCCCGGCCGACCTCTTTTTGGGATGTTCCAAGAGCTCCTGCGAGAATTCTGCCGCAATAAGCGCCGCAATCCACAGTGATTCCAGTGGATAGTGTCAAAGCTAAAGGGAAGAGATCCTGGAAAGGCCCCCTATGGATTCACCCGAGCTGGTGGAGGAGGATGATGCCAAGGATAGAGATATTGAGCCAATTTTGGACATGGTGGTTTATCCGCAGCCCGAGCCCTCGAATCCACCCGCTGAAGGTGGAAAGCCTTAGAGCCTCTCTCCCCGGATTATCATGCATGCATAGAGGACCGTGCAAAGCTCAAGTGTAAGGGAGGTTTTTCACTTTTTAGGGCGTAAATTTCTTTGTCTGAACACTTTGCACTCTATTTTGTTTCTGTTATTATGTTTTCTGGTGATAGCTATTGGTACATTTGACTATTGTACTGCACTTTCTTATTTTGGTTATATATATCATAGCTTATTCCTAGTTTCAGTATGGTGCACGAAATTGGACTCGCACAACTTCACAAGAAAGTGCACTAGGTCGTCCAAGTAATACGTAAAGTGAGTGAAGGTCGATCTCACAAGGATTGTTGTTGTTGTTGTATATATCTTGTTAGACCTAGTCAGGCAAACAGAAAGAGAGTTGTTGTTGTTGAATGCGCATAAACAAGAAAATAAAGAAAATTAATTAGAGACTGATAAAGAGATAATATATAAAAGCAGTTAAGGTTTCGAAGATGCTTATCATTCTAGAATAATACTTCTTACTGACTATATTAACAACGCCTGATTCATTCTATGGCAAAGCTGTAAGTGATTAACGCCAGGGTCAGTGGTCAATTAATCTCCTCTAATCTACATCAAACTCCAGGTTCATTGGTCATTTAATCTAAACGAGGGTGAAGCTCACGCAATTCAATCTCTCTTAATCTTACTTAAAGTGCCACAGACAAGGTCAGATATTTCAGATCGGAGAATAAAGCTCAGTATTCTAGCTTTAGCGCCACAAAAACCTGAATTACACCACAACTGACAGGATTTCATGTCACATATCCCAATCGATGCAGGTAACCCTCAGTTTAGGAGATGCATTCTCAAGCTGTAGCTCAATACTATTCGGTCAGGGACTCACAAGAACTCATGTAGAATAAGGGGTCATTGTAAGAACCGCATCTAATCAACTGGTTAATTAAGTGATTATATTGCCCTAATTGGATTCCAAAACATTAGAGAGAGAATTAGAGGATTTAATGGTGATTTTTGGACTCAGTGGGTCTTTTTGAGTCAGAAAATGTGCTTTTTGCGAAAAACTGTGAAAAACCGTAAACCGACAGTTGAACAGGTTCAACTGGTTCAAGTCTACCTAGTACCGCATGAGAGAAGTGGAAATCGTCAAAAACCTTATAAAAATATTAGAAGTTAAAAACCGGGCGTTAATTTTAAAGTTTTGGCCCGAAGTTGGGTCAAATAGGCTAAAAACGCTAACGGGTTGGACCGGGCCCAAGACCAACATATAAAAGAGTTCATTAAGTGAACCAACTCACCACACAACACTCATAACACACACACATCAGAAATAAGAAAGAAGGAGAGGGGAAGAGATTGAGTACTATTCATTGTCAACTTTTAAAGCTCATATCTTGAGCTAGAGAGCTTCGATCGCCGCACCGTTTGCGACTACGCGTTACTCGTGAAGAGCTCTACAAAACCCACCCAAGAAACCCTCAAGGTAATCGCGAAATTTTCCCAGTTTCTCTCTTGAAAATTTTGGGTACTTAGTGTTTGTGATTAAGTGAGTTTTTGTGATTTTGGATGTTTAGGTTTGCTTTAATCTTTGATTAGCATTGGGTTTTGACATCCAAATCTGTGGGACAAGGTAAGAGCCACTAAACCCTTGTGAAAATTTATGTTTAATTGGAACCCTAGGTTGATTTGAGGTGATTTGTATGTTTATAGTTTGATTATTGTGGCTTTGGGAGCTCTTGGAACTTGTTTGTGCTTATTGGAGTGGATTTGAAAGCTTGGATTGTGGTTGGAAGCTTGTTGGTGCTCATTTCGAATTTGGGTGCATAAAGGGAATCGGCCAAGGTATGATTTCGGTTTTCTCTATGTAGAATGTAATATTCATGGACACATAGGCAAGTGACCAATAGGATAGGTTGAACTAAAATGATGGTTGGTGTGTTAAATGTTGATGAATTGATGAATGTTGGGTTGAATGTGATGAAGTATAATGATATGATGATGTTGAATTATTGTATAAATTGGAAGTTGATTCCTTATGATAATTGTTGTGTTATGATTTATGAAATGGTGGATTTGATGGTGATTTGATCATAACTGTTATATAGTTGGTGTTGGAATTGAAAGTAATGAAATGAGAAGAAGAAGGTAGTAAGGTTGATGTATTATGAGACAACAGGTACATTTTGTTAAAAAATATAGCTTCGGATGGTTTGGTAAGATTTGGTATAGGTATGGTAATAAATTGTGAAAATTGTGAAGTTTGGTGAAATTGGGTTTTTGGTGATTTTTTCTCGATCATAACTTTTGCCTCGGTTTTTGAAATTGATTGAAATATGTTTAGAAATAAAGATCTTTAAAAACCCTTTAAATTGATATAAAGTTTGTAAAATTTAGAATTTTGTAGAAGAAGTTATGATCATTCAAAGTTGGTGTTAAAAATCTAAAATTCTGCAAACTTGCAGAATTTCATGATATTTGATATGTGCGGACGCACACCCTTGTGCGGGCGCACACCCTGCAGAAATTTTGATCTGTGCGGACGCAGACACTGTGCGCACGCACAGGCAGGGAAGTGCGTTCTATTTTCCGCACTAGCACAGCTCGTGTGCGCACATATCTAAGAGAAAACTTCAACCTGTGCGGACGCACATGTTGGGAAGGCCAATTTGTTGGGGGCATTGGCACGGGTTGTGCGAGTTAACAGATTCTGAAAATTTTGCAACCTGTGTGTACGCACACATTTTAAAATTTCCTGGGCGTGTGCACGCACAAACCCCTGTGCAGCCGCACACATCCTATTTCTCAAATTTACTTGTTTTTCAACAATTTTACCTTCCCAGCAAGGTTGTAAGCTTCTATAACACCTTTTTAAGACTTTTGGGCTTGGTTTTGGGTATTAACAAACAGAGGCCTAGGTTTCTGGTGGGCGGAGGATGGTTTGATGTCACATGAATGGTGTTGGATACAAGAGATGAGATATTATGATTTGTTGATGATCGGAAACTGAATTGTGAATGGACAGTGGTTGAGATGACTCGGGGACTTAGATTGAGATGATGGATATCTGTATACTGAAAATGCTTTTTGAAAACCACTGAAATAATGTTTTTACTGAGTATATGAGACATTATACGCCCGGCAAGGACGGTGGTTAATCCCGCCTGTCGAGGTAGCGGCAGCGGCGTAAGGACGGTGGTTAATCCCGCTTACGTTAAGATGTGAGGTCTAAGGCAGGAGTTTCCCGCTCGCATCTCTTCGGATCTAGAGGGCTAGCAGGCGCCGGTACCTAGACAGTGATCCAGGCACTATATCTCGGGGGTTCCCATATGAGAAATTCGAAGGGCGACGTCTCCATGGAGATGTGTCGGGTTGGCAGTTGAACCGACATTGTGATATCACAGCCAGTAGGGCAGGCATTCATCATATGCATTTTCTATCTGCTTGTGTGCTTTGTTTACTTGTAATGGCTTGCCTAATTGAATAACATGCTTACTTGCTATCTGGATTAATTACCTTATATGCTTCTACTTGTGCTTTACTTGCATTGTATATTACCTGTGCTTTCCACTGGGATTGAGGAGGTTTAGAAGGCGATGGCGATGGGATCGTATGGAGGATAGGTTGGTGAAGGCTGTGGGACAGCAGTGTTGTTTAGAATAGAAATCCCCTAAGATAGATTACCTGGTTTATTTAGACAATGTTGGTATATTATGCTTATCTATTTTAGAATGCTTAAGTTTGAAATCTTTTGATGGATATGGAGGTTAGGATTGCCTTTGGCGTCCCGGAGTCTTATATCTTACATCACTGGGAACTGTTACCATACTAAGAACCTCCGGTTCTCATACCATATTATTGTTGTGTTTTTCAGATGCAGGTCGCAACGCACCTCGGTGAGTTGTTTTGGTTGGTGACAGGAGCAGAGGATCTTGGATCATTTTGGAGTCTTTTGTTTATTTTGTTTATACATCTCTCCTTTTGTATTTTGTTTTGCATAGAGGCATGTATTCGAGAGAACAAAACTTGTATAAGCTGTTTTCGCTGTATGGTTCTGTACACCTGTATATGGCTAGTCGGCTTAAACTCCGCGAGTCGTGACTAATTTCCTATGATATTATATACTTATCTTTTGTTATATCTTATATGTTTCTTGTGCTTTAAGTTAGACGTTTCGTTAGTTCGTTTTGCGCTTTTAAATCCTATTTTTGAGTTATATCCTTCATCCGGTTCGTCCTCGTGAGCCTGAGGGATGGACCGATTGTGCTTCATTGCATACTTTGTGTGTCTTTTATTTGATGCTATTAGGTTATCTGCTTGATATATGCATAGCATTCTTGTTTGTGAGTGCCTGTTTGGGATAATTGAAGCACTAGACTATTGATATTGAGACTGATCACTTTGATATCGATTGTTTGGTGTACACAGGAACCCTACATGGCCACTCGCGGACAAGGTCGAACATGTACACGAGAAAGTAGGAATGAACAACCAGCTAACGATCACACCGAATTCATGGCGGCAATGGCAAATCTCGCTAATACCATGGAAGCTAATGCTACTGCGACTCTACAAGCTGTGCAGAGATTGGGCCAACCAGCCGGGAACGGAAATGGCAATGGGAATGGCGAAGGGAACGCTAATGATAACACTGAGGGTAACGGCGATAACACGGAAGGAGTTCTGATGACCTTGGCGACGTTCCTCAAGGTTCATCTGCCAACTTTCTGAGGATCCACAAATCCTATTGAAGCAGACCACTGGTTCGAGGCTATGGAGCGTACTTTACAGGCGCAGCATTTTCCTCTCAATCAATATGTAGAGTTTGCCGCTTATCAGCTAGCGGGAGAGGCCCAGCCTTGGTGGCAAGCTGAGTGTCATTTGCTACAACTTCAAAACTCTAACATTCCATGGGAGGTGTTCCAAATGGCTTTTTACAAGAAATACTTCCCTGAGTCTACAAGGGAAGCAAAGGAGATGGAGCTAATGCAGCTGAAGCAAGGTTCCATGTTTGTGGTAGAGTACACCAATAAGTTCGAAGAGCTTTGTTGGTTTTCTCGGGTGTGTCAGGGTGACCCGGAGACTTACAAGAGCTGGAGATGCGTTAAGTACCAAAGGGGTTTGAAGGATAACATTATTATTGCTGTGGCTCCTATGGAGATCTATGTCTTCTCTAACTTAGTGAACAAGGCTAGAGTAGTGGAAGAATATGCCAAGACCGTGGTGGCATCCAAGGACACTCATAGAGGGAGCTCTAGTCGGGGGTGTGGCAAGTACTTTCATCTGAAAGGAGAAAGCTTCAAGAGAGGAGGATATGTGCCTCAAAGCCAAAGGGGCTTCAGAAAGAATAATCATAATCAAGTTCAGTATGCTAAGGGAAGAGGAAATCAGAGTAAGAATTCTTCGGATTTGACTTGTGTACGTTGTGGGCATTTCCATCCTTATGACTCATGCAAAATTGGTTTAGGTGGTTGTTTCAAGTGTGGGTTGCCTGGCCACATTGCGAGGGATTGCCCTCGTGGGAGGAATCAGGATGCAGGTCAGAATCAGCACCAAGGTCGAGTCTTTGCTGTGAATGGCAAGGATTCTTCCAAGGCAGATCCGTTGATGAGAGGTATATGTCTAATTGGTGATAAATCCTTAGTTGCATTATATGATACTGGAGCTTTGCATTCATTTATTTCGTTTGCTAAAGTAGATGAGTTAGGCTTGAAAGTGTCAGAGTTACCTTTTGATCTGCATGTACATACTCTACATCAAACAATTATGGCTAGGTCAGGTTGTAGACAAGTAGGTTTTAAGCTTGAGGGTAGAGACTTTGTGCACGATTTAATCTATTTACCCATGGTGGGGCAAGAAATGATTTTAGGATTTGATTGGTTGTCAAAGAATCAGGTTTTGTTGGATTGCTTTGAACGGACTATTCGGTTTATGTCGGAAGGAGAGAATGGAGCAGTGGTAGCTACGGGGTATTACCTGAACTCTGTAATGGTGCATTGTAGTGGGGAGGAGTGTCAGGTTTATATTCTGTTGGCTGCTAATGCGTTGGGTGATGCCCAGAACTTAGATTAGATTCCAGTGGTTAGAGATTTTCCAGAAGTGTTCCCGAAAGATATCCCTATGTTCCCACCTCAAAGGGAAATTGAGTTTGCAATTGAATTGGTGCCGAGAGCCAGACCAGTATCGATTGCGCCGTATAGAATGGCTCCGATAGAGTTGGGAGAGCTAAAGACTCAGTTGGAAGAGCTTTTGAATAAGAGGTTCATTCGACCGAGTGTATCACCGTGGGGAGTGCTAGTTTTATTGGTAAAGAAGAAAGATGGAGGGATGCGCTTGTGCATGGATTACCAACAGTTAAATAAAGTAACAGTGAAGAACAAGTACCCGCTGCCAAGGATAGATGACTTGATGGATCAATTGCAAGGAGCTAGAGTGTTTTCCAATATTGATTTGAGATTCGGTTACCATCAAATAAGAGTGAAGGAGGATGATATCCCTAAGACTGCGTTTAGGACACGCTATGGACACTACGAGTTTGTGATAATGTCCTTTGGGTTAATGAATGCCCCTGCTGTTTTCATGCACTACATGAACAGAGTCTTTTGTCCCTTTTAGGACAAATTCGTGGTGGTTTTCATAGATGACATCTTGGTTTACTCTAAGACGGAAAAAGAGCATGAGGAACACTTGAGGATTGTGTTGCAAATCTTGAAGGAGCGGAAGTTGTATGCTAAGTTGTCAAAGTGTGAGTTCTGGAAAGAAGAAGTAAGGTTTTTAGGCCACGTGGTGAGTAAAGGAGGAATAGCTATAGATCCTTCTAAGGTAGAAGCAGTGATGGAATGGGAGAGACCAACGACGGTGATGGAAGTGAGAAGCTTCTTGGGTTTAGCCGGATATTATAGGAGGTTTACCAAAGGATTTTCCTAGATTGCATTACCGATGACAAAATTGACAAGGAAAGAAGTGCCATTTGTGTGGACGTCGGAGTGTGATTAGAGTTTTCAGACTTTGAAGCAGAGGTTAACTTCAGCACCTGTTTTAATCTTACCGGAACCGCATGAACCGTTTGAAGTATATTGTGATGCTTCCTTGAAGGGTTTAGGTTGCGTGTTGATGCAACACCGGAACGTGGTGGCTTACGCATCGCATCAGCTAAGACCGCATGAGGTGAATTACCCCATTCATGACTTGGAATTAGCGACAATTGTGTTTGCCTTGAAGATTTAGAGGCACCACTTGTACGGAGTGAAGTTTAGCGTCTTATATGATCATAAAAGTCTCAAATACATCTTTGATAAGAAAGAGCTAAATATGCGTCAAAAGAGGTGGATGGAGTTCTTGAAAGATTATGATTTCGAATTGAGTTATCACCCTTGGAAGGCGAATGTGGTAGCAGACGCTTTGAGTCGGAAGTCCTTAACGATTGCTTGGATGAGAATCTAGGAAGAAGAGCTAGTGGATAAGTTTGTAGATCTTAAGCTGGATATTGGTGAAGTTGCCGGAAGAGCTTGTTTAAATCAGTTACAAATCTCAACCACGTTTAAATCAGAAATACAAAGGGTTCAGCAAGATGAGCAGAAGCTTCAGCAATTGTTTCAACCAGTGGGTGATAAGAGGCGTGAAGAATTCACTAAGGATGATGAAGGGTTATGGAGATATAATGGGAGGATTTGCATACCGGATGTTGGGAGTTTGAGGCGAGACTTGCTGTCGGAAGCTCACAACAGTGGATTTTCTATTCATCCCGGGAGTACGAATATATATTATGACTTGAAGATCTGGTGGCCTGGGATGAAGGGTGATGTAGCAATAGTGGTATCCAAATATTTGACTTGTCAAAAAGTGAAGATAGAGCATAAAAAACCATCGGGACAGCCTCTTGAAATTCCTCAGTGGAAGTGGGAAGGAATTGCTATGGATTTTGTGACCGGTTTACCGAGGACTAGGTCGGGATTTGATGCGATTTGGGTGATCATGGATCGCTTAACCAAATCTGCTCATTTTTTGCCTATCCGAGTAAACTGTTCTATGGAAAAGTTGGCAAGATTGTACATCAAGGAGATAGTAAGGTTGCATGGTGTGCCGTTGAGCATAATATCGGACCGTGATCCCCGATTCACTTCAAGGTTTTGGGGAGCTTTCCAAAGAGCCTTCGGTACGAAGCTATGTCTCAGTACCGCATATCATCCGTAAACAGATGGACAATCGGAAAGGACTATTCAGACGTTGGAAGTTATGCTGAGAGCATGTGTGTTGGATCAACCTGGGAGTTGGGACCGTTACATGCCATTGGTGAAGTTTGCATACAACAACAGCTTTCATGCGAGCATTGGGATGGTTTCATATGAAGCATTGTATGGACGGAAGTGCCAGTCTCCACTCTGTTGGTATGAATCAGGTGAAGCAAGCGTTTTGGGCCCATATTTAGTAGCAGAGACTATTGAGAGCATTAAGAAAATTCGTGCAAGGATAATAACTGCTCAAAGTCGACAGAAGAGTTATGCGGATCAGAGAAGGAAACTGTTAGTGTTTGAAGTGGAAGAACATGTGTTTCTACGGGTTACACCAACAACTGGGATTGGAAGAGCAATCAAGACTAAGAAGTTGAACCCAAGTTATATAGGACCGTTTGAGATTTTAAAGAGGTTCGGGCCCGTGGCGTATCAAGTTGCTTTGCCAACATTTCTGTCTAACTTACATGACGTATTCCACGTGTCACAACTCCGTAAGTACATACATGATGCGTCCCATGTGTTAGAGCCTGAGTCGGTCGAGTTGAGAGAGAACTTGACTTTCCAAATGACACCAATGAGGATCGATGACACTAGTGTGAAGAAGCTGCGAGGAAAGGAGGTTTCATTAGTTAAAGTTGCTTGGGAGCAAGCAGGAGTAGGAGAGCACACTTGGGAGTTGGAATCTGAGATGCCAAAGGATTATCCAGAGCTATTCTCAGGTAATTCAAATTTTGAGGGCAAAATTTCTTATTTGGTGGGGAGAATGTAAGAACCGCATCTAATCAACCGGTTAATTAAGTGGCTATATTGCCCTAATTGGATTCTGAAACGTTAGAGAGAGAATTAGAGGATTTAAAGGTGATTTTTGGACTCAATGGGTCTTTTTGAGTCAGAAAATGTGCTTTCTGTGAAAAACCGTAAAAAACTGCGAATCAACAATTGAACCGGTTGAACCGGTTTAAGTATGCCCAGTACCGCATGAGAAAAGTGGAAATCGTCAAAAATCTTAGAAAATTATTAGAAGTTGAAAACCGGGCGTTAATTTTAAAGGTTTGGTCCGAAGTTGGGCCAAACAGGCTAAAAATGATAACGGGTTGGACCGGGTCCAAGTTGGGCCCAAGCCCAACATATAAAAGGGTTCATTAAGTGAACCAAATCACCACACAACACTCATAACACACACACATCAGAAATAAGAAAGAAGGAGAGAAGAAGAGATTGAGCACTATTCATTATCAACTTCCAAAGCTCATATCTTGAGCTAGAGAGCTCCGATCGCCGCACCGTTTGTGGCTACACGTTTCTCGTGAAGAGCTCTACAAAGCCCACTCAAGAAATCCTCAAGGTAATCATGAAACCTTCCCAGTTTTTTCTCTTGAAAATTTCGGGTACTTAGGGTTTGTGATTAAGTGAGTTTTTGTGATTTTGGATGTTTAGGTTTGCTTTAATCTTTGATTAGCATTGGGTTTTGACATCCAAATCTGTGGGAGAAGGAAAGAGCCACTAAACCCTTGTGAATTTATGTTTAATTGGAACTGATGACAAGTCATCTTATGCTAGCTTTTCAAGTATTTTTCACTTGTTTCATTAGGTTTTATGCACTTTCTTGCATTATAAGTAAGTGATTTGGAGTGGATTTGCATGATTTTGTTGAATCAATCAACCATCCTTTATTTGACATAAAATCATAAGGTTTAAGCTAAAATTAGTTGGTTTTTGAATGATTTATAAGCCTTCTGAATTTGGTGATGCTTTGATTGGTGGAGCCAGGATTCGAAATGGGGACCTTGTGCTAGCAAGGAAGGAGCGCTACAAGGCTTGGTGAGGAAAATGGCCAAAATGGCTTCACTAAGATTCGAAAGGGGGAGACATAAGGAAAGCAAAAGGGGCGCTGCGTTGGAGCTCTTAACTGAGAGCTACTCTTCACAAAGAAAATTAGCCAAAGTGGCTTTACCAAGGCTCGAAGTGGGAGCCTCACTTACAAACAAGGGCGCTACATTGAAACAAGCAACTGAGCACTATGGGAAGGCTTGGCATTAGCCCAACAACACAAGGCATTGAGCGCTCCATTTTCTTACTTCACTGAGCGCTTCCCTGGGAGGTGGCCTTGGTTCAATTTCAATTAAAAACCAATTTGGATCCAATTCTTCACCAATTTCAAAAGCCCATTCCAAGTTCTGAAAATCAAAAATAGAAAGTGTATAAATAGGAGTTCGTTTGATTTTTAAATGACCTTTTTTAGAATTTTTGATTTCCTTTAGCTGAATTTTTAGTTTTCATTTTTGGAATTTGGGGAATTGGGATTGAGATTTGAGTTTTCTTTTTCCTTTTTCTTACCTCTGCACTTCTTACTTTCTATTTTTGAATTTTAGATTGAGATTGAAGGAATTCTGTTTCAATTCTTGATCTGAAATCCATTTTTGTTATTCTTCTGCATAATTCCAAGAATTGAGGATTGAATATGAGTTTCCTTTACTGCTTTCATTTACATTTCTTTGGCAAGCTTATTTTCTGTTTGATCAAGGAAGGAAAGGAGATCTAGATCTACTTTCTAGTCTCATTGATCCTCTGAGATCTTCAATTTCTCCTTTAGATTTCACAATTGAACTAAGTTTACTTTCTGCCTTGTTTTTTCAAGCAATTTTCCTTTTCTATTTAAGATCTTTTGCACTTCACTTCTTTTTCTACTTCTCTGCATGATTGCTCTTTACATTTTCTTGCTTAATTTTGAATCCCAGCTCCCCAAATCCCTTTAATCTTTCAGCAATTTAAGTTTTACAGCAATTTAGATTCAGTAGTTTACATTTCTTGCACTTTAAGCTTCATCCATTTACATTTCTGTAATCTAAGTTTTAGTCATTTACATTACTTGCACTTTAAGATTCAGCTCTTTTACTTCTTCTGCTATTTAATTTGCTGTCAATTCTCCCTCTCCCTTTTACTTTCATGCAATTTAGCTTCTGTTAATCATAATTCACTCAAATCATCAACTATTCGGTTAACTAAATTCATCACCTAACTAAAATTGCTCAATCCATCAATCCCTGTGGGATCGACCTCACTCTTGCGAGTAATTACTACTTGTGCGACCCGGTACACTTGCCGGTGAGTTTTGTGTTGGAATCTAATTTCCACTCATCAAGTTTTTGGCGCCGTTACCGGTGATTGATTTAGATTGACAATGATTAAGTAAGTTGGTAGTCTAGATTAAGCACTTTTCTTTGTTTTTGTTCATTTTCTTTTTTTTTAACAAGCACACTAACTGTTTAAATTTTTGTTTAAACTAACCTTAACCTCACTCTAGCAGTAGAGTGAATTACTCTTGTTTTCTGGTTTTTTGTGTGTTTCTTGTTGTTTTGTATGACAAAGGCAAGGAGAGAGACCCCTATCTTCTGTGAGACTGACGAAAGAACTCTCAGGAGAATAAGAAGAGAAGCCAGAGGAAAGAGGGTCATTGGTGAAGAAACTTCTGAAGAAGAGTACCACGAAATGGAGGAGAATCCAACAAATCCACCAGTGGGAGTAGCCAACAACAATGGTCAACCTCAGAGGAGAGTTTTGGCTTCTTACACATTTGCTGATCCAAGGCATTGTGGGAGTAGCATCCTTACCCCCAAATGTCAATGCAAACAACTTTGAATTGAAGCCACAGCTCATCACTTTGGTACAAAACAACTGCTCCTATGGCAGAGGCCCACTTGAAGATCCAAATCAACACTTATCCACTTTCTAAGGATTTGTGACATTTTCAAAACCAATGGAGTGCATCCTGACATTTACAAGCTGTTGTTATTTCCATTTTCCCTTAGAGACAAAGCCACTTAATGGTTGGAGACATTTCCAAAAGAAAGCATCAACAATTGGGAAGATCTAGTGAACAAGTTCTTAGCTAAGTTCTATGCTCCCCAAAGGATTATCAAACTCAAAATAGAGGTTCAAACATTCACTCAGATGGATGGAGAATCATTGTTTGAGGCATGGGAGAGATAAAAAGCTTTACTCAGGAAGTGTCCACCAGATATGCTCAATGAATGGGACATACTTCAGAATTTCTATGAAGGCTTGACCTTGAAAGCTTAAGAAGCACTAGATCACTCAGCAGGAGGTTCTTGGCAATTAATGAAGACAGCGGAGGAGGCCCAAAACCTCATTGATATGGTGGCAAACAATCAATATTTTTTTGCTCATCAAAGGCAATGCCAACCAGCCCAAAGGAAAGGAGTCCTGGAGTTAGAAGGTGTGGAAACTATCCTAGCTCAAAACAAGGTGATGCAGCAGCAAATCCAACAACAATTTGAGCAAATGGCTAAGGGAATTGACTATTTACAAGTTGCATCAGTGAATGTCACCAATCAACCACCAACTGGGTGGGGATCAAATGAGGAGAATTGTGAAGATCAGCAACAGGAACATGTGAATATATGCACAACCAAGGAGCAAGACAAAATAAAGTTTATGGTGACACCTACAACCTCTCTTAGAGGAACCACCCAAATCTCAGATGGGGAGATAACCACAATCAAAACCAGCAGCCATGGCAAAGAAATTCAAACCACAACAACTCAAGAAACACATACAACAATAACCAGCAAAATACTAACCCCAATGCATACAGAAAACCCCGAAACAATCATCCCAATTCCAACTATTATCCCTCCAATAATCCAGCCACTAACCAAAATAATTATCATCCACCCTCAACATCTCACAATCAGCCATAGATACCACAAGATACTCAAAGGATCTCCAACTTGGAGATACTGATGGAAAAGATGATGAAGTAGCAGGAACTAACAAGCAAGAATCATGAAGCTTCAATGAGAAACTTAGAGAGACAGATTGGACAACTGTCCAAGTAAGCAGTGATTGAAAGGCCAGCAAGCTCACTCCCAAGTGATACCATTCCAAATCCTAAAGAAGAATGCAAATCCATCCAACTGAGGAGTGGAAGAACCTTGGTGAATAACAAAGAAGCCAACAAGGAGCCTATAGAGAATGACAAGAGGCCAACTGAGAAACAGAAAGCTAGCAATGAAGAAGAGGTGCAGCAAGCAAGCAAGCTCAAGAGAAGCTTAAAGAGAAGGATGACCAGCCACAAAATTCAAGGAAAGGGAAGCAAGTAATGGAGAAACCATCTCAAGGACAGAAGCAAGTGGTGAAGGCTTTCACACCTCCTCTACCTTATCCTCAAAGACTACAAAAAGAACTCAAGGATCAATAATTCCCCAAATTTCTTGAAGTCTTCAAGAAGTTGGAGATTAATATTCCCCTTGCTGAAGCATTAGAGCAGATGCCTCTATATGCAAAGTTCTTGAAAGAGCTCATTAATAAAAAGAGAAGCTGGCATGAGAAGGAGACCATTATGCTCACTGAAGAATGTAGTGCTGTGATTCAAAGGACCCTGGGAACTTCTTCCTACCTTGTACCATTGGGAGTTTAACCATTGATAAGGCATTATGTGACTTAGGAGCAAGCATCAATCTAATTCCTTATTCTATGATGAGAAGGCTATGCATAGAGGAGGTAAAGCCCACACAAATGTCACTAGAGCTCGTGGACAAATCATTGGTATTTCCCAGAGGAGTGATTGAAAATCTCCTAGTCCAAGTAGCGACATTCATTCCCAGCAGACTTTGTGATCCTGGATCTAGGAGAAGTAGGGAGTGACTCTATTATCTTGGGAAGACCGTTCTTGACCACAGCAAGGGCCATCATAGATGTTGAACAAGGAGAGCTGACCCGAAGGGTACATGATGAAAGCATTACTCTGAATGTCTTTCCAGAAGCACAACATAATGATGAAAAGAAAAAATGCATGGAGGTTGACAAAGAAGACTTACAGTGGAAGGAAGAAACCAACAAGACACTCATTAATTCTCTTCCAGAGCAAGAGACAAGCAGCAAAGTAGGGCAAAAGGAGAATGAGACTCTAAAGAATGATGAAGAAAGCAAGAAGGAAGTGAGGTGTTAGCCACTAAGAAGGCAGATTCCAAAACACAGCCCACTGTCAAAGGAGAAGAATCACTAAAAAGGAGAAGAAAAGCAAGAAAAAAGGGTCCAAAAGGGTGGAAAAATAAAAAGATCCCAACTGAAGGATTTTCAAAGGGAGATAAAGTGCAGCTAATTTACCAGCAGTTGGGGACAAATGACCAATCTGATGATTACTACACTACCAACATGATACTCTCACTGGAGCATGCAGAGATTGAACATCAAGGCACTAGAAGGAAGCTTACTGTGGAGGAGACAAACTGAGACATCACAATCATCAGCCACCCTAATGAGGGCCCAATGTTAAGCTAGTGACAATAAAAGAGCGCTCCATGGGAGGTAACCCATGATTTAATATTCTTGCTTTGGTTTTAATTTCAATAATCAATGGTCCATCTAGCATGAATTTGAGTTCTCATGAGTATATTTGATAATCGCATACATTGTCTTGAAGCATATGCTAGACTTCTAAGTTTGGTGTGCCTGAAGGCACTCCAAAATAGCTTCTCAAGCTTTCTTGGGATATACGCTTACTCATTTTGATGGAGTGTATAGACAAACATTAAGTTTGGTGTTTACATATGCAGAGAATTTCAGAAAAATCATTTTTGTTCATAGGATCAAATTTATTAATAGATGGATCATACATTACTTCATATTTTTTTAGCTTATAGTATCATAATAAGAAATAAAATGTTCTTTATAATGAATGTACCAATTGTGGCAGATACTCATTGAGTTTTACATGGATCCCTTAACAAAGAACAAGTTTGGTGTCCACCAAATCTTTGTTCAAAATCTAAGGAGCATGTTTGGTCATTTAAATAAGGAACATGTAGAATTATCTTTCTTTGTTACTCATCACCACACCACCATACCAAAATTTATTCCAATGCTTACCATTGCTTTGACTTAATCTTGTAGGACAAAGAAGATTGAGAAGGAGACAAAGAAAGGGAGCAAGCACGGTCATGACAAGGCAAAAAGAGGGTCACATGTGCTTAGAGAAGCGTGCTCTCTTGGGAAACAAAATCTGCATGCTTGGAACCCTTGGAGGCCGAACCACATGCATCAAATAGGGGAGCAATCCTTGTCAACCTTCAACTATGCATGCAAGCCGTCCATGCTATGAGCTCCCCACAATATTTTGCTCAATCTTCACCCTTCATTTGCCTAACCGAAAAGCTTTCCTCACTTGTGGTTTTGTTCAATGATTCATATCTTGACCATAAATAGGTGGTGACACTTCCTAGCTCACATATCCCTTCCATCCTCATATAAGAATTCTTCACTTATAGGCATTTATTTCATCCACACCCTCATTCTAAACACATTTCAGTAGCCTTCCTTACCCAACAGCAACGTCTTTTTCCATTCCCTTCCATAACAAAACAATTCCTCAACCAAAGTTCATCCATTCTTCTCCATTCTTTCTTAATTCATGGCTTCTTCAATCTTTAAGAGAATAAAAGGAAAAGAACCAGTGGTAGCCGAACTAGCAACCTATGATACAAAGAGATTTAAGTCTCAATTCTATGAATCAAGGTATCATAGGCTCATGGAATCAAAGCATGTCATTCTAGAGAAGGGTTTTAGGCTGAGGGAGGGAGAGTATCCCATCATGAGAAGAATTACCAAGGAAAGGAGGTGGGAACTTTTGTGTGATCCTTTCACTGACATCAGTGCAGTCATGATAAGAGAATTCTATGCAAATATTGTGAAGGAAAGCAAGGACAATCCCCCTTATAAAAGCTATGTCAGAGGTGTTGAGGTAGATTTTAGTCCATCATCAGTCATGAGACTCATACAGTTGAGAACAGTAACCTATGGGGAGCTTAGCTTTAAGGACAGATTGCAGGGTGAGAATGACCCTGATGAGCTATTACATGGGTTATGCTTGAAAGACAGAGATTGGGAAAGGGACTCAGAGGGAGCTCCAAGCCACTTAAAAAGGCTAGATCTCACACCTGAGGCCAAGGGGTGGTATGAGATAGTGAGGAGGTCTATACTCCCTACTGCAAACACCTCAGAGGTCACAATCAAGCGAGCCCTTCTAACATATTGCATTTTAAAGGGAGGAGAAATCAACCTCTCACAACTTATAGTAGATAGCATTCAGGAGATAGCTGAAAACACAAATAAATCAGGTAGGCTTGGTCACCCAAGAACTATTCTAAGGTTGTGCAACAGGGCTGGGGTGCTCTTTGAAGATGAAGACACAGAGAAGGTAAAAGGAGGCAGGGGAATCACAAAGAGAATAATGGAAGGTGCTACTGAGGATGACAATCAAGAGGAAAGAAGATCTCAAGGCAGACAGAGAAGACCACAAGTGGAGGGAGAGTAAGCCTCTAGTGCACTAGATTTGAGCCAGATGCAAAGAACAATTGAGGAAATGTCTCAACAATTCATGAAAGCACAGGAGCAACAGCAAGAACAGTACCTAAGGCAACAGGAGCAGTATCTAAAGGATCAAGAACAACAAGAGAACTGGAGGCGACAAATGACAGAGATATAAGAAAACTAGCAACAATAAATGATGGCTCAACAAAGGGAGTTTCAAGAAAAAATCCTTGTGGAGCAAAGGGAACAGTCAACAAAAGTTCAAGAATCAGTTAATGCATTATTCCTACGACAGGCCAAGCATGGGGAATACACTCAAAATCACTATCAATGGAAGAATATATATCATATTATTGAAGAACATAAGAATGTGGATAGAATGGAGTATGATATGCAAACTCAAGCAAAGTTGGACTATGTAGTCAATGGCATGCCAACATTGAACCAAGAGATCAAGCCATTTGCCCATTGTCCAGAATTTATGGAGCAGCAGAGAGCACAAGTCAACAAGAATATAGCACACATACGGCAAGGACTGGAGAATGACGGACTCGCGGGTCAAGTGGACAAAATTTGGGATCGTAGGTGCCCTGCTGAAGAACCCCAAGAAAGAAAGAAGAAGAAGAAGGGAGAATCCAGCAGAAGGAAAGAGCATGGCAACAAGAGGTGGTGAAGTTCTTTTCATGGTTCTTAATCAAATAAGGAAGATGCATGTCTGAAACATGATATGCCTCCAATTCTTGTATGTGTTGCACTTTCATGCTTTAATAGAGTTCTTGTTAGGATCTGCATATTATGCTTGTCATTACTCATTTGCTTGCATTTTGTTTTGTTTCCCTTCTGCATAAATAAAGGAAAAATGTTTGAAACAGAAAGTGATTGTCCAATGTTGTAGGAATTAGAATGAAAGTTAGTGGTGGTACTTGTTTGATTTAATGAATAGCTTAATAACAAAAGCTGTATAATAACATGTTCTTTGAAGTGTGAATTAGTTTGCTGCTATAAAGTCTGTTATCAATAAATATCCTTTGAGAATGAAGCCAAATAAGAAAGAAAAAGAAAAAGAAAAGCCAAGAATGGGCAAAGAAACAAACAGTAAGGCTAGACACCAATAGCTTGGACCCTAGGACATATGCCTATGGTGTTTTTGTACTAGGATATGCTTGGACAAGTAGGTTCTGAGGAGTATTTTGAAACTTGGCAACTTGGATCAACTGATCTGGGATTGCCAACTGAAAATCCACTATCAAGAGCAACCTAGCTATAAAGCATTTAGTGATCCAAAGAGATGCTGGGCATCAATGCTCCTAGGAAGAAATTGTGAGCCATGTGTCTGTAGTGAAGAAGTGTTGAGCAAAAATTGAGCCAAAAGACTGCTGTAACACTTGCCATCAAGCTTTCATTAATAAATAAGCTTTCTAAAGCAAAAGAAAGAAAGAAAAAGCTCACAGGGATCAAGAAAAAGCAAGGCATTATAGTAGCAACTCTAGTGAACCTTTAAGGAAACATTTCTTATCTATCAGCAAAGAATAAATGAGCTACATTTGTCTGCATAAAATCCTATGAACCAAGTTCAATTATCTGCTAAATAAGGACATGCATACTTCTCTGTTTCATTTCATTTCCTCTTATGTGTAGTTCTTGCTTGGGGACAAGCAAGGTTTAAGTTTGGTGTTGTGATGACAAGTCATCTTATGCTAGTTTTTCAAGCATTTTTCACTTGTTTCATTAGGTTTTATGCACTTTCTTGCATTATAAGTAAGTGATTTGGAGTGGATTTGCATGGTTTTGTTGAATCAATCAACCATCCTTTATTTGACACAAAATCATAAGGTTTAAGCTAAAATTAGTTGGTTTTTGAATGATTTATAAGCCTTGTGAATTTGGTGATGCTTTGATTGGTTGTTTTGATTACTTGTAGGTGAAGAAAAGAAAGAAACAAAGAAAGCGTGCCCATAAAAGTGTGGCCTATGCTAGAAACGTATTGCGCATCACAAGGGTCAGCAAAGGCCAACCAAAGCAACCCAAGGCCATAGCGCTCGAAAAGTGAGCGTAGCACTCAAAAAGTGAGCACTAGAAAACAAGGCTCACCAAAGCACAAGGCATAGCAAGGAGCGCTCTGTTGGTTCTTTACACTGAGCACCCAAGGCAACCAAAATGTACAAGGCAAAGGCATAGCGCTCAGCTAACTTAGTTAACTTTTTCGTGGCCTCCTCATGAAGAAAGCAAGGCGCAATATTAAGGAAAGGTGGAGCCAGGATTCGAAATAGGGACCATGTGCTAGCAAGGAAGGAGCGCTAAAAGGCTTGGCGAGGAAACTGGCAAAAATGGCTTCACCAAGATTCGAAAGGGGGAGACATAAAGAAAGCAAAAGGGGCGCTGCATTGGAGCTCTTAAATGCGTGCTACTCTTCACAAAGGAAATTGGCTAAAGTGGCTTCATCAAGGCTCGAAGTGGGAGCATCACTTACAAGCAAGGGCGTTACGTTGAAACAAGCAACTGAGCACTATAGGAAGGCTTGGCATGACCCCAACAACACAAGGCATTGAGCGCTCCGTTTTCTTACTTCACTGAGCGCTTCCTTGGGAGGTGGCCTTGGTTCAATTTCAATTAAAAACCAATTTGGATCCAATTCTTCACCAATTTGAAAAGCCCACTCCAAGTTCTGAAAATCAAATATAGAAAGTGTATAAATAAGAGTTAGTTTGATTTGTAAAGGAGCTTTTTTAGAATTTTTGATTTCCTTTAGCTGAATTTTTAGTTTTCATTTTTGGAATTTGGGGAATTGGGATTGAGATTTGAGTTTTCTTTTTCCTTTTTCTTACCTCTGCACTTCTTACTTTCTATTTTTGAATTTTAGATTGAGATTCAAGGAATTCTGTTTCAATTCTTGATCTGAAATCCATTTTTGTTATTCTTCTGCATAATTCCAAGAATTGAGGATTGAATCTGAGTTTCCTTTACTGCTTTTATTTACATTTCTTCGACAAGCTTATTTTCATTTTGATCAAGGAAGGAAAGGAGATCTAGATCTACTTTCTAGTCTCATTGATCCCCTGAGATCTTCAATTTCTCCTTTAGATTTCACAATTGAACTAAGTTTACTTTCTGCCTTGTTCTTTCAAGCAATTTTCCATTTCTGTTTAAGATCTTTTGCACTTCACTTCATTTTCTACTTCTCTGCTTGATTGCTCTTTACATTTTCTTGCTTAATTTTGAATCCCAGCTCCCCAAATCCCTTTAATCTTTCAGCAATTTAAGTTTTACAGCAATTTAGATTCAGTAGTTTACATTTATTGCACTTTAAGCTTCAGCCATTTATATTTCTTGCAATCTAAGTGATGAGCGGATAATTTGTATACTTTTTGGCATTGTTTTTAGTATGTTTTTGTTATGATCTAGTTAGTTTTTAGTATATTTTTATTAGTTTTTAGTTAAAATTCACTTTTCTGGACTTTACTATGAGTTTGTGTGTTTTTCTGTGATTTCAGGTA
>NC_029778.3:31911689-31912871 GCF_000817695.3 Arachis duranensis | reverse complement strand
GAAGTTACCATAGACCGGGCTATCATGATCCATAGCATCATGACTGGAGAAGAAATAGAGGTTCATGAGGTTATAGCCCAAGAACTCTATAAGGTGGCGGACAAGTCCTCTACCTTGGCAAGGTTAGCCTTTCCTCATCTCATTTGTCACCTCTGTTATTCAGTTGGAGTTGACATAGAGGGAGACACCCCCATTGAGGAGGACAAGCCCATCACTAAGAAAAGGATGGAGCACACAAGAGATCCCACTCATCATGAGATCCCTGAGATTCCTCAGGGGATGCACTTTCCTCCACAAAACTATTGGGAGCAATTAAATACCTCCCTAGGAGAGTTGAGTTCCAACATGGGACAACTAAGGGTGGAGCATCAAGAACACTCCATCATCCTTCATGAGATTAGAGAAGATCAAAGAACTCTCTGCTTGATTGCTCTTTACATTTTCTTACTTAATTTTGAATTCCAGCTACCCAAATCCTTTTAATCTTTCGACAATTTAAGTTTTACAGCAATTTAGATTCAGTAGTTTACATTTATTGCACTTTAAGCTTCAGCCATTTATATTTCTTGCAATCTAAGTGATGAGCGGATAATTTGTATACTTTTTGGCATTGTTTTTAGTATGTTTTTGTTATGATCTAGTTAGTTTTTAGTATATTTTTATTAGTTTTTAGTTAAAATTCACTTTTCTGGACTTTACTATGAGTTTGTGTGTTTTTCTGTGATTTCAGGTATTTTCTGGCTGAAATTGAGGGACCTGAGCAAAAATCTGATTCGGAGACCAAAAAGGACTGCAGATGCTGTTGGATTCTGACCACCCTGCACTCGAAGTGGATTTTCTGGAGCTACAGAAGCCCAATTGGCGCGCTCTCAACGGCGTTGGAAAGTAGACATCCTGGGCTTTCCAGCAATATATGATAGTCCATACTTTGCCCAAGATTTGATGGCCCAAACCGGCGTTCAAAGTCACCTCAAGAAATCCCAGCGTTAAACGCTGGAACTGGCACCCAAATGGGAGTTAAACGCCCAAACTGGCACTATGAATGTCAAGATGAACACCAAGAACACGATGAAGATCATGATGAACATCAAGAACATAATTTTGAAAAATTTTTGATGCAAAGAAAACATGCAAGACACCAAACTTAGAAATCTTTAATGCATGAAAAATATGAATGCAAAA
>NC_029778.3:31907208-31911130 GCF_000817695.3 Arachis duranensis | reverse complement strand
TTTCACTGAGAGGATGGGAGGTAGCCACTGACAACGGTGAAACCCTTGCTTAAGCTTGCCATGGAAAGGAGTAAGAAGGATTGGATGAAGACAGTAGGAAAGCAGATAGACGGAAGGGAAGGCATCTTCATGCGCTTATCTGAAGTTCCTACCAATGAATTACATAAGTATCTCTATCTTTACCTTTGTGTTATTTTCGTTCATCACCATTACCATTTGAGTTTGCCTGACTAAGATTTACAAGATGACCATAGCTTGCTTCAATACTAACAATCTCCGTGGGATCGACCCTTACTCACGTAAGGTTTATTACTTGGACGACCCAGTGCACTTGCTGGTTAGTTGTGCGAAGTTGTGTAATGCCATGGTATTGAGCTACCACATTTTTGGAGCCATTACCGGGGATTATGAGAGTTGTGAAAAAGTATAGTTCACAATTTCGCGCACCACTAAGTTTTAGTCATTTAAATTACTTGCACTTTAATATTCAGCTCTTTTACTTCTTCTGCTCTTTAATTTACTATCAGTTCTCCTTTTCCCTTTTACTTTCATGCAATTTAGCTTCTGTTGATCACAATTCACTCAAATCATCAACTATTCGCTTAACTAAATTCATCACCTAACTAAAATAGCTCAATCAATCAATCCCTGTGGGATCGACCTCACTCTTGTGAGTAATTACTACTTGATGTGACGCAGTACACTTGCCGGTGAGTTTTGTGTTGGAATCTGATTTCCACTCATCATGAACCCTAGGTTGATTTGAGGTGATTTGTATGTTTATAGTTTGATTGTTATGGCTTTGGGAGCTCTTGGAACTTGTTTGTGCTTATTGGAGTGGATTTGAAAGCTTGGATTGTGGTTGGAAGCTTGTTGGTGCTCATTTTAAATTTGGGTGCATAAAGGGAATCGGCCAACGTATGGTTTTAGTTTCCTCTATGTAGAATGTAATATTCATGGACACATAGGCTAGTGACCAATAGGATAGGTTGAACTAAAATGATGGTTGGTGTGTTAAATGTTGATGAATTGATGAATGTTGTGTTAATTGTGATGAAGTTTAATGATATGATGATGTTGAATTATTGTATGAGTTGGGAGTTGATTCCTTATGATAATTGTTGTGTTATGATTTATGAAATGGTGAATTTGATGGTGATTTGATCATAAGTGTTATATAGTTGGTGTTGGAATTGAGAGTAACGAAATGAGAAGGAGAAGGTGGTAAGGTTAATGTATTTTGAGACAATAGGTACATTTTGTTGAAAAATGGAGCTTTGGATGGTTTGGTAAGATTTGGTATAGGTATGGTAATAAATTGTGAAAATTGTAAAATTTGGAATTTTATAGAGGAAGTTATGATCAACTATAATTTGGTGTTAAAAATCTGAAATTCTGCAAAGTTGCAGAATTTCATGATTTCTGATATGTGCGGACGCACACCCTTGTGCGAGCGCACACCCTGCAAAAATTTTGATCTGTGCAGACGCACACACCTGTGCACACGAATAGGCAGGGAAGTGCTCTCTGTTTACTGTGCTAGCACAACTCGTGCGTGCACATATCTAAGGGAAAACTTCAAATTGTGCGGACGCACAGGCCTGTGCGGACGCACACGTTGGGAAGGCCAATCTGTTGGGGGACGCTGGCACGGGCAGTGCGAGTGAACAGATTCTAAAAATTTTGCAACCTGTACGTATGCACACATTTTAAAATTTCCTGGGCGTGCGCACGCACAGACCCCTGTGCGGCTGCAGACGTCCTGTTTCTCAAATTTACTTGTTTTTCAACTATTTTACCTTTCCAACAAGGTTGTAAGCTTCTATAACACCATTTTAAGACTTTTGGGCTTGGTTTTGAGTATTAGCAAATGGAAGCCTAGGTTTCTGGCGGGCGAAGGATGGTTTGATGTCACATGAAGGGTGTTGGATACAAGAGATGAGATATTATGATTTGTTGATGTTCGGAAACTGACTTGTGAATGGACAATGGTTGAGATGAGTGGGGACTCGGATTGAGATGATGGATATCTGTATACTGAAAATACTTTTTGAAAACCACTGAAATAATGTATTCACTGAGTATATGAGATGCTATGCACCCGGCTGGGACGGTGCTTAATCCCGCCTATCGATGTAGCGGCAGCGGCGTAAGGACGGTCGTTAATCCCGCTTACATTGAGATGTGAGGTCTAAGGCAAGAGTTTCCTGCTTGCATCCCTTCGGATCTAGAGGGCTAGCAGGCGTCGGTACCTGGACAGTGATCTAGGCACTATATCTCGGGGGTTCCCATAAGAGAAATCCGAAGGGCGACGTCTCCATGGAGATGTGTCGGGTTGGCAGTTGAACCGACATTGTGATATCACAGCCAATAGGGCAGGCATTCATTATATGCATTTTCTATCTGCTTGTGTGCTTTGTTTACTTGTAATGGCTTGCCTAATTGAATAACATGCTTACTTGCTATCTAGATTAATTATCTTATATGCTTCTACTTATGCTTTACTTGCATTGTATATTACATGTGCTTTCTACTGGGATTGAGGAGGTTTGGAAGGCAGTGGGGATGGGATCACATGGAGGATAGGTTGGTGAAGGCTGTGGGACAGCGGTGTTTAGAATAGAAATCTCCTAAGATAGATTGCCTGGTTTATTTAGACAATGTTGGTATATTATGCTTATCTGTTTTAGAATGCTTAAGTTTGAAATCTTGTGATGGATATGGAGCTTAGGATAGCCTTTGGCGTCCCGGGGTCTTATATCCTACATCACTGGGAACTGTTACCATACTGAGAACCTCCGGTTCTCATACCATATTGTTGTTGTGTTTTTCAGATGCAGGTCGCAACCCACCTCAGTGAGTTGTTTCGGTTGGTGACAGGAGCGGAGGATCTTGGATCATTTTGGAGTCTTTTGTTTATTTTGTTTATACATCTCTCCTTTTGTATTTTGTTTTGCCTAGAGGCATGTATTCGAGAGAACAAAACATGTATAAGCTGTTTTCACTGTATGGTTCTGTACACCTGTATATGGCTAGTCGGCTTAAACTCCGCGAGTCGTGACTAGTTTCCTATAATATTATATACTTATCTTTTGTTATATCTTATCTATTTCTTGTGCTTTAAGTTAGACGTTTCGTTAGTTTGTTTTGAAGTTTAGAACTGTCGTAACCTCTGATTAACCTCTGCTTTACGACGCAAGGTAAAGCTTTGGCTAATTAGGGTGTTACAGTCATACTTTCATTCCACCCCAGATTCATTTAGATAAAGAATGACAATACATCATAGAATGGAATCAAACATATATTAAAATAGAAAGAGTAATAATATTAATCCGTGGGAATAAGCAGAGCTCCTAACCTTAACCTTGGAGGTTTAGTTACTCTTGCTTTACAGAGAAAATAGAGAAGATCTGTATGATGGTTTCTGATGATCATGAATCCTAAGTGATCTATCTAAATAGGATATTCTTAACCCTAAAAGATGTTAATTTTAATTTAAAAGTAACAAAGATAAACTAAAATAAGCTAAGGAGTGCTAAAATCAACTTTTGGGCCCATGGTATGCGAAATTGTGATCAATACTTTTCACAAATCAAATAATCCCCGGTAATGAAACCAAAAACTTGGTGTTCAATACCATGGCATAAACACAACTTCTCACAACTAACCAGCAAGTGTACTGGGTCGTCCAAGTAATAAACCTTACGCGAGTAAGGGTCGATCCCACAGAGATTGTTGGTATGAAGCAAGCTATGGTCACCTTGTAAATCTCAGTCAGGCAAACTCAAATGGGTATGGTGATAAACGCATAAAACATAACGGTAAAGATAGAGATACTTATGTAATTCATTGGTAGGAACTTCAGATAAGCGTATGAAGATGCCTTCCCTTCCGTCTCTCTGCTTTCCTACTGTCTTCATCT
>NC_029778.3:31906150-31907045 GCF_000817695.3 Arachis duranensis | reverse complement strand
TCAGGCCGGAATAGAATCTAGTGATTCTTTTGCGTCTGTCACTAACGCCCCGCCTTCAGGAGTTTGAAGCACGTCACAGTCATTCAATCATTGAATCCTACTCAGAATACCACAGACAAGGTTAGACCTTCCGAATTCTCTTCAATGCCGCCATCAGTTCTAGCCTATACCACGAAGACTCTGATCTCACGGAATGGCTGGCTCGTTTGTCAGGCGAGCACTCGGTTGTCAGGCGATCAACCATGCATCGTGTATCAGGAATCCAAGAGATATTCACCCAATCGAAGGTAGAACGGAGGTGGCTGTCAGTCACACGTTTATAGGTGAGAATGATGATGAGTGTCACGGATCATCACATTCATCAAGTTGAAGAACAAGTGATATCTTAGAACAAGAACAAGCGGAATTGGCGGAATTGAATAGAAGAACAATAGTAATTGCATTAATACTCGAGGTACAGCAGAGCTCCACACCTTAATCTATGGTGTGTAGAAACTCCCCCGTTGAAAATACATAAGCATAAGGTCTAGGCATGGCCGAATGGCCAGCCTCCCATAGTGATCAAAAGATCTAAAGAAAAAGGTTCCAAAGATCAAAAGATGAAAATACAATAGTAAAAGGTCCTATATATAGAAAACTAGTAGCCTAGGGTGTACAGAGATGAGTAAATGACATAAAAATCCACTTCCGGGCCCACTTGGTGTGTGCTTGGGTTGAGCATTGAAGCATTTTTGTGTAGAGACTCTTCTTGGAGTTAAACGTCAGCTTTAGTGCCAGTTTGGGCGTTTAACTCCCATTTGGGTGCCAGTTCCAGCGTTTAACGCTGGGATTTCTGAAGGTGACTTTGAACGCCGGTTTGGGCCATCAAATCTTGGGCAAAGTATGAACTATCATA
>NC_029778.3:31905403-31905632 GCF_000817695.3 Arachis duranensis | reverse complement strand
GCTTTGCTAGAGTCCCCAATTAGAGGTGTCCAGGGTTCTTAAGCACACTCTTTTTTCCTTGGATCACAACTTTATTTCTTTATTTTTCTCTTTTTTTTCGTTTTCTTTTTTCTCTTTTTTTTTCGATTTTTTTTTGTATTCACTGCTTTTTCTTGCTTCAAGAATCATTTTTATGATTTTTCAGATCCTCAGTAACATGTCTCCTTTTTCATCATTCTTTCAAGAGCCA
>NC_029778.3:31902882-31905025 GCF_000817695.3 Arachis duranensis | reverse complement strand
ATCCTCTTCTTAGTGATGGGCTTGTCCTCATCAATAGGGGTGTCTCCCTCTATGTCAACTCCAACTGAATAACAGAGGTGACAAATGAGATGAGGGAAGGCTAACCTTGCCAAGGTAGAGGACTTGTCCGCCACCTTATAGAGTTCTTGGGCTATAACCTCATGAACTTCTATTTCTTCTCCAATCATGATGCTATGAATCATGATAGCCCGGTCTATGGTAACTTCGGACCGGTTGCTAGTGGGGATGATTGAGCGTTGGATAAACTCCAACCATCCCCTAGCCATGGGCTTGAGGTCATGCCTTCTCAGTTGAACCGGCTTCCCTCTTAAATCTCTCTTCCATTGGGTGCCCTCTTCACAAATGTCTGTGAGGACTTGGTCCAACCTTTGATCAAAGTTGACCCTTCTAATGTAAGGATGTTCATCTCCTTGCATCATGGGCAAATTGAATGCCACCCTTACACTTTCCGGACTAAAATCCAAGTATTTCCCCCGAACCATAGTAAGATAATTCTTTGGATCCGGGTTCATACTTTGGTCATGGCTCTTGGTGATCCATGCATTGGCATAGAACTCTTGAACCATTAAGATTCTGACTTGTTGAATGGGGTTGGTAAGAATTTCCCAACCTCTTCTTCGGATCTCATGTCGGATCTCCGGATATTCACTCTTTTTTGAGTGAAAAAGGGGCCTCGAGGATCACCTTCTTCAAGGCCACAACTTCATAGAAGTGGTCTTGATGCACCCTTGAGATGAATCTCTCCATCTCCCATGACTCGGAGGTGGAAGCCTTTGCCTTCCCTTTCCTCTTTCTAGAGGTTTCTCCGGCCTTGGATGCCATAAATGGTTATGGAAAAACAAAAAGCAATGCTTTTACCACACCAAACTTAAAATGTTTGCTCGTCCTCGAGCAAAAGAAGAAAGAAGAGAGTAGAAGAAGAAGAAATGAGGAAGAAGGGAATGGCTTTGTGGTTCGGCCAAAAAGGGGAAGAAGGGGTGTTTAGGTTGTGTGAAAATGAAGGAGGGAGGATGGGTTTATATAGGAGAGGGGGAAGGGTAGGGTTCGGTCAATTGAGGGTGGGTTTGGGTGGGAAAGTGGTTTGAATTTGAATGGTGAGGTAGGTGGGGTTTTATGAAGGATGGATGTGAGTGGTGAAGATAAAGATGAGATTTGATAGGTGAAGGGTGTTTGGGGAAGAGGTGTTGAGGTGATTGGTGAGTGGGTGAAGAAGAGAGAGAGAGTGGTGGGGTAGGTGGGGATCCTGTGGGGTCCACAGATCCTGAGGTGTCAAGGAAAAGTCATCCCTGCACCAAATGGCAAGCAAATTTGCGTTTTTAGCCAATTCTGGCATTAAACGCCGGGCTGGTGCCCATTTCTGGCGTTTAACGCCAGCTTCTTGCCCTTTTCTGGCATTTAACGCCAGTCTGGTGCCCCTTTCTGGCGTTAAACGCCCAGAATGGTGCCAGACTGGGCGTTAAACGCCCAACAGCTAGCCTTACTGGCGTTTAAACGCCAGCAAATTGTGATCACTACAACTTCGCACAACTAACCAGCAAGTGTACTGGGTCGTCCAAGTAATAAACCTTACGCGAGTAAGGGTCGATCCCACAAAGATTGTTGGTATGAAGCAAGCTATGGTCACCTTGTAAATCTCAGTCAGGCAAACTCAAATGGGTATGGTGATAAACGCATAAAACATAAAGGTAAAGATAGAGATACTTATGTAATTCATAGGTAGGAACTTCAGATAAGCGTATGAAGATGCCTTCCCTTCCGTCTCTCTGCTTTCCTACTGTCTTCATCCAACCCTTCTTCCTCCTTTCCATGGCAAGCTTAAGCAAGGGTTTCACCGTTGTCAGTGGCTACCTCCCATCCTCTCAGTGGAAATATTCAACGCACCCTGTCACGGCACGGCTATCCATCTGTTGGTTCTCGATCAGGCCGGAATAGAATCCGGTGATTCTTTTGCGTCTGTCACTAACGCCCCGCCATCAGGAGTTTGAAGCACGTCACAGTCATTCAATCATTGAATCCTACTCAGAATACCACAGACAAGGTTAGACCTTCCGGATTCTCTTGAATGCCGCCATCAGTTCTAGCCTATACCACAAAGACTCTGATCTCACGGAATGGCTGGCTC
>NC_029778.3:31897080-31899669 GCF_000817695.3 Arachis duranensis | reverse complement strand
AGAGAAGCTCTCTCTTCTCTCTAGAATTAGGATTAGGATTAGGTTAGAATTTCTTAGATCTAGATTTTAATGTTTGCTCTCATCTACTTCTACCTTTCAATTCTTTATTGTTACATTTGTCATTCTTCTATTATATTGTTGTAATCTCCTTTATGTTGCTTCTATACTTTGTTGTAGATCTACTATTGTTCCTTCCATTTTCTTTCAATTCAATTCAAGGTAATTCATAATAATTGTGTTTCTTTTGATTATTGTTGTTAATTCCTTTCAATAATTGTTGTTAGATTTCATTCTTGTTGTAGATTTCATGTGCTTTCCTTCTATGCCTCTTATGTGTTTGATAAAATGCTTCTTTTGGTTTTAGTGTAGATTTTGTCCCTCTTGGCCTAGGTAGAGTAATTAGTGACTCTTGAGTTATCTAATTCCTTTGTTGATTAGAGGTTAACTAAGTGAGAGCAATGAATAATTTGTGGTCACAATTAAGGAGGATAACTAGGATAGAACTTCTAGTTCTCATATCTTGCCAAGAGCTTTGTTAGTTGTTAGTTTATTTTCTTTGCCATTTATATTTCTTGTCTAAAATCTCAAAAACCCCAAAATAACTCATAACCAATAACAAGACACTTTATTGCAATTCCTAGGGAGAACAACCCGAGGTTTAAATACTTCGGTGTATAGATTTTAGGGATTTGTTACTTGTGACAAACAAATTTTTGTATGAAAGGATTATTGTTGGTTTAGAAACTATACTTGCAACGAGAATTCATTTGTGAATTTCTAAATCGTCAAAAATCCAATCATCAAAATGGCACTGTTGCCGGGGAATTGCAATGGCGTTAGGTTATTGGTTATTGTATATATGTGAATAGTGTGAATATCTTGCTTTTTGCTTTATTTGCTAGTTGTAGAATTTTGTTTCTCTTGTTTAACTATTAGCTTTTGATTTTTTTTTTCTCTTTTCATCATGAATTCTCACTTTTGCTATGAGTATGATTACAACTATGTTGTAGGAAGTGGAGATTACAATGAAGAGATATATCAAGGATGGGATAACCAAAGGTGGGAGGAGCCATACACATATGATCAATCCTCATGGCAACAACCTCCACCAATGCAATATGAAGAAGAGCCATTCTATGATGCATATCAATCCAATGGCTATGGTGAATCTCCTTGTGACTTTCAAGAACCACCACCATATGCCTATGAATTATATCCTCAACATGAACCTCAACCACACTCACAAGCCTATTTTCACCAAACACCTCCATATGACCATGATCCTTACCTACCATACCAACCTCCTTTTGAACCATATGAGCCATACATGGAACCACAATTCCAAGATTACTACTCCCAAGAACCACCTCAATATACACCACCACATCCTTACCAAGAAGAACCACCTTCCTATTATGAACCCATTCTCCAAGATAATGAACCCTCTTATCCATTCCAATCCTCAATGGATGAAATTCTTAGCCTTATACTTCAAGGACAAGGAGAAATGCAAAGGGAGACACTAGAATTTATGGCTACCTTAACCAAGGTAGTAAGCATTTTAGCCTCCCAATGCTTGAGCACTCAAAGCACTCCCATGGTCACATGTGGAGAATCTAAAGAGGAACATAGCATGAAGGAGAGATTGGAAACTCCGGTGGAGAAGGAGGAATGTTATTTTGTATTAGAGCAATTGGAGAAGCCTATGATTATTGAAGAAAAGGAAGAAGTGGTTAAAGACTTAGGAGATGCGAAACCTCCTTGGGAAGCTAAAATCATAGAGAATTCCTCCAAGAAGAGTGAATTTGATGTTGAGGAGGAGAGTGCACAACTTCCAAGGCAATTATTGAATGAAGACTTGGAAGGAATGAAGCAAGATTTGAGTTCCCTTGGTGATGAAGATCATGCATCCAAACTTCTTGGTGGTGAATCCTTTGAACTTGAAGAAGTTTCTCCTAATGAGATAGAGAGCAATATAGAGGTAGATTTCTCTCTTCCTCCCATTTATGATTTGAGTGATGGAGAAGAATTAGATGAAGTTGACGAACAAAGGATTGAAATTGAAGAAGTTTATCAAGAGGTGGAGGTAACCAAGGAAGAACACAAGGGAGTAAAGATTGGAAGGACATTGGAAATACCTCTCCCCAAGCCATCACCATCCATTCTCTCATTCAAGTGGGTAAATTCCTTAGACTTAAGCTTTATTATTCCCCTTGAATATGGTTTGCTTGAGACGGATGGTCAACTTAGAAAAATTAGTGGCTTTAATAGTAAAAGGGAGATGGTTAGTGGATGGAAGCATCATTCTAGGTTCATTATGGTCACATGTCCAAAGCTTGATAGCAAAGGTTGGTGTATAACTAGAGTACATGGGTCTAGAAGGATGTTTGGTCACTTTGTTGAGAATTCACCTTGCTCACCACCCACATGGATTGATGATAATCAACTTGGAGATGGGTGTGAAGACAAAATATGGGATCCGGGAACACATGAGGATCAACATTGGGAGCCCATGGTTTGTGAAGAACTCCATCAAAGCTTGGAGATATTAATCTTGAATGATGGAGCTTATTGGAAGTCCAAGCATTG
>NC_029778.3:31891049-31895483 GCF_000817695.3 Arachis duranensis | reverse complement strand
AAACAATAAATGTCCTTAATTTGGATCTTTGACTAGCTTAGGCAAGTGTGTGTGAGTATCATTCAAGTGTGGGAATCTTGGGACATTGGGTGAATAAAAGGGTAGTTTTGTATTTTTATTGAAATTATTGGGAATTGGGTACATGCTCATGTATTGATAAAATGTATAGACCTTATGCATTGATGTTCTTGTGTATAATTTGAAAGAAAGAAAAAGAAAAAATGAGAAAAATAAAAGAAAGAAAAAAAATGAGAAAAACAAAAGAAAAAAAGAAAAGAAAAAAATAGAAAAAGAAAGAAAAGGAAGAGAAAGAAAAAGAAAGAAATAAAAAGGGGACAAAATACCCCAAAGCAAAGTGGAGCCCAATAAAATCAATGCATATGTGTTGTGAAATGAAAAGGAAATGCATGAGTATGTGAAAAAAGTGAGAAAAATGGGTAGTTAGGTTAGAGCTTAATTGTATAGGATGTCATAGGTTAGGTGGGAAGTTTAAGCTTATCAAAGATTCAAATTTCACGCTCACTTGACCAAATATGCATCCTACCTTGACCCTAGCCCCATTACAACCTATGAAAAGACCTCATGATATATGTATGCATGCATGAAATATTTGTTGATTGTTAGAAGAAAAACAAATCTTGGAAAGCATGATTAGGAGAGAATTGAGTGAATCAACCCTAAACACTTGAGCGAATAGAGCGCAAACACATCCGGTGAGGGTTTGATGCTCAATTACATGTTTTCACCTACAATCATCACTTTTCATGCAAGTTTGTAAAAATATTTAATAACTCAATCAATTGTGGATTAGACATGCTAGTCTTTAGCCCTTGTGCATATATGCTTCTTGGGAATTGATCTATTTTGACCAAGCAATTGCATTCATTTAGATAGTTGCATATAGGTAGATTGCACATAGTCTAGTTTCCATGGAATAAATGCCTTACGCTTACTTCATTCTTGGTTTAACCATGAGGACATTCTTGGTAAAAGTGTGGGGAGGTTGATAAACCCCATTTGTAGGGTTTATCTTGTATTAATTTTAAGGGATTTTATGACCTTTTACCCATATTTATTTAATGAATTAGCATGGTATAATGTCTTACTTATAGAAAACTAGTAGCCTAGGGTGTACAGAGATGAGTAAATGACATAAAAATCCACTTCCGGGCCCACTTGGTGTGTGCTTGGGCTGAGCATTAAAGCATTTTCGTGTAGAGACTCTTCTTGGAGTTAAACGCCAACTTTTATGCCAGTTTGGGCGTTTAACTCCCATTTTGGTGCCAGTTCCGCCGTTTAACGCTGGGATTTCTGAGGGTGACTTTGAAGGCCGGTTTGGGCCATCAAATCTTGGGCAAAGTATAGACTATCATATATTGCTGGAAAGCCCAGGATGTCTACTTTTCAACGCCGTTAAGAGCGCGCCAATTGGGTTTTTGTAGCTCCAGAAAATCCACTTCGAGTGTGTTAAGAGCGCGCCAATTGGGTTTCTGTAGCTCCAGAAAATCTACTTCGAGTGTAGGGAGGTCAGAATCCAACAGCATCTGAGTCCTTTTCAGTCTCTGAATTAGATTTTTGCTCAGGTCCCTCAATTTCAGCCAGAAAATACCTGAAATCACAGAAAAACACACAAACTCATAGTAAAGTCCAGAAAAGTGAATTTTAACTAAAAACTAATAAAAATATACTAAAAACTAACTAGATCATACTAAAAACATACTAAAAACAATGCCAAAAAGCGTACAAATTATCCGCTCATCAGCCCACTTTGGTGATTGCTTCGTATGGTTGGCGTTCAATTTGGGCTCTGGGCATTGAACGGCCATTAGTGAGATGAGTGTGCTATTCCTTGCTTCGTGGGTAGCGTTGAACGCCAGTCTTGGGCGTTCAACGTTGGAGGCTGGTCCTTCTTAGGAGTTGAACTCCAGATGTGGACGTTCAATGCCAGTTTTGGCAATGATTCTGGAAAAGAAGTATAAACTATCATATATTGCTAGAAAGCTTTATAAGTTAGCTTTCCAACGCTGTTAAGATCGCAGCAATTGGACTTCTATAGCTCAAAATATGCCTATTGAAGTGCACGGAGGTAAGGATTGAAAACATCTGCTATCCTTTCTTCGTCTCTGAACTAGAGTTTGCCAAATTCACCCAAAAATACCCTAAAATCATTAAAAAAACACAAAAACTAAAAGTAGCATCCAAAAGGTGAATTTTGCACTAAAACATACTAAAACTTAATAAAATATAACCAAAAACACGATGAAAATGCTATGAAAAAAGAGTAGAAGATATTCACTTATCACAACACCAAACTTAAACTGTTGCTTGTCCTCAAGCAACCAAATGCAAGATAGGACTAACTCGAAGAGAAAAATACATCAGGTTTTAGTGTTGTCAATGAAGCTCGGTTCCAATTATTAAATGGGGCTATTACCTCTTTATTAGTAAAGATACATGTACTTGATGCTCGGCCCAAGAACGATATCCAAGTCCTAGTAATTCTGCCAAATGGTGATTCAACAAAGATTCTAATAAAACATGTATTTTGGGATTTTATCATGAATCTATCGATTTTATATGACGTAAGAAAGAAAAGACTTACTATCTGTGGGATCTGATACTACACCGCTGCTCAAAACCTTAGGGTAGGGAATCAACTTTATTACATAAGTGGATTCTTTCCTTTGTTTGAGTTACTGGCCATCCGCCGGAAGTTTTAGGTTTAATACCGATATTTTAGCAACAAATTTTTTGAACATCCTTGGCATCTCACTTTCCTTTGAAGCTCAGAAACATTGGCATCCCTTGGAACTAGAATCCGAATGAGATTATTGATTCTCTTCTTTTTAGTTTTTCTTGATTCTTGACCACGGCCTTTTCTTTTGGTGCTTTGTACCTTTTAAGCCTAGCCGTGATTTTAAGCATTTTGTTTTCAAGTATTACCACCTAATCCATAAATGCCACAAGCACTTAACTAGGGAAACCCTTTGGATTCAAACTTAGCTTTGCTTAAATTCATAGAGAATGGTGCTCAGAGTTCTTAAGTGTACTCTTTATTGCACAGGATCACACATTTAAATGCTTGGTCTCAAGATTTTCTTGACAACTTTTCACCACAAGAATATATGATAAACCCCATTTGTAGGGTTTATCTTGTATTGATTTTAAGGGATTTTATGACCTTTTACCCACATTTATTCAATGAATTAGCATGATTTTGTGATTGTCTCCTTAATTGTGCTTAGATGTGAAAACATGCTTTTTAGGCCTTTAACTTGATATTTTAATCTCCCTTTGATTCCACTAGATGCCTTGATGTGTTTGTTAGTGATTTCAGATTGAAAAGGCTAGGAATGGATCAAAGGAGTGAAGAGGAAATCATGCAAAGTGGAGAAGATCATGAAAAGCCAAAGAGTTGAACTCGCACATGGACGCGCACGCGCACCTGGCGCTTACGCGCACCCTGTGAAATGGCCCATGGACGCGTACGCATGCTTTGCGCGTACGCATGCTTTGCGCGTACGCATGCTTTGCGCGTACGCATGCTTTGCGCGTACGCATGCTTTGCGCGTACGCATGCTTTGCGCGTACGCATGCTTTGCGCGTACGCGTCGGTGCTGATATATGATTTTTTAATGAATTTGCACCCAACGAATTCTGAGGGGTTGTGGGGCCCAATTCCAACCAACTTTGGCGCCAAAGATGCTATTTAAAGCCAAGGATTGAAGAGCAAAAGGGGGATTCCATTCATTCACACTCAATAGGATTAGTTTAGAGTTAGTTTTAGAGAGAAAAGCTCTTCTCTATAGAATTAGGATTAGGATTAGGTTAGAATTTCTTAGATCTAGATTTTAATGTTTGCTCTCATCTACTTCTACCTTTCAATTCTTTATTGTTACATTTGTCATTCTTCTATTATATTGTTGTAATCTCCTTTATGTTGCTTCTATACTTTGTTGTAGATCTACTATTGTTCCTTCCATTTTCTTTCAATTCAATTCAAGGTAATTCATAATAATTGTGTTTCTTTTGATTATTGTTGTTAATTCCTTTCAATAATTGTTGTTAGATTTCATTCTTGTTGTAGATTTCATGTGCTTTCCTTCTATGCCTCTTATGTGTTTGACAAAAATGCTTCTTTTGGTTTTAGTGTAGATTTTGTCCCTCTTGGCCTAGGTAGAGTAATTAGTGACTCTTGAGTTATCTAATTCCTTTGTTGATTAGAGGTTAACTAAGTGAGAGCAATGAATAATTTGTGGTCACAATTAAGGAGGATAACTAGGATAGAACTTCTAGTTCTCATATCTTGCCAAGAGCTTTGTTAGTTGTTAGTTTATTTTCTTTGCCATTTATATTTCTTGTCTAAAATCTCAAAAACCCCAAAATAACTCATAACCAATAACAAGACACTTTATTGCAATTCCTAGGGAGAAC
>NC_029778.3:31876431-31886861 GCF_000817695.3 Arachis duranensis | reverse complement strand
ATGTTTCCACCTACAATCATCACTTTTCATGCAAGTTTGTAAAAATATTTAATAACTCAATCAATTGTGGATTAGACATGCTAGTCTTTAGCCCTTGTGCATATATGCTTCTTGGGAATTGATCTATTTTGACCAAGCAATTGCATTCATTTAGATAGTTGCATATAGGTAGATTGCACATAGTCTAGTTTCCATGGAATAAATGCCTTACGCTTACTTCATTCTTGGTTTAACCATGAGGACATTCTTGGTAAAAGTGTGGGGAGGTTGATAAACCCCATTTGTAGGGTTTATCTTGTATTAATTTTAAGGGATTTTATGACCTTTTACCCATATTTATTCAATGAATTAGCATGGTTTTGTGATTGTCTCCTTATTTGTGCTTAGATGTGAAAACATGCTTTTTTGGCCTTTAACTTGATGAATCTCCCTTTAATTCCACTAGATGCCTTGATGTGTTTGTTAGTGATTTTAGATTGAAAAGGCTAGGAATGGATTAAAAGAGTGAAGAGGAAAGCATGCAAAGTGGAGAAGATCATGAAAAGCCAAAGAGTTGAACTCGCCCATGGACGCGCGCGCGCACCTGGCGCTTACGCGCACCCTGCGAAATGGCCCACGGACGCGTACACATGCTTTGCACGTACGCGTCGGTGCTGATATATAATTTTTTAATGAATTTGCACCCAACAAATTCTGAGGGGTTGTGGGGCCCAATCCCAACCAACTTTGGCGCCAAAGATGCTATTTAAAGCTAAGGATTGAAAAGCAAAGGGGGGATTCCATTCATTCACACTCATTAGGATTAGTTTAGAGTTAGTTTTAGAGAGAGAAGCTCTCTCTTCTCTCTAGAATTAGGAATAGGATTAGGTTAGAATTTCTTAAATCTAGATTTTAATCTTTGCTCTCATCTACTTCTACCTTTTAATTCTTTGTTGTTACATTCATCATTCTTCTATTCTTTTGTTGTAATCTCCTTTATGTTGCTTCTATACTTTGTTGTAGATCTACTATTGTTCCTTCCATTTTCTTTCAATTCCATTCAAGGTAATTCATAATAATTGTGTTTCTTTTGATTATTGTTGTTAATTTCTTTCAATAATTGTTGTTAGATTTCATTCTTGTTGTAGATTTCATGTGCTTTCCTTCTATGCCTCTTATGTGTTTGATAAAATGCTTCTTTTGGTTTTAGTGTAGATTTTGTCCCTCTTGGCCTAGGTAGAGTAATTAGTGACTCTTGAGTTATCTAATTCCTTTCTTGATTGATAATTAGAAGTTGCTAATTGATTTGAATGCCTCTAAAGCTAGTCTTTCCTTTAGGAGTTGATTAGGACTTGAGGAATCAAATTGATTCATCCACTTGACTTTTCTCCATGATTAGAGGTTAACTAAGTGAGAGCAATGAACAATTTGTGGTCACAATTGAGGAGGATAATTAGGATAGGACTTCTAGTTCTCATATCTTGCCAAGAGCTTTGTTAGTTGTTAGTTTATTTTCTTTGCCATTTATATTTCTTGTCTAAAATCTCAAAAACCTCAAAATAACTCATAACCAATAACAAGACACTTTATTGCAATTCCTAGGGAGAACGACTCGAGGTTTTAAATACTTTGGTTTATAAATTTTAGGGGTTTGTTACTTGTGACAAACAAATTTTTGTATGAAAGGATTATTGTTGGTTTAGAAACTATACTTGCAACGAGAATTCATTTGTGAATTTCTAAACCGTCAAAAATCCAATCATCAATATAGTTAGGGATAGCAACTCATTTAAGCTTTTTAGGCCATTTTCTGACCCTCCTAACCATTGATGCTCAAAGCCTTGGTTTCATGTTCTTTTAATTTTTTTTTTTTGCTTCAAGAATCAACTTTTTTACTTTTCAGAAAACCAATAATACTTCTCTAAATTCACTGTTCTTTAAGAGCCAACGTGCTTAACTTCAATATCAATTATGCACAGTTAATTCATACATTCAGAAAATAAAGGTAAGGCCACCACTTTGAGGTAAATAGAACAACACATAATATATAACTCAAAATCTCATGCACTTTACTACTTCTTTTTCAAAAATTTTCTTTTTAAGCTTAGTGGGCAATTCATGAGACATATTTAACCATAAGAATTTTGAAAATAAACTACTAAAGCAACTTCCTAAGAGTGATCATGCAAAAGGTAGAATAGAAAGCAGAAAATAGAATAAAATACTGAAAAACAGAAAGAAAGGGGGGATGAAACTCAACCACCTAAGTGTTGATGGTTGCTCAGGTTGTGCTCTTCTTTGAAGATAATTCACCTCCCTTTGGTGCCATTGATGATAATATACACCTCGAGCTCACTCTGCAATACCAAACTTAAAAAGTTTGCTTGTCTCCATGCAATGAAAACTTGGTCCTTTCTGTTCCCTTATGGGAGTTGAACGCCCAAACTCTCTTCCCCCTTCCGGCATTGAACGCCAGTAAGGGGCACCCTCTAGGGTGTTCTATTTCTCTCCTATGCGTCCCTATTTCTGTTCTAATGGCTACACATGATCACAAACATTAGAAAAACTAAGAAAACTATGAAAAATAACAAAAAATAAAATAATGTGAAATCAAACTAGAATAACAGAAAGAAAATAGAAAAGAAGAAAATACTATAGGATACTTATGGTTGGGTTACCTCCCAACAAGCACTTCTTTACCGTCATTAGCTTGACGGGCAGCTTCTTCAAGGAAGACGATAATCAAAGAGGCTTAAATCCTCACCCCTTACTGGAGGTTTCCTTCCTATGCTCGCATATATCAGCTCAATATGCTTGAGAGACAATATCATATTCACTGTATGAGGTAGGATTGGGCTTGTCGTGAATACTACCCTCATCCCGGGTGAGAAGACTTCAGTAGGGATCTTTTTGTTTCTCTAGACCCTAGGCATCTTCCTCTTCGGACCTTTCTCCTTGGTTAATGGTGCACGCCATGTTTGGTGTTGGGGGGAATTAAATTGGTTCCATCCAAGGGAGGAGGCTGAAGCACTGAATTCTATATGCAAGTACCTCCTTTGTTAGGGGGTAGTGGAGGTTTAAAAACCATGAACACTATCCAGTCCTCATGCAACCTCAGTGCCATTTCTCTTTTTTCAACATCTATCAGAGCTCTTCCAGGGGCTAGGAATGATTTTCCTAGAATGATGGAGTCACCCGCACCCTCTCCCATGTCAAGTATCAGAAAGTCTGCAGGGAAGAAGAGCTCTCTAACCTTTACCGGTACGTTCTCTACTTTCCCGTGTGCTTGCCTCAAAGATTTGTCAGCCAATTGCAGGGTGATCCTTGTTGGTTGTGCTTCTAGAATCCCCAGCTTTCTCATTACTGATAGAGGCATCAAATTGATGCTTGAACTAAGGTCACAGATTGCCTTTTCAAAAGTGATAATCCCCATAGTACAGGGAATCAAAAAGCTTCCAGGATCACGCATCTTTTTTGGTAGATTTCTCTAGACCAGTGCACTGCACTCCTTGGTTAAGATCACAGTTTCATCTCCCCTCAAGCCTTTCTTCTCAGAGAATAGGCTTTTTATGAAGGCCATATAGGGAGGCATCTTTTCTAGTACCTCAGCGAAAGGAATATTGATGTGTAGCTTCTTAAAGATTTCCAAGAACTGTGACAACTGCTCATCCTTGGTCTGCTTTCGCTCTTCTTGAAGATGTGACACTTCAGGCTCTCTTCCCACAAGAGGGGCATGTAACAATGTGCTTCTAGCCTCTTCTTGATCATTTTTCTCATTTAGTCCCTCAACAGTGTGTGCCACTTTAGGCTAGTCTCCTTCTCATGATAAGGGTCTTACACTCTTCTCTTGGATTCACCTCCATGTCACTGGGAAGAGTGTTAAGAGGTCTCTGAAGTTTCTGAGGGTATAGCAGTTTGGCTCTATACTTTGGGGCCTTGGGTAATGTAGGATGAGTGTCCAGAGTAACTGGAAAAGGGTTGTCAGGGTTCCTAGGGGGAATGTCTTTTGAATTGATGTCCATGTCCCCCCTTTCTGGCATTTAACTTCCATTCTACCCCATCCTAGGCATTCAACTTCCATACTACCCCCTCCTAGGCGTTCAACTTCCATACTACCCCCTCCTGGGCATTTTACTTTCATGGTGGTGTCTTGGGTTGCTACAATTTTACTCTCTGGTATCTCTTTTGCAATCTGCTTCTCAGTAATTTGTCCCTTTGTACTTGCCACTTGATGACTCATTAAGGTTATGGTCTTGCACTCCTCCCTGCTATTTGGAACCATGTTAATCAGTGCAAGTTGCTCAGATATTTGCTGGCCCATTCGTAGCTCCTGGTTCCTAAATAAGGTTCGGAATTCTTGATTAAAGCTTTGTTGGCTTTTTGAAAGTTCTGCAACAATGGAAGCCAACTCAGGGTTGCTCTGAAAGTTAGCAACTGAGCACTGCATGCTATTCAATTATTGAGTGAGAATATTTATTTGTTGTAATATAAGTGTGTTCTGAGCAAGGATCATATCTACATTATCCACCTCTTAAGCTTCCTTCCTAACTAGAGTTCTTTCAGATGAGTATAAATACTGGTTATTGGCAACCATCTCAATAAGCTCATCTACCTCTTCATGTGTCTCTATCATGTACAGAGAACCACCTGTAGAGTGATTTACTGACCTCTTGGCCATCTCAGAAATACCTTCATAGAGGAACTTGCTCTCTTCCTGCCTGAAAGTCTGAACCTCTGCCATTAGCTTAGTCAATCTCTGCGAGGAAGAGAACCTGTTCAGGAATTTGTTAACAAGCTTATCCCAAGTGTTCAAACTTCCTCTGGATTCCTCATTACACCATTTTTTTGCTTGATCCCTCACAGCAAATGGGAAGAGTATTTGCCTGTGGACTTCAGGGTCCATTGCATTGGTATTTACAGTATTACACAACTATAGAAAGTCAGGAGATGAATTTATGGGGGTCTTCCTGTGGGCATCTATGAAACTGGCAATTTTGCTGCATTAGTGTGATCAGGTCTATATTGACCTTATAGTCATCTATTTCAATAGTAGGTACACTAGTACACCTTCCATAGAAGTCAAGAGTGGGAGTTGTATAGGATCCCAAAGTTTGTTTGGGCTGTGCACTCCCAATTGGATTCATGGTGATTTTGGTGTTCCTAAACCAACAAGAGACAAAGAAAAGTGGGAGTCTCTGTGTAAAGGTATAGAGAACACCCCGTGAGATATCCAAAAAAAAGAAATAAGAATTAATTTTTTTCCAATTAAAAATTCAAAAATAAATAAGAAATTACATTACCAATTCAAAAAAGAAAACACTAAAGAGACGCCAAACTTTTAAAACTAAAATAAGATAAAGCAAGATTTGAAATTTAAGATGTAATTTTTTGAAAATTAAAAAAAGGCAATCAAAGATTTTGAAATTCAAAAATTAGAAAGAAAAAGTTAAGAGAAGGAAACAAGATAAGATAAGATTTGAAAATTAAGATAGGTGATAAACCCCAATTTTTTGGTTTATCTTGTGTTGAATTTAGGAGATTTTATCAACTTATCTCACATTTATTCACTAAAATAGCATGGTTTTCTAATTCTCCCTAATTTGTGCTTAAGAATAAAAACATGCCTTTTAGCCTTTTAAATTGCTAATTTTAATTCACTTGAATTCCATTCGATGCCTTGATATGTTTGTTGAGTGACTTCAGGCTTATAAGGCAAGGATTAGATGGAAGAAGTGAAGTGAAAAGCATGCAAAGTGGAGAATTCATGAAGAAATGAGAATTTGCTGAATTCAAGGCCACACGCACTCATCACCCATGCGTACACGTGAGGGGGAATTTTACCAAGCGACGCGCACGCGTCACCCATGCGTATGCGTGACACTGGTCATTAAAGGCAATACGATGGGGGCAATTTCTGAGCCATCCAGGCCCAAATCTAACTCATTTCTGATGCTATTTAACCCAAGAATTGGAGGGGGAATGAACCAAGTATTCATAGTTTAGTTTTCATCATGTTTTAGGTTAGAATTCTAGAGAGAGAAGGTCTAACTACTCTCTAGAATTTAGGGTAATTTAGGTCAAATTTTCTTAGATCTAAGTTTTAATTCTTGTTTTTAGTTCAACTCTCTTTATATTTTATTGTTCTATTGTCTTAATCTTCTTAGCTTCTCTTGTTAATTTCTTTATTTTGCCAATTTAGTTTATGAACTCTCTTGTCAATTTCAATTCTCTTTTAATGCAATTTTATGTTTCCATATCTTTTTATGTTTATCTTAGTTGCTATTGATGGTTTCTTGTTTGTGTTAGTTATGTTTTTCATTAATTCTTGCAATAATGATGTTTACTTTTATTGTACTCTAGGTGTTTGATGAAATATTTTCATTGATTATGGAGTAGTTTTCTGTACTCTTGACCTAGGCTAAGGGAATTGGGTGACTTTGAGTCATTTGGTCTAATTGAATTGGTGATTTGAGAATCCTTGTTGGTCAAATTGATACCTATTGACTCTAATCTACTAGTAAGCCAATTAGTAGTTAGATTGGGATTTATGAGTTGAAGTTGATCAAGCCTATTTGACATACTTTACTTGTAGAAGTAGACTTGATGGGCTTGGTTCCTCATAATTGTCAATATATGGTTGTTAGACAAGGATGGTGATCTCAATTTCTATGCCTTAGCCAAGAGTTCCTTTTCTCCATCTAATTTCCATGTTTGTTACTTTAATTGCTTTTCATTTAATTTTTTGCATGCTTGTTTAATTTCTTGTAATTCACAATTTTTGCATATTTCAACCAAAACCTCTTGTTTCCTTCATAACCAATAATTAACCACTTCATTGAAATTCCTTAAGAGACGACTCGAGGTTTAAATACTCTCGGTTTTTTATTGGGATTTGTACTAGTGACAAACAAATTAAACTTTGATTAAGGATTGTTTGTTGGTTGGGAACTATACTTCAACAAGATTATTTGTGTGAAATTCCTAACTGACGATAATCCTCACATCAAGTTTTGGGCGCAATTGTCGGGGATTGCAATGGTGTTATATTATTGGCTATTGTGAATATGTGAATATCTTGCCTTTTGGTTATTTCTTGGTTTTGCCAGTAGTTAGGAGTTTGTTTTCTTTATTTCTTATTAGTTTTTATCTTATTTTCTCTTGTCACTATGAATTCTCACCACTTTGGTTATGAGTTTGTTTTAACTATGTTGTAGGAAATGGGAGTTATAATAAGAGCATACATCAAGGATGGAACAATCAAAGGTGGGAGGAGTGACGAACGGACTTTTGCTAGTAAAGAATTTCACAAAAGTAATCACGTTGTAAGTATAGTTTCTAAATTAACAATAATCCCTCCGTACAAAAACTTGTTTGTCACTAAAGCAAACCCAATAAAAATAAACCGAAGTATTCAAACCTCGGGTCGTCTCTTAAGGAATTGCAGGGAGGTGTGTTTGTTATTGGTTATGAGAAAAGTATCCTTTTTTTGGGTTTTTGAAAGGTTTGAACAAGGAATATAAATGGTAAAAGAAGTAGACTAATAACTAGAAAAGCTCTTGGCAAGGTATTAGAACTGGACGTCCTATCCTAATTATCCTTATCAATTGTGATGAGAATTGGCTTTTGCTCCCACTTGGTCAACCTCTAACTATGAAGGTATGTTAAGTGGATAAATCAATTTGGTTCCTCAGGTCCTAGTCAATTCCTAAGAAAAGACTAGAGTTAGGGGAATTCAATTCAATCAGCAAAGAATTCCAATTTTCAATCAACAAGGAGTTTGATAACTCAAGTATCTCCAATTACTCAACACAAGCTAAGAATGTAAAAAGCTAAATTAAAATCATAAATCTGGAATACCTCAAATTGTATCAAATAGTAAATCAAATTAAACATGAGAATTCATAAACCAAGTAGAAACATCAAATAATCAACAAGGGAAAATCAATAAACTAGAGTACTAGAAGAATTAAAAGTAGAAGAGAAATCCTAAATCCTAAAACCTAAGAGAGAGGAGAGAGCCTCTCTCTCTAAAAACTACATCTAAATTATCAAAAGTGAATAATGAGAAGTGAATGATTGAATGAATTGATTCCCCCACTTTGTATCCTCTAATATGTGTTTTCTGGGCCGAAAACTGGGTCAAAACAGCCCAGAAGTCGCTGGGGGCGAATTCTGATCCGTATAGGTCGCTGGTTTTTCTGCAGAACGACGTGTGCGTGTCGCTTAGCTGTATGGCCACTATGGTGAATTATATATCATTTTGAAACCCCAGATGTAGCTTTCCAACGCAACTAGAACCCTCTCATTTGGACCTCTGTAGCTCAAGTTATGCCCGTTTGAGTGCGAAGAGGTCAGGGTTGACAGCTTTGCAGTTTCTTCAATTTCTTGTATTCCTTCCACTTTTGCATGCTTCCTTTCCATCCTCTAAGACATTCCTGCCCTATGATCTCTGAAAACACTTAACACACATATCAAGGCATCGAATGGTAATAAGAGAGGATTAAAACTAGGTAAATTAAGACCAAAAAAGCATGTTTCCAATCATAGCACAAAATCAGGAAGGAAAATGTAAAACATGCAAATTCTATGAATAAAAGTGAGAATAGTGGATAAAATCCACTCAATTAAGCACAAGATGTACCACGAAATAGTGGTGCATCAAAGAGCCTCAAGGAATTGATCAACGTTCTTGGCAACAACCTTCCCAAATGTACTATGAGCAAGAACCATACCATGATACATACCAATCCAATGGTTATGGTGGACCACCTTGTGATTACCAACAACCCCCACCATATGCGTATGAACCCCCTCCTCAATATAGTCCTCAACCACCATACTCACAAGCCTTTGGTGCACGAATCCCCATACTTCATATAATTCCACCAGCAAGTGCACTAGGTCGTCTAAGTAATACCTGAGCGAGTCAAGGTCGATCCTGATGCCAGGGTATCTAGGCCAGTTTCACTGACCTTTTCTTTACTGTTTTATAGTAGTTTCATGCATTTTCTTAGGAAATAAGCAAGTTTTGGATGAAATTTCATTTACATCTTGATTCAAGCAACTATTGTAAATTTTACATGATTTCTTAAGGATTATGCAAGGATTAAATGACAAATTGATGATGCATAATCTCATGACTTGGGCTAGAGCTTTGATACACTTTATTTCCTTGATTTCAGGACAAGGGAAGCAAGAAGAAGCCACGTTATCAGTCACGTTAACCTAATTAACGTGACCACTAACGTGGAATAGGAACAAGCTTGTAGTGTTAATGAAAAAGGTGACCACCAATAACGACTGCGAAGCCATCATAAGCCCACGTTAATTGCCACATTAACTAGGTTAACATGGTAGTTAACATAGAGAAAAAGGAAGCTCCAGCGTTAGTGGTAAAAGTGAACACCACTAACGCTCCAAATTGGCAATTGGCCACTTTAAGAGTCACGTTAACTTAGTTAACGTGAACTCTAACGTGGAAGGGGAAGACAATGGCAATGTTAGTGACACTCACCTTTGTCATTGGTGCACGAAATTGCAATCACACTTTTGCAATTCTGCACAACTAACCAGCAAGTGCACTGGGTCATCCAAGTAATACCTTACGTGAGTAAGGGTCGATCCCACAGAGATTGTCGGCTGATGAGCGGATAATTTGTATGCTTTTTGGCATTGTTTTTAGTATGTTTTTAGTGTAATCTAGTTAGTTTTTAGTATATTTTTATTAGTTTTTAGCTAAAATTCACTTTTCTGGACTTTACTATGAGTTTGTGTGTTTTTCTGTGATTTCAGGTATTTTCTGGCTGAAATTGAGGGTCCTGAGCAAAAATCTGATTCCGAGACCAAAAAGGACTGCAGATGCTGTTGGATTCTGACCTCCCTGCACTCGAAATGGATTTTCTGGAGCTACAGACGCCCAATTGGCGCGCTCTCAACGGCGTTGGAAAGTAGACATCCTGGGCTTTCCAGCAATATATGATAGTCCATACTTTGCCCAAGATTTGATGGCCCAAACCGGCGTAGCAATTCGGCCTCAGAAATTCCAGCGTTTAACGCTGGAACTGGCATGAAACTTGGAGTTAAACGCCCAAACTGGCATGAAAGCTGACGTTTAACTCCAGAAAAGGTCTCTACACGAAAATGCTTCATTGCTCAACCCAAGCACACACCAAGTGGGCCCGGAAGTGGATTTTTAAGTCATTTACTCATCTCTGTATACCCTAGGCTACTAGTTTACTATTAATAGGATCATTTGACATTGTATCTGTACTTCATGACACTTTACACGTTTTCTTTGTGTACTTTCCACGGCACACGTCTCTAAACCCCATGGTTGGGGGTGAGGAGCTCTGCTGTGTCTTAATGGATTAATGCAATTACTACTGTTTCTCATTCAATCATGCTTACTTCCATTCTAAGATAATACTTGTTCTTAACCCGGATGAATGTGA
>NC_029778.3:31875295-31875741 GCF_000817695.3 Arachis duranensis | reverse complement strand
TTCATAAAAATTCTAAGTTTGGTGTCCTCTTTGTGTTTTTCCCTTAAAAATTTTCGAAAATTAGTGTTTGATTTTCTAAAAATTTTAAGCTTGGTGTCTTTTTGTTGTTTTTCTCTTTCCTCTTTTCAAAAATCAAATCTTTTTCATAAAAATTTCTCAATCAGATCTTTTTAATTGCTGTTTTCAAAATCTTTTTAATTAACTCATTGATTCAGTTTTCAATTTGCTTTGATCTTGTTTTCTTTTTCATTTTCGAATTTTTATTTTTATTTTATTGTTTTATTCTATTTTTTTTCGTTAATTCAAAAAAAAACAAACAAAATTTATCTCTTTGCAATCATTATCATTTCCCTTTTGTCCATTATGGACTTAAGTGGGATTAATCAGTCCAAAAGGACTCTGGGGTCATATGCTAACCCCATTACAGCTGCATATGGGAGTAGCAT
>NC_029778.3:31874390-31875148 GCF_000817695.3 Arachis duranensis | reverse complement strand
GGCTTTAAACAAGAGGATAATGAATCCCTTTATAATGCCTGGGAGAGGTATAGAGGTATGCTAAGGAAATGCCCCTCTGAAATGTTCTCAGAATGGGTACAGTTAGACATCTTTTACTATGGGCTTACAGAAAAAGCTCAGATGTCCTTAGACCACTTAGCTGGTGGATCTATACACATGAGGAAGACAATTGAAGAAGCTCAAGAGCTTATAGACACTGTTGCTAGAAACCAACATTTGTACTCTAGCAATGAGTTCTCTTCAAAAGAGGAAGTCATGGCAGTAGTCATTGACCCTAGTCCTCAAGAACAGATAATTGAGCTTAATCAACAATTGCTCCTGATAACAGAACAGTTAGCAGACTTTAAAGAAATGCTCCATGAAACTAAAGTTGCTAACAAGAGCATAGAACTGCAATTGAAGCAAGCAAAACAGCAAATATCCAAACAGATAACAGAGGAATGTCAAGCAGTTCAACTGAGGAGTGGGAAGTCACTGAATAACACTGCTCAGAAGAGCAAAAAGCCAAACAAGGAACAATTGACAGAGGACAACCAAACCACTGTGCAAAATCCCTCTGAGGACAGTAAGAGCCCAGAGAGGAATATTATTGGCGTTCAAACGCCAGAAAGGGAAGGAAACCTGGCGTTAAACACCCATTCCTTGCCCAGTTCTGGCGTTCAAACGCCAGAAAAGGGGGAAAAGTTGGCGTTAAACGCCCAATTTCCACCTAATCCTGGCGTTCAGACGCCTAAGGT
>NC_029778.3:31873785-31874167 GCF_000817695.3 Arachis duranensis | reverse complement strand
ACTCTTGAAATAAAGATTCCGTTTGCAGAGGCACTTGTGCAAATACCTTCTTATGCTAAGTTCATGAAAGAGATCTTAAGTCATAAGAAGGATTGGAGAGAAACTAAAAAAGTGTTTCTCACCGAAGAATGCAGTGCAGTCATTTTAAAGAGCTTACCAGAAAAGCTTCAAGATCCAGGAAGCTTTATGATACCATGCACATTAGAAGGTGCCTATACCAAGACAGCCCTTTGTGACATTGGAGCAAGTATCAACCTAATACCTGCATCCACTATCAGAAAGCTTGGGTTGACTGAAGAAGTCAAACCAACCCGGATATGTCTCCAACTTGCTGATGGCTCCATTAAATATCCATCAGGCGTAATTGAGGACATGATTGTCA
>NC_029778.3:31873331-31873741 GCF_000817695.3 Arachis duranensis | reverse complement strand
GCCTTTCCAACTGACTTTGTGGTGCTGGAAATGGAGGAGCATAAGAGTGCAACTCTCATTCTAGGAAGACCTTTCCTAGCAACTGGACGAACTCTCATTGATGTACAAAAAGGGGAAGTAACCTTGAGAGTCAATGAGGATGAGTTCAAGTTGAATGCTGTAAAAGCCATGCAGCATCCAGACACACCAAATGACTGCATGGGTGCTGACATTATTGACTCTCTGGGAGAAGAGATCAATATGGCTGAGAGCCTAGAATCAGAGCTTGAGGACATCTTCAAAGATGCTCAACCTGATCAGGAAGAACTAGAGGAAGCAAAGGAATTTTTGAAAATTCCTCAGGAGGAGGATAAGCCTCCCAAACCTGAACTCAAACCACTACCACCATCCCTGAAATATGTATTTCTGGG
>NC_029778.3:31869301-31870516 GCF_000817695.3 Arachis duranensis | reverse complement strand
GGCACCTGGCTGGGCGTTAAACGCCCAAAAGGGGCACCAAATGGGCGTTAAACGCCAGAATGGGTGCCATTCTGGGCGTTTAACGCCAGAAAGGTGGGGGGACCACAATTTTGTTTTCAAATCAGATTTTTTCAAACTTTCCTTTTCTCACCCATTTTTTTTCACAAAAATACATTTCAATCTCTCATTATTCACTTTCAAATTTTCAAAAATTTAAAATCATTCTTCAAATCATTCCCAAATTTTGTCAAAAACTCACCCTTCTTTCAATTTCTTTCCATATCTCCTCAAATCTCCTTTCAAATTTTTCTTTTTTTCGAAAATCTCTCCCCCCACTCTATAAATAAACGTTTACCACCCCTCATTCCCCACACCATTCGAATTTCCTCTTTCTCTCTCTCTCTTCTCTTCTTTCTTTTCTTTTTGCTTGAGGACAAGCAAACCTTTAAGTTTGGTGTGCTTTTCCGTGATCACTAAGCCAAGATTCGTCAAGATCATGGCTCCTAAAGGAAAACAAACCAATTTAAGAGGAAAGAAAGAGAATAATCCAAAGAATCTTTGGAACCAAGAGAAGTTCTTAACCAAAGAACATGAAGACCATTATCACAAAATAATGGGTCTGAGGTCAGTGATCCCGGAAGTTAAATTTGATCTGAAAGAAGATGAATATCCGGGGATCCAAGAGCAAATTCGAAACAGAGGATGGGAAGTTCTGACCAATCCTGAAATAAAGGTTGGAAGGAACATGGTTCAGGAATTCTACTCTAATCTGTGGCTAACAGATAAGCAAAGAATGACTGGAACTGCTTACCATGCCTACAGAACCATGGTCAGAGGGAAAGTTATTTACTTCCATCTGGACAAAATAAGAGAAATCTTCAAACTACCTCAACTGCAAGATGATCCTGATTCCTTCAATAGGAGGATGGTGAGAGTAGATAAAGGGTTGGATCAAGTTCTAGAGGATATATGCCTCCCTGGGACTAAGTGGATAACCAATTCAAAGGGTATCCCAAACCAACTCAAGAGGGGAGACCTCAAACCAATTGCAAGAGGTTGGCTAGACTTTATTGGGCGTTCCATATTGCCCACTAGCAACCGTTCTGAGGTCACCATCAAGAGAGCAGTGATGACTCATTGCATTATGCTTGGAAAAGAAGTGGAGGTCCATCATGTGATTGCTTGTGAGATCTACACAATTGCAAATAAGAATTC
>NC_029778.3:31867390-31868158 GCF_000817695.3 Arachis duranensis | reverse complement strand
AGTTTTTAGTTAAAATTCACTTTTCTGGACTTTACTATGAGTTTGTGTGTTTTTCTGTGATTTCAGGTATTTTCTGGCTGAAATTGAGGGTCCTGAGCAAAAATCTGATTCCGAGACCAAAAAGGACTGCAGATGCTGTTGGATTCTGACCTCCCTGCACTCGAAATGGATTTTCTGGAGCTACCGAAGCCCAATTGGTGCGCTCTCAACGGCGTTGGAAAGTAGACATCCTGGGCTTTCCTGCAATATATGATAGTCCATACTTTGCCCAAGATTTGATGGCCCAAACCGGCGTAGCAATTCGGCCTCAGAAATTCCAGCGTTTAACGCTGGAACTGGCATGAAACTTGGAGTTAAACGCCCAAACTGGCATGAAAGCTGGCGTTTAACTCCAGAAAAGGTCTCTACACGAAAATGCTTCATTGCTCAACCCAAGCACATACCAAGTGGGCCCGGAAGTGGATTTTTAAGTCATTTACTCATCTCTGTATACCCTAGGCTACTAGTTTACTATTAATAGGATCATTTGACATTGTATCTGTACCTCATGACACTTTACACGTTTTCTTTGTGTACTTTCCACGGCATGAGTCTCTAAACCCCATGGTTGGGGGTGAGGAGCTCTGCTGTGTCTTAATGGATTAATGCAATTACTACTGTTTCTCATTCAATCATGCTTGCTTCCATTCCAAGATAATACTTGTTCTTAACCAGGATGAATGTGATGATCCGTGACAATCATCATCATTCTCAACTATGAACGCGTGC
>NC_029778.3:31855476-31860506 GCF_000817695.3 Arachis duranensis | reverse complement strand
GGAATCTTCGTGGTATAAGCTAGAATTGATGGCGGCATTCAAGAGAATCCAGAAGGTCTAAACCTTGTCTGTGGTATTCTGAGTAGGATTCAATGATTGAGTGACTGTGACGAGCTTCAAACTCCTAGCAGGCGGGGCGTTAGTGACAGACGCAAAAGAATCACTGGATTCTATTCCGGCCTGACCGAGAACCGACAGATGAATTCCGCGTGCTGTGACAGAGCATATGCAATCGTTTTCACTAAGAGGATGGGAGGTAGCCATTGACAATGGTGAAACCCTACATACAGCTTGCCATGGAAGGAGACTTGCGTGTTTGAAGAAGAAGACAGTAGGAAAGCAGAGATTCAGAAGATGGAGCATCTCCAAACCTCAACCTATTCTCCATTACTGCAAAACAAGTATTCATTTCATGTTCTTTTGCTTTTCACAATCAATCCTGATAGTTTCTGACATCCTGACTAAGATTTACAAGATAACCATAGCTTGCTTCAAGCCGACAATCTCCGTGGGATCGACCCTTGCTCACGCAAGGTATTACTTGGACGACCCAATGCACTTGCTGGTTAGTTGTGCGGGGTTGCAAAAGTGTGATTGCAATTTCGTGCACCATCGGCTGGAAGCAAGCTATGGTTATCTTGTAACTCTTAGTCAGGATATCAATAATTCTCAGGTTTAATTGTGAAAAGTAAAAGAACATGAAATAGATACTAGTTTTACAATAATGGAGAACAGGTTGAGGTTTTGGAGATGCTTTATCTTCTGAATCTCTGCTTTCCTACTGTCTTCTTCTTCATGCACGCAAGGCTCCTTCCATGGCAAGCTGTATGTAGGGTTTCACCGTTGTCAATGGCTACCTCCCATCCTTTCAGTGAAAATGTTCAACGCGCTCTGTCACAGCACGACTATTCATCTGTCGGTTCTCGATCATGTCGGAATAGAATCCAGTGATTCTTTTGCGTCTGTCACTAATGCTCCACAATCGCGAGTTTGAAGCTCATCACAGTCATTCAATCCTTGAATCCTACTCAGAATACCACTGACAAGGTTTAGACCTTCCGGATTCTCAAGAATGCCGCCATCAATTCTAGCTTATACCACGAAAATTCCGATTAAGGGATCCAAGAGATATCCACTCAATCTAAGGTAGAATGGAGGTAGTTGTCAGGTACACATTCTTAGGTGAGAATGATGATGAGTGTCACGGATCATCACATTCATCAAGTTGAGGAACAAGTGATATCTTAGAATGGAAGCAAGCGTGATTGAATGAAAAACAGTAGTAATTGCATTAATCCATCAAGACACAGCAGAGCTCCTCACCGCTAACCATGGGGTTTAGAGACTCATGCCGTAGAAAGTACAGTATGAAACGTGTAAAGTGTCATGAGGTCCAGATACAATGTCAAGAGGTCCTATATATAGTGAACTAATAACCTAGGATATACAGAAATGAGTAAATGACGTAAAAATCCACTTCTAGGGTCCATTTGGTGTGTGCTTGGGCTGAGCATTGAAGCTTTCATGTGTAGAGACTTTTCCTGAAGTTAAACGCCAACTTTTGTGCCAGTTTGGGCGTTTAACTCCAACTTTTGTGCCAGTTCCGGCGTTAAACGCCGGGAAATCTGAAGCTGATTTGCAACGCCGGTTTTGGCCATCAAATCTCAGACAAAGTATGGACTATTATACATTGTTGGAAAGCCCAGAATGTCTACTTTCCAACGCAATTGAGAGCGCCTCAATTGGGCTTTTGTAGCTCCAGAAAATCCACTTCGAGTGCAGGGAGATTAGAATCCAACAGCATCTGCAGTCCTTTTTCAGCCTCTGAATCAGATTTTTGCTCAGGTCCCTCAATTTCAGCCAGAAATTACCTGAAATCATAGAAAAACACACAAACTCATAGTAAATCCCAGAAAAGTGAATTTCAAATAAAAACTCATAAAAACATACTATAAACTAACTAAAATGTACTAAAAACAGTGCCAAAAAGCGTATAAATTATCTGCTCATCAATCACTAACGTTGGATCAAGCCAACATTGCCCACGTTAGTGGTCACGTTAAGACCACTAACATGAAAGTTAACGTGGAGCTAAGCATGATGAGCCAAAGTTAGTGACACTCACCTTTGTCACTAACGTTGGAGATGGCATTCACTACCACATTAGTAGCCACGTTAACCTAGTTAACGTGAACTCTAACATGGAGAGGAGGGGCGTTTGGAGCGTTAGCGACAAAGGTAAGTGTCAATAATGCTCTCAAAGCTTAGGCATTCCCACGTTAAGAGCCACGTTAACCTAGTTAACGTGAACTCTAACGTGGGGAAAGGGGGCACAATACAACGTTATTGGAAACAGTGATTCCCAATAACGTTTGTGAAGGATCAGGAGGCAACGTTAGTGGTCACGTTAGTGCCACTAACGTTGAAGTTAACATGGACCATTTTGGGGTTGGAACGTTAGTGAGAATGGTGATTTCCACTAACGTTCTCGAACCCACATTTTCACTTAGTGTTAATGCCACTAACATCCTAACTAACGCCCATGCCTAACTCACACTTTTCTGCAAGCTGAGCCCACTAAAGATTGTACTTGCTTCAACTCAAGATCTAAGGCCCACATCTAAGACTTGAAGAACTCATTAGAAGGTCAAGAAGAGTAGTATATATAGGAGTAGTTTTGAACTATAGAGAAGCTTGGCACTTTGGAGAACTACCCTCTGTATATTTACTTTTCTGCATTTTCTAGTTAAGCATGTATTCTTTCCTGCCATTTTCCATTCCCAGAGCTGTGAACAACTAAACCCCTTTCATTGGGTTAGGGAGCTCTGTTGTAATTTGATGGATCAATTATAGTTTTCATTCTTCTTCCTCTTTCTTTTCTCTTGATTTGCTAGAAAGCTTTCGATCTTAATTCAACTGGTTAGTTATCTTGGAAAAGAAACTTTCCATAATTGGATCTCCTCTGAGCATTGGAAAAGGGATGAGGAGATCATGCTAGAAATGCTTTCTCATGTTGGACCAAATTGGGGTCTGGGCGGATATAGTGACATGTAATCCTCCCAACACTTTGATTTGGAAATACATGTGGTATAATCAGTGACCACACTGCATCTCTTTCCATGAGCAATTAAATCAAGAAATTGGGCAATTGTTCAAGCTTAGAGAGATTGGATTGCCAAGGAATTGGGATCCAATCACTTAAGATTGCCAAGGAGATCAATGAATGCATTGATTGAGGAAGAGATGAGAATGAACTTGATCTAGAGAATTCAACATCTCCTAAGCCCAATGAATTCCCCATTTCTGATCTTACCCATTCTCTTTACCTTCTGCCATTTATTTCCATGTTCATCTCGCCAAATCCCCATTTAAGATTCTGCACTTTATTTTCTGCCATTTACTTTCTTGCCATTTAATTTCCTGCAATATCAACTACCTTCTGTTTAGCTCAACTAGCATACTCTTCCAACTAAAATTTCTTGAATAATCAATCCCTGTGGGATTCGACCTCACTCTATTGTGAGTTTTTACTTGACGACAATTCGGTATACTTGCCAAAGGGAAATTTGTTGAGAGACAAGTTTTCGTGCATCAAGTTTATGGTGCCGTTGCCGGGGATTGATTTTGTATCAACAATGATTAAGTTGGAAGTTCACTAGATTGAGCATTTTTTTCTTTTGTTTGTTTACTTTACCTAGTCATTTACCTTCAGTTAATTCAATTTCTTCCTCATCCTCTATACCCTCTCTATTTTCTTTCTTTCTTGTTATTATTTACAATTCTGCTCATTAACCCACTAATTGTTTGATAATTTGCACCACTCACACTAACAATCACTCTAACAAGAATAATCACTTCATTTTATTTCTTGCTTTGTGCCTCGTTAGTTGTATGACAGGGAGAAGAAGTGGAGCTTCAACTTCCTTTGATTCGGAACCTGAGAGAACCCTCCGTAGATTGAGGAGTGAAACAAGAGGAAAAGAAGTTGTTAGTGTTGAGGAAGAGGAATAGTACTTTGAATCAAACATGGAGGAGAACTTGCAAAACAACTATGAAGGAGAAGTTCACAATCATGCCAGAGAAGGCCCTGTAAATCATGCTGGGCAAGAGAGGAGAGTTCTAGGCTCTTACATCAATCTAAACCCAGGAAATTGTGGAAGTAGTATCCAAAAGCCCACCATACATGCCAACAACTTTGAATTAAAACCCCAGCTCATCACCCTTGTTCAGAACAATTGTTCATTTGGAGGAAGTGCCCAAAAAGACCCCAACCAACATCTAACCACCTTCCTGAGAATATGTGATACTGTGAAGTCTAATGGAGTCCATCAGGATGTCTACAGGCTGCTTTTTTCTGTTTTTCACTCAAGGACAAAGCATCCAAGTGGCTGGACGAAATTGTATCTCTTTATGGAATATGATAATAGAGCCTGGTCCGAAATCAATTTCGTTCAACTAACCAGCAAGTGCACTGGGTCGTCCAAGTAATACCTTACGTGAGTAAGGGTCGATCCCACGGAGATTATTGGCTTGAAGCAATCAATGTTATTTTATTAATCTTAGTCAGGAGGCTAATGAAGTTATTTGGATTTATTTGTAAAAAGCCAAACTACAAACTACTTAAAATTGTAAGTTAAAATAATAGAGAATAATAATGTTACTTGTTGTGCAGTAATGGGAAATATGTTGGAGTTTTGGAGATGCTTTGTCCTTTGAACTTCAACTCTTCCTTGAAATCCTCTTCTCACACGCAAGTTCCTTCCATGGCAAGCTCTATGTAGGGTGTCACCGTTGTCAGTGGCTACTTCCCATCCTCTCAGTGAAAACGTTCCTATGCTCTGTCACAGCACGGCTAATCATCTGTCGGTTCTCAATCAGGTTGGAATAGAATCCATTGATTCTTTTGCGTCTGTCACTAACGCCCAGCCCTCAGGAGTTTGAAGCACGTCACAGTCATTCAATCCCGGAATCCTACTCGGAATACCACAGACAAGGTTTAGACTTTCCGGATTCTCATGAATGCCGCCATC
>NC_029778.3:31848937-31849546 GCF_000817695.3 Arachis duranensis | reverse complement strand
AGTGTACACAATCACTTTTGATCCTACTAAGTAGGATCTGAATTTGTCAATGGCGTAAACCACTGCAAGTAGCTCTTTTTCTGTGGTTGTGTAATTCTTCTGTGCATCATTTAGAACACGGCTGGCGTAGTAAATGACATGCAGAAGCTTGTCATGCCTTTGTCCCAACATTGCACCAATGGCATGGTCACTGGCATCACACATCAATTCAAATGGTAATGTCCAGTCTGGTGCAGAGATGATTGGTGCAGTAACCAATTTAGCTTTCAGAGTCTCAAATGCCTGCAGACACTCTTTATCAAAGATAAATGGCATGTCAGCAGCTAGCAGGTTGCTCAGAGGTTTGGCGATTTTTGAAAAATCTTTTATAAACCTCCTATAGAATCCTGCATGCCCCAGAAAGCTTCTGATTGCCTTAACATTAGCAGGTGGTGGTAATTTTTCAATTACTTCTACCTTAGCTTGATCCACCTCTATTCCCTTGTTCGAAATTTTGTGCCCAAAGACAATTCCTTCAGTCACCATAAAGTGACATTTTTCCCAGTTTAAAACCAGGTTAGTCTCATGGCATCTTTTCAGAACAAGTGCTAAATGGTTAAGGCAGGAGCT
>NC_029778.3:31840908-31841263 GCF_000817695.3 Arachis duranensis | reverse complement strand
TCAATGAGGGTTCGGCCAGTTGCTAGGAAAGGTCTTCCTAGAATGAGAGTTGCACTCTTGTGCTCCTCCATTTCCAGTACCACAAAATCAGTAGGAAAGGCAAATGGCCCAACCTTGACGATCATGTCTTCAATCACGCCTGATGGGTATTTAATGGAGCCATCAGCAAGTTGAAGACATATCCTCTTCTGCAAACGGAATCTTTATTTCAAGAGTTCTGAGATAGTCTGCAAAGCGGGCAAATTGCTTATCCTGTTCCGCCTGGCGGAGTTTTTGAGGATAAGGCATTTTGGCTTTGTATTCCTTAACCTTAGTTGCTGCAGGTTTATTCCCTACAGAAGTGGGTTGGGAAGCT
>NC_029778.3:31838445-31839561 GCF_000817695.3 Arachis duranensis | reverse complement strand
TTTTTGAATTTTGAATTTTATGATGAAAGAGAAAAACACACAAAAGACACAAGACTTAAAATTTTTAGATCTAGTGCTCCTTATTTTCGAAAATTTTTGGAGGGAAAACACCAAGGAACACCAAACTTAAAAATTTTAAGATCAAGACACAAGAAAAACTTAAGAACACCTTGAAGATTCACAAGAACACCAAGAACAAAAGAAAGAACACCAAACTTAAAAATTTTTAGAAAATCAAAATAAATTTTCGAAAATTATAAAAAAGATTAACAATAAAACACCAAACTTAGAGTTTGGCACAAGATTAAATCAAGAAAAATTATTTTTGAAAAAGATTTTCAAGAGTATTGGTGCTCCCTTATCAAGAATATGACCCTTCTATTCTAGCCAAATGGGCAGCAAATATAACAATTGTTTTGAAAAAGCACAAGAAAAACAAGAAAAGACTCAGAACAAGAAAAATTAAAGATCAAACAAGAAAAATAGACAAGAACAACTTGAAGATTAAGGAAAAACAAAGGACACTCACACGAAAATTTCAAAGAAAAATATAAGGATGCAATTGACACCAAACTTAGAACAAGACACTAGACTCACGAAGAATTAACAATTAATAAAGAAAAATAATATTTTTGAAAAATACTTTTGAAAAGGGAATAACGGACTCAAATTTAATGACTCTGTAACATCAATACTATATTCCTAATCTAAGAAATAAAATAAGCCTTCAATTGTTCAAACTCAACAATCCCCGGCAACGGCGCCAAAAACTTGGTGGACGAAATTGTATCTCTTTATGGAATATGATAATAAGGCCTGGTCCAAGATCAACTTCGTTCAACTAACCAGCAAGTGCACTGGGTCGTCCAAGTAATACCTTACGTGAGTAAGGGTCGATCCCACGGAGATTATTGGTTTGAAGCAATCAATATTTATTTTATTAGTCTTAGTTAGGATGTCAACAAGAATTAATTTGGATTAAAAGTAAAATTACTGGAATTGATAAAAGAGGGAACAATGTTACTTTGATATGCAGCACTGGGGAATATGTTGGAGTTTTGGAGATGCTTTGTCCTCTGACTTCAACTCTTCCTTGAAATCCTCTTCTCACACGCA
>NC_029778.3:31822243-31837722 GCF_000817695.3 Arachis duranensis | reverse complement strand
GCGCAAAGTATGGACTATTATATATTGCTGGAAAGCCCTGGATGTCTACTTTCCAACGCCGTTGAGAGCGCGCCAATTGGACTCCTGTAGCTCCAGAAAATCCATTTCGAGTGCAGGGAGGTCAGGATCCAACAGCATCAGTAGTCCTTTTTCAGCCTAAGTCAGATTTTTGCTCAGCTCCCTCAATTTCAGCCAGAAAATACCTGAAATCACAGAAAAGCACACAAACTCATAGTAAAGTCCAGAAATATAATTTTTGCCTAAAAACTAATATTATTTTACTAAAAACTAACTGAAACATGCTAAAATCTACATGAAATTACCCCCAAAAAGCGTATAAAATATCCGCTCATCACATTGCTGGCTCAAAATAAGATGATCACCAAGCAGCTAGCAGATCTCACCAAGAAGGTAGAAGAAAACCAAGTTGCAGCAGTCATCACTTCATCACCAGCTCAAGAAGGAGTGAATGTAAGAGAAGAAGGTGACTGGGAACATGCCAACTATGTTGGAAACTCACCCAGACAGATCCATGATCCATACTACAAAACTTACAATTCTGGATGGAGAAATCACCCTAATTTTGGGTGGGGAAACCGACAAGACCAAGACCAAGACTAGAGACACCACAACCACAATCCCAACAACAGTGCAACTCACCAACATACCTCACAGAGATCCTATCAACACCCACCTAATCACCCTTCTCAACCACCTAATCTCAACCCACCATCACCAACCGAGGATAGACTTTCCAAAATTGAGGCTCTACTTGAAGACATATGCAAAGAAGTCCAAGACAACAGAGTGTTCAAGGATGAAGTGCGAGCCAATATCAAAAACCAAGGGGAAAACATCAAGAGGCTAGAGTCCCAAGTGGGATATCTTTCTCAATAGTTTCCCAAACCTATTGATAGTTTCCCAAGTGACATAGAGAAGAACCCAAGAGGAGAAACAAAGAAAGTAAGGTGGGAAGAATGCAAGATTATCACCACAAGTGATGAGAGGAATATGGAGGAAATAGACACACATAAAGAACATCTCCAAGACAGTCCAAAGGGAAATCATGAAGAAAGAAACTATAGACCCTATCCCACACACAAGGAGGAGCTAAAGAAAAAGGGGGGCCTGAACTCATATGCACGCTTTCCCCAAAGGCTCAAAGGTGGTGTAGCAAAGAGAATGTATTCAAGGTTCCTCGACATGTTTGCGTCTCTTGATGTAAATATACCATTCATTATAGCCCTCCAGCAAATGCCATCTTACATCAAATATATAAAGGAGCTGTTGGCCAAAAAGAGTTCATTGAAAGGTGGACAAACAATAAAGATGAACAGGGAGTGCAGTGCTCTCATTCAAATAGAGCCACCCACAAAGAAGAAGGATCCAGGGAGCTTCCACATTTCCTATGCTATAGGAGAGGCAATATTTGATAAGGGACTCTGTCACCTGGGAGCAAGTATCAACTTAATGCATTTATCCCTCATGAAAAAGCTTCAAATCAATGAGCTAACACCCACAGATGTAATCATCAAATTAGCTGACAAAACTCAAAAATAGGCTATAGGAGTGGTTGAGAACATGTTAGTGAAGGTTGGGAACTACTTCCTGCCCACGGACTTCGTTATCTTGGAAATGGAAGAGAATCCCATCCACCCCATCATCCTGGGGAGGCCATTTTTAGCCACAGCCAGGGCGTTTATAGATGTGGAGCGAGGAGAGCTAGTATTGAGGATACACGATGAACAGCTCACCTTCAATGTTTTCAAACCATCACAAGAAGCAGATCATGATAACAAAGAGTCGAAGGAAGAGCACAATAAAGAGCTGATGACAGAGCTAGACAAGAGAGCACAAGCACCACACCTAAGAACTCCTATGGTTGACAACCAATGTGATCAGAAGGAGCAACAGTCAAGTGTAATCCAAGAGGAACTAGACCAACGAGAGTCATCTAAGACAAGCAATAAAACCCTCCTGAAAGAAGAAACCACAAGGAGCAAAGTGACATCAAGGAACACAAGGAAAAAGGCCCCAAGGGGATGGAGAAACAAGAAAGTCCCTACAGAGGATTTCTCTCCAGGGGATGAAGTGGTCTCTGCCTACTTTCCATCTATACCACCTCATCTTCCCACCATTCCATCTCAGCTGCCTCTAGTGTACACCATCAACAAAATATTGTCCTTAGAACATGTGAAACTTCTTAACAAAGCCAATGAAAGCAGATTCACTGCAAAGGGGCAAGATTTGAGGCACTACCAACCACCCTGACAAGGGCCAAACGTCAAGCTAATGATGCTAAAGAAGCGCTTCATGGGAGGCAACCCATGTTCTATACCCTCTCTTTTTAATCTCTAATAGTAGTAATAAAGCAAAGTCCATGGATTTTAAATCAATTTTGACAAACAATATAAGAATCCCTATATGCAGAATATAGTACATGATAAGTTTGGTGTTCAAGGCACACCAAGAGGGCTTGAACACACTCAATGATATGAGATTCTTTTCGAATCTTGTTACACCATATGATCACAAACAAGTTTGGTGTTACCAATGTTGCATGCATGGGAAATATAGTGGTCGATTGAATTGCATTCATGAAAAGCACTTAGTTATTTTAAAAACAAAAGAAAAAGATTTCAACAGTAGCTATTTCACACTTTAATTTTTCCCACCAAAAATTTAATTAACTTTTTGCATTCCTTTTGTCTTGTATAGGAAATCAAAAAGGGGACGGGTGGTACTTGATAGGACAACCAAAGAAAGGAGGTTCGGCCACTATACTAAGGAAACCACACACTTGTCTTCAAGGGGGAGTATCTTGGGAAGTGTTGCCATGAAACATTAGGAGTTGGATAGCCTTGGAGACCGAACCAAGACCCTCATAAAAGAGGTGATCCTTGTGCTCATCCAATGCCAAACCCCAACCATCCATCATTAAGCAACACCATCAATCCACACCCTTCAAACACCCAGCATCCTTTTTATATGAATAACCCCCATTCTACACCTCTCCCTACACAATTCTCATTCTCATCCATCTTTCTTCCTTCTCTCGAACACACACCCCATCCTTCACCAAAAGTTTTATACACATTCTCATAGCCACATCTTGTGAGCCGCAAATACACCAACCATCACTCATGGCATCGTTGAGCTCTAAGAGGAGAAGAGGGAAGGAACCTATGGCGCAGCCTCCTTTCAATGCCGGGAGATTCAAGACCGCCTTCCATGAGCTCCAATATGAACGGATCAAAAACAAGAAAATATTACCAGAGTTGACATTCCAGTTCAACGAGGTTGAGTGCCCAAAGATTAAAGAGAAGATTGCACAGAGAGGCTGGCAAAAGCTCACGAACCCAGAAACAAAGATAAATGCGAACCTCATCAAGGAGTTCTATGCCAATGTGGCCAGAGAAGACAGTACTAAGGCCCCACCTTCAAAAGCTACGTGAGGTGGACTTCAGCCCCAATGCTATAACAAGGACTCTTCAGCTGAAATCGCCACATTTTGATGAGCTCAGTTATCAAGTAAGAATAAACAATGCCCCCGACGAAGATGAACTTGAAGAAATAGTGAATGACATGTGTGTTATAGGATCTGATTGGGAAAGATACTCGGATAAGAGGCCGCAGTTCATTAGGAGAGGAGACCTCATCCCGATAGTCAATAGATGGTTTGAGCTTGTAAGAAGGTCTATCCTTCCAGCCGCAAACAATTCTGAGGTCAATATTGCTCGAGCCACCATGGTACATTGCTTAGTAAAGGGTGGGGACATCAATGTGCACAAAATTATAGCTGAAGGGATCCAGGATTCAGCCGAGAAGAATGATCCAGGTGCTAGACTTTGGTACCCCAACACCATCCTTAGATTATGTATGAAAGCCAAGGTGATATTCGAAGATAACAATCCACAGTGGGTAAATCCTAGGAGATTAGTTACCCTCCAGTGTATAAACTATATGACACCCGCTCAACAACAAAGAAGACCTCAAATAGGGAAAAGAACTGCACAAGAAGAGCCTCACCAAGAAGAACCTCACCAAAAAGAACCCCAACAAATAGGGCACCAGCAAGAAGGGTAATATGATCCAACCAACATAAATCTGTTTCATATTCAAGGAGCCATTGAAGATCTGGCAAGGAGCTATATGGAGGTACAAGAACAACAACTACATGTCTAATCTCAAAGGATGGATCATCAAGAAGAATTACTTTCTGGTTGGATGGATCAACAAAGAGAGTGGCAGAAACAGCAAATGGAGTGGCAACAGGAGCATTACTCCCAGCTCACCCAAGCCATCAATCAAGTGACCAAAAGGCAAGAGAGGCAAGACAAATGCCTTCAAGAACACAACCAACGCCAGATAGCCCAGATGAAAGCATTCAACGAATTCAGCGTACTCAACGAAGGAAGGCAACTGCATCGGGAAGAATTTAGCATAAACACTCAGGCCAAGTTAACTTATATGACTGGGCATATGCATAACTTGCACCCTGCCATTCCAAGTTATGAGGCAGTCCACAAGGACTTAACAGAACAAGAAGAGGGAATGGTGAAACAACAAAAGGAAGCATTAAAGAAGAAGATGGAGGATGTTGGTTTCTGGAAAAAGCTGATCGGGAAGCGCAAAGGAAATGGGGTCTCCCAAGACAAAGGGACATGAGCATTCCAATAAGTGAAAGGTGGTGGAGCTTCTTCTTAGTTTTATCTCTTTCAAGCTTTAAATAAGGAAAATCATGTATGAAATAGAACATGCTTCCATAGTAGTTTAGGAACCTTCAATTATGGCTTTAAAATTTAGTTGTTTAGGTCCAAGTATGCTAGTCTAGGTCCCTAGTGTTCATTTTCATCCTGCTTACTTGTATGCTTGTCCTTTGAGTCAATCAAAAAGAAGATGTTCTGAAAAGAACAAGAGTGGAGTTATCTTGTGAAGTAAATCCCGAATGTTTGTAGTAGGGTGATTAATTAGCTAAGTTGGTTCACCAACAAGGTAGGAAGGCAACTATCTACCCTGAATCATATGCTTGAAACACACCCCAGGAGACTAGCTAATTGATAAGATCCTAATAAGAAAAGGGAAAGAGCAATAAAAGTGAAAAGGAAAGAAAAACAATAAGAAATAATGTTGGGCACCAAGGGTTTGAAGATTGAGGCATGTGTCTGTGGTGTTCATGTGCAAAGGATATGCTTGGATGAATAAGCTCTTAGGGGTGCCTTATCACTTGGTAACTTGGGTTAACTAATCCGGGATTATTGGCTGAAAGTCCACTATCAAGAGCAACCTTTGCCACAAAGCACTTAGCAACCCAAAGAGGTGCTGGACACCAAGGTCTCAAGAAAGTAAAATAACAAACCATGTGCCTGTGGTGTGTATGTATGGGGGAAAGAGACTTGAGGGAGTAAGTCCTTAGGGGTGTCTTAACACCTAGCACCTTGAACCAACTAGTTCTGGAGTGTTGGCTGAAAGCTTATCCTAAAGAGTCGCCCTCTTACAGAGCACTTAGCCTAAAAGGGAATGCAATAAACCCTAGAAGGGAAGGGAGGATCAATAATTAAGAAGTCTCAAAGGATGCAATCAAGCAAGTATTCAAGGGCAAGATAAAGGCCTGGAAGCCAGTGAAGGAATGAACCTAAGTTGCTATGCATGAAACCCCATAAACCATGGATTTAACTTCTATTATAATTGTTTGTTTATCTTGTTCTTTCATTCATTCTTTCTATGTTCCAGTACTTGCTTAGGAACAAGCAAGCTTTAAGTTTGGTGTTGTGATGCCATGGCATCTAGGCCAATTTCACTGACCTTTTTTTTACTGTTTTATGGTAGTTTCATGCATTTTCTTAGGAAATAAGCAAGTTTTGGATGAAATTTCATTTACACCTTGATTCAAGCAACTATTGTGAATTTTACATGATTTCATAAGGATTATGCAAGGATTGAATGACAAATTGATGATGCATAATTTCATGACTTAGGCTAGAGCTTTGATACACTTTATTTGCTTGATTTCAGGACAAGGGAAGCAAGAAGAAGCCACGTTAGCAGTCACGTTAACCTAATTAACGTGACCACTAACGTGGAATAGGGACAAGCTTGTAGTGTTAATGAAAAAGGTGACCATCAATAACGACTGCGAAGCCATCATAAGCCCACGTTAATTGCAACGTTAACTAGGTTAACGTGGTAGTTAACGTAGAGAAAAAGGAAGCTCCAGCGTTAATATTAAAAGTGAACACCACTAACGCTCCAAATTGGCAATTGGCCACGTTAAGAGTCACGTTAACTTAGTTAATGTGAACTCTAACGTGGAAGGGGAAGACAATGCCAATGTTAGTGACACTCACCTTTGTCACTAACGTTGGATCAAGCCAACATTGCCCACATTAGTGGTCACGTTAAGACCACTAACGTGAAAGTTAACGTGGAGCTAAGCATGATGAGCCAACGTTAGTGACACTCACCTTTGTCACTAACATTGGAGATGGCATTCACTACCATGTTAGTGGCCATGTTAACCTAGTTAACGTGAACTCTAACGTGGAGAGGAGGGGCGTTTGGAGCGTTAGTGACAAAGGTAAGTGTCACTAACGCTCTCGAAGCTTAGGCATGCCCACGTTAAGAGCCACGTTAACCTAGTTAATGTGAACTCTAACGTGGGAAAAGGGGGCACAATGCAACATTATTGGAAAAGGTGATTCCCAATAACGTTTGCGAAGGATCATGAGGCAACGTTAGTGGTGACGTTAGTGCCACTAATGTTGAAGTTAACGTGGACCATTTTGGGGTTGGAATGTTAGTGAGTAATGGTGATTGCCACTAACATTCTCGAACCCACATTTTCACTTAGCGTTAACACCACTAACGTTCTAACTAACGCCCATGCCTAACTCACACTTTTCTGCAAGCTGAGCCCACTGAAGATTGTACTTGCTTCAACTCAAGATCTAAGCCCCACATCCAAGATTTGAAGAACTCACTAGAAGGTCAAGAAGAGTAGTATATATAGGAGTAGTTTTGAACTATAGAGAAGCTTGGCACTTTGGAGAACTACCCTCTGTATATTTACTTTTCTGCATTTTCTAGTTAAGCATGTAATCTTTTCTGCCATTTTCCATTCCCAGAGCTATGAACAACTAAACCCTTTCATTGGGTTAGGGAGCTCTGTTGTAATTTGATGGATCAATTATAGTTTTCAGTCTTCTTCCTCTTTCTTTTCTCTTGATTTGCTAGAAAGCTTTCGATCTTAATTCAATTGGTTAGTTGTCCTGGAAAAGAAACTTTCCATAATTGGATCTCCTCTGAACCTTGGAAAAGGGATGAGGAGATCATGCTAGAAATGCTTTCTCATGTTCGACCAAATTGGGGTCTGGGAGGATATAGTGACATGTAATCCTCCCAACACTTTGATTTGGAAATACATGTGATATAATCAGTGACCACACTTCATCTCTTCCCATGAGCAATTAAATTAAGGAATTGGGCAATTGTTCAAGCTTAGAGAGATTGGATTGCCAAGGAATTGGGATCCAATCACTTAAGATTGCCAAGGAGATCAGTGAATGCATTGATTGAGGAAGAGATGAGAATGAACTTGATCCGGAGAATTCAACATCTCCGAAGCCCAATGAATTCCCCATTTCTGATATTACCCATTCTCTTTACCTTCTGCCATTTATTTCCATGTTCATCTCCCCAAATCCCCATTTAAGATTCTGTACTTTATTTTCTGCCATTTACTTTCTCGCCATTTAATTTCCTGCAATATCAATTACCTTCTGTTTAGCTCAACTAGCATACTCTTCCAACTAAAATTGCTTGACTAATCAATCCCTGTGGGATTCGACCTCACTCTATTGTGAGTTTTTACTTGACAACAATTCGGTATACTTGCCGAAGGGAAATTTCGTTGAGAGGCATGTTTTCGTGCATCAGATCCCATGAGGATTGTGGTTTGAAGCAAGCTATGGTTATCTTGCAGGTCTTAGTTAAGCGGATAGAAGGGTTGTTGGATTTGTTTAAATGTAGTTTGATTGTTTAAAAGTAAATAAAGAAAAAGGGTAATCAGAACTCAGAAGTCGTGTAAACTATGATATGAAGGTGGTTAAGGTTTGGAGATGCTTTGTCCTTCTGGATTAAATCTGGTCTTACTGTCTTCTTCAATTTTGAATGATTTCTTCTATGGCAGGCTGTATGTGATTGACGTTGGTTTGAGCAGCCGCCAATACTACTCCAGATCTGAACCCCAGGTTTAGTGTGGATCCATTCTGACTGAGGGTGAAGCTCCTGCAATCCACTCTCCTTAATCATCTTACTCAAAATGCCACAGACAAGGTTGAATCTTTCGGATCAGAGAACGCTGCGCCTTTGGGTTCTAGTCTCTACCACAGAAACCCTAATCTCCCCGTAAATCGGCTGAACTGGTGTCTCGAGAATTTCCCAACGATGTCATGGATTAGCCGTCTGAGGGATGTATAATTAATTTGGCGGTTCAATGCTTTCCACTGAAGTATTCACACAAAACCAAGTAGACATGGGTGGTTGTCAAGCACACAGTCCTAGTATGATAAACAGAGCTGGTTGTCACAGACCATCCCATTCACCATGTTGAACAATGAATATACATCTTAGAATTAAATCAAACATGGATTGAAGAGAAATAATAATACTTTTATTAATTCATAGAACTCAGCAGGACTCCTACCCTCAACCTAGGAGGTTTAAAAACTCATACCAATAGGAAAATACAATGATAAACCAAAATATGGTGTAAAAGTGGCTGAAGATGATGTAAAATATCCCTTAAATACTAAACTAATGACTAAGAATTACATAAGAAGTGTAAAATAATTTTTTTAGTGCTAAAATCCACTTTTGAGGCCTACTTAGTGAGTGTTTAGGCTGAGCTTTATGAGATTCACATGCTAGGAGGACTCTAGGTCATTGAACGCTAGCTAGGGGTCCTCTTTGGGTGTTTGGACGATGGTCTCCTCCTTTGAGCGCTGGACACCTGGTTTAAAGCAGGAGGCTGGTGTTGGATGCCAATTTTGGGTCTTTCATTGCAATGTAAAGTATGAACTATTATATATTAATGGAAGGCTCTTGAAGTCAGCTTTCCATAGCTGTTGAGAACGCTCCATTTGGACTTTTGTAACTCCAGAAAAGCTCTTTCGAGTGCAAAGAGATCAGATTTGGACAGCATCTGCAGTGCTTTCTCTATATCTGAATTAGACTTTTGCTCCAGCTCCTGAATTTCAGCCAGAAAATACCTAAAATTGTACAAAAACACATTAACTCAAAGTAGAATCCAAAAACGTGAATTCAACACTAAAACCTATGAAACTTAATAAAGATTAAACAAAACATGCTAAAAACTATATGAAAACGATGCCAAAAAGCGTATAAAATATCCGCTAATCACAACAACAAACTTAAACTGTTGCTTGTCCCTAAGCAACTAAAAACATAGTATGATAAAAAGAAGAGTAAGATACAATAAATCTCATAGGTTCAATGAAGCTCAGTTTCAATTAGATGAGCGGGACTTAGTAGCTTTTTGCTTCTAAATAGTTTTGGCATCTCACTATACATTGAAACTCAGAAATGTTAGTCTCTTTAGGAACATAGAATCCATATGATATTATTGACTCTCCTAGTTCAGTTATCTTTGATTCTTTGACAACCGGAATTCACTCACTACATATATAATGAATCCGTTCTTTGGCAAGCGCACCAAATTATCGTTAAGTAATAACCCACAACAGAGTGGGTTTCGAATCCCACAGAGATTGATTGATTGAGCAACTTTAGTTAATGGGTGATTTTAGCTAATCAATAGAGAATGTTGAGTGCAGAATTTTAAATAACAGAAATGTTGACTTAAAAGTAAAGGAAAGCAACAAAGTGCAGAAAAGTAAATGAGCAGAATGTAAAGTGTTGGAACATAAATGACTGAATTGTAAATGGGGAATGGGTAATAGCAGATATTAAAAGAAAGCTATAAAGAATAGGGGAGATAAGAATAGGGGAAATTCATTGGGATTAGGAGATGTTTCTTTCTCTGGATTAAATTCATATCATCTCATCTTCAATCATGCAACTCATTGACCTTTTGGTAATCATGATTGATTGAACCCCAATTCCTTGGTAATTCAATCTCTCAAATCTTGATAATCAGCCAATTCCTTGGTCTAGTTGCTCACGAAGAGAGATATGCTTGGTCCCTAATTATACCACACATCCTCAAAGATCCAAATAGTGGGTGGATTTCATGTCACCATATCCAATCCCAAAACCCAAATCTGCTCAAGTGTGAGAAGGGATTTCAAGCATGGTTTCATGTTTACTTTTCCAAGGTTCCCATAAAACCCATTTTGCATTCAACCTCTTTCCCAAGATGATTGAACACTAAGCATGAAGAACGAAATTCCTTCTAGCAAATCAAAGAGAAGATGAAGAGAAGAAGAAATTCACTATCATTAATCCATCAAGTACAACAGAGCTCCCTCTCCCAATAAGAGGGGGTTTAGCTACTCACAGCTTAGAGAAAAGTACAAGAGATGGAAAGAGATGAAGTGAAGTAAAACTAAGCAATCAATCCAACCTAAAACTAACTAGCCAATCCACTAGCTACCCCTTTTTCTTCTTTAGAAAGTAACACTGGCATGCCACGCTGATGAGCGGATAATTTATACGCTTTTTGGTACTGTTTTTAGTATGTTTTTAGTACATTTTAGTTAGTTTTTAGTATGTTTTTATTAGTTTTTATTTAAAATTCAATTTTCTGGGCTTTACTATGAGTTTGTGTGTTTTTCTGTGATTTCAGGTAGTTTCTGGCTGAAATTGAGGGACCTGAGCAAAAATCTGATTCAGAGGCTGAAAAAGGACTGCAGATGCTGTTGGATTCTGACCTCCCTGCACTCGAAGTGGATTTTCTGGAGCTACAGAAGCCCAATTAGTGCGCTCTCAATTGCGTTGGAAAGTAGACATCCTGGGCTTTCCAGAAATGTATAATAGTTTATACTTTGCCCGAGATTTCATGGCCCAAACCGGCGTTGCAAATCAGCTTCAGAATTCCCGGCGTTTAATGTCGGAACTGGCACAAAAATTGGAGTTAAACGCCCAAACTGGCACAAAAGCTAGCGTTTAACTCCAGGAAAAGTCTCTACACATGAAAGCTTCAATGCTCAGCCTAAGCACACATCAAGTGGACCCCGGAAGTGGATTTTTACGTCATTTACTCATTTCTGTATATCCTAGGTTACTAGTTCACTATAAATAGGATATTTTGATATTGTATTTTTATCTCATGACACATTACACGTTTCTTATTGTATCTTCTATGGCATGAGTCTCTAAACCCCATGGTTGGGGGTGAGGAGCTCTGCTGTGTCTTGATGGATTAATGCAATTACTACTGTTTTTCATTCAATCACGCTCGCTTCTATTCTAAGATATCACTTGTTCCTCAACTTGATGAATGTGATGATCCATGACACTCATCATCATTCTCACATATGAACGTGTGCCTGACAACCACCTCCGTTCTACTTTAGATTGAGTGAATGTCTCTTGGATTCCTTAATCAGAATCTTCGTGGTATAAGCTAGAATTGATGGCGGCATTCAAGAGAATCCGGAAGGTCTAAACTTTGTCTGTGGTATTTTGAGTAGGATTCAAGGATTGAATGACTGTGATGAGCTTCAAACTCCTGAGGGCTGAGCGTTAGTGACAGACGCAAAAGAATCACTGGATTCTATTCCAACCTGATTGAGAACCAACAGATGATTAGCCGTGCTGTGACAGAGCGCGTTGAATATTTTCACTGAGAGGATGGGAGGTAGCCATTGACAACGGTGAAACCCTACATACAGCTTGCCATGGAAGGAGCCTTGCGTGCATGAAGAAGAAGACATTAGGAAAGCAGATATTCAGATGCTTCAAGCCGACAATCTCTGTGGGATCGACCCTTACTCACGTAAGGTATTACTTGGACGACCCAGTGCACTTGCTGGTTAGTTGTGCAGAATTGCAAAAGTGTGATTGCAATTTCGTGCACCAAGTTTTTGGCGCCGTTGCCGGGGATTCTTCGAGTCTGGACAACTGACAGTTTATCTTGTTGCTTAGATTAGGACTGTTTTATTTTTCTTGGTTTAGAGTCTTTTATTTGAGTTTAGTTTCATATTTTAAGTTTGGTGTCAATTGCATGCTTTTGTTTTCTTTTAATTTTTCGAATTTGCATGTTCTTAGTCCCTTCTTGATCTTTAAAAATTCTAAGTTTGGTGTCCTCTTTGTGTTTTCCTCTAGGTTTTCGAAAATTTGTGTGTGATTTTCTAAAAATTTCTAAGTTTGGTGTCTTCTTTGTATTCTCCTTTAAATCTTCGAAATTTTGCATTAATTTTCAAAATCATATCTTTTCACTCATATCTTTTCCAAAACAATTTTCAACCATAACTTTTTAATTGTTAATTCCAAAATCTTTTTAATCTAGTTTTCAATTTGCTTTGATTTTATTTTCTTTTAGTTTTCGAAATTTTATTTTATTTTATTTTCTATTTTATTTTATTATTTTCAGTCATTCCTAAATAAAAAAAGTATTTCATAGTTTACTTGTGAATCCATCTCATTTCCCTTTCTCCATCATGGACCTAAGTGAAATTGAGCAGTCCAGAAGGACTTTGGGGTCATATGCTAACCCCATTACAGCTGCATATGGGAGTAGCATTTGTATACCTCCCATTAAAGCAAGCAGCTTTGAGCTAAATCCTCAACTCATTATCATGGTGCAGCAAAATTGCCAGTATTCCGGTCTTCCACAAGAAGAACCTACTGAGTTTCTGGCACAGTTCTTACAAATTGCTGATACATTATGTGATAAAGAGGTGGATCAGGATGTCTACAGATTATTACTGTTTCCATTTGCTGTAAAAGATCAAGCTAAGAGGTGGTTGAATAACCAACCCACAGCAAGCATAAAAACATGGAGACAGTTATCAGAAAAATTCCTGAATCAATTTTACCCTCCAAAAAGGATGACACAGCTAAGGCTGGACATCCAAGGCTTTAAACAAGAGGATAATGAATCTCTTTATAATTCCTGGGAGAGGTACAGAGGTATGCTAAGAAAATGCCCCTCTGAAATGTTTTCAGAGTGGGTACAGTTAGACATCTTCTACTATGGACTTACAGAAAAAGCTCAAATGTCTCTAGACCACTCAGCTGGTGGATCTATACATATGAGGAAAATGATTGAAAAAGCTCAAGAGCTCATAGATACTATTATTAAAAATCAACATCTATACTCAAGCAGTGAGTCCTCTACAAAAGAAGAAGCTATGGCAGTAACTACTGATCCTAATCCTCAAGAACAGATTGTTGAGCTTAATCAGCAATTACTTCTGATGACAAAACAGTTAGCAGAATTTAAAGAGATGCTCCAAGAAACCAAAATTGCTAACAAGAATATAGAATCACAGTTGAATCAGACAAAACAGTAGTTATCTAAACAGATAACAAAAAAATGCCAAGCAGTTCAACTGAGGAGTAGGAAGACATTGAATAACACTGCTCAAAGTAGCAAAAAGCTAAGAAAGGAACAATTGATAGAGGATAACCAAACCACTGCCCAAAATCCCTCTGAGGACAATAAGAGCCCAGAGAGGAATACTCCTGGTGTTCAAACGCCAGAAGGGGGGGGGAAGTTGGCGTTAAACGCCCATTCCTCACCCAGTCCTGGCGCTCAAACGCCAATGAGGAATCAGACACCTGAGAGTGCTGCTAGTAACCCCTCTAAAAAGGCTTCTCCAACCACCTCTGTAGGGAATAAACCTGCAACAACTAAGGTTGAAGAATATAAAGCCAAGATGCCTTATCCTCAGAAACTCCACCAAGCGGAACAGGATAAACAATTTGCCCGCTTTGCAGACTATCTAAGGACTCTTGAAATAAAGATTCTGCTTGCAGAGGCACTTGAGCAAATACCTTCTTATGCTAAGTTCATGAAAGAGATCTTAAGTCATAAGAAGGATTGGAGAGAAACTGAAAAAGTGTTTCTCACTGAAGAATGCAGTGCAGTCATTCTGAAGAGCTTACCAGAGAAGCTTCAAGATCCAGGAAGCTTTATAATACCATGCACATTAGAATGTGCTTGTACCAAGACAGCCCTATGTGACCTTGGAACAAGTATCAATCTAATACATGTATCCACTATCAGAAAACTTGGGTTGACTGAAGAAGTTAAACCAACCCAGATATGTCTCCAACTTGCTGATGGCTCCATTAAATATCCATCAGGCATAATTGAGGACATGATTGTCAAGGTTGGGCCATTCGCCTTTCCAACTGACTTTGTAGTGCTGGAAATGGAGGAGCACAAGAGTGCAACTCTCATCCTAGGAAGACCCTTCCTAGCAACTAGATGAACTCTCATTGATGTACAAAAAGGGGAAGTGGCCCTGAGAGTCAATGAGGATGAGTTCAAGTTGAATGCTGTCAAAGTTATGCAGCATCCAAACACATCAAATGACTGCATGAGTGCTGGCATTATTGACTCTTTAGTGGAAGAGATCAATATGACTGAGAGTCCCGAAAGTTAAATTCGATCTGAAAAGAGATGAATATCCGGAGATCCAAGAGCAAATTCAAAACAGAGGATGGGAAGTTCTAACCAACCCTAAGACAAAGGTTGGAAGAAACATGGTTCAGGAATTCTACTCAAATCTGTGGCTGGAACTGCTTTTCATACCTACAGAACCATGGTCAGAGGGAGAATTATTTACTTCCATCTGGACGAAATAAGAGAGGTCTTCAAATTGCCTCAACTACAAGATGATCCTGAATCCTTTAATAGGAGAATGGTGAGAGCAGATAAGGGGTTGGATCAAGTTCTAGAGGACATATGCCTCCCTGGAACTAAGTGGACAACCAATTCAAAAGGTGTCCCAAACCAACTCAAGATGGGAGATCTCAAACCAATTGTAAGAGGTTGGCTAGACTTCATTGGGCGTTCTACCTGAACTTCCTGAAATTGACTACTGGGCCAGCCTAGAAGCATCTGTTGCCAAGCTGCAAGAAACTATGGAACAAATTAAGGAAGAACAGTAGAATCAAAACTGCAGGCTCTGCAAATTGCTGAAGGAACAAGAGAAGCAGGGGCGTGAGCTACAGGAGCTGAAGCGCCAGAAGCTCTCCCTTGAAGGGTCAAATATCCCACAAGTTGAGGGAGCATCCACTTCTCAAAATCAAGGTTGTTGAGTCCTAACTCTGTGATAACCTCTATCATTAGGAGTCTATTTTAGAGTCATTTAATTTTTTGTTTTCTATTACTATTAGTCTTATCTTATATTTATTTTTGAGTCTTGTTCTTAATTCATGATTAAAAACATTTAAGGTTCATGTCTTAAAGCTATGAATGTCCTATGAATCCATCACCTCTCTTAAATGAAAAATGCTTTAATCACAAAAGAACAAGAAGTACAGGA
>NC_029778.3:31821525-31822156 GCF_000817695.3 Arachis duranensis | reverse complement strand
GGCAATACTTTGACTTCTGAATGTATGCTTGAACAGTGCATATGTCTTTTGAATTTGTTGATTAAAGAATGTTAACTTGTTGGCTCTTGAAAGAATGATGAAAAAGGAGAAATGTTATTGAGGATCTGAAAAATTATCAAATTGATTCTTGAAGCAAAAAAAGCAGTGAATTCAAAAAAAATATATAATAAATATAAAAAGTGATCCAAGAGTGTGCCTAAGAACCCTGGACACCTCTAATTGGGGACTCTAGCAAAGCTGAGTCACAATCTAAAAAGGTTCACCCAGTTATGTGTCTGTGGCATGTATGTATCCGATGGTAATACTGGAAGACAGAGTGCTTTGGGCCACAGCCAAGACTCATAAAGTAGCTATGTTCAAGAATCATCATACTTAACTAGGAGAATCAATAATACTATCTAAATTCTGAGTTCCTATAGATGCCAATCATTCTAAACTTCAAAGGATAAAGTGAGATGCCAAAACTGTTCAGAAGCAAAAAGCTACTAGTCCCGCTCATCTAATTGTAGCTAAGTTTCATTGATATTTGGAGTCTATAGTATGTTCTCTTCTTTTATCCTATTTGATTTCAGTTGCTTGGGGACAAGCAACAATTTAAGTTTGGTGTTGT
>NC_029778.3:31816320-31821441 GCF_000817695.3 Arachis duranensis | reverse complement strand
TTTTTCTGTGATTTCAGGTAATTTCTGGCTGAAATTGAGGGACCTGAGCAAAAATCTGATTCAGAGGCTGAAAAAGGACTGCATATGCTGTTGGATTCTGACCTCCATGCACTTGAAGTGGATTTTCTGGAGCTACAGAAGCCCAATTGGCGCGCTCTCAATTGCGTTGGAAAGTAGACATTCTGGGCTTTCCCGCAATGTATAATTGTCCATACTTTGTCTGAGATTTGATGGTCCAAACCGGCATTGCAAATCAGCTTCAGAATTCCCGGCGTTTAACGCCGGAACTGGCATAAAAATTGGAGTTAAACGCCCAAACTGGCACAAAAGCTGGCGTTTAACTCCAGGAAAAGTCTCTACACATGAAAGCTTCAATGTTCAGCCCAAGCACACACCAGGTGGACCCCGAAAGTGGATTTTTACGTCATTTACTCATTTCTGTATATCCTAGTTTACTAGTTCACTATAAATAGGATATTTTGACATTGTATGATCCTACCTATGTTAGCCAAGTGAAACAAGAGCTAAGGAATCATCTCAAGAAAGCAATAGATTGGCTTCAAGTAATCATCCATCAAAAGGAGCAAGAGGAAGCCCAAAAGAGGCATGAACATATCATGGTTAACCTTGCCAAATTTATAGCCACCTTGGACTCATGGGACTCATGCAACAAATAAAGCATTTCCACGGATGAATGTGGAAAATCAACCGAAGAACGGAGCATGAAAGGGATCTTGGAATCTCCACTTGAGAACAAGGAAATGGAGTGTGTTTTGAAACAAGTGGAAAGGATGGAGATTATTGAAGAAGAAGAAGTAGTTGACGATCTCGGCGAAATTGAACAAGAGGTGGATTCCAAGTTTGAGAACACTTCCACATCAAGTAATGTTATTGATGATTTTGTGGAAATTGTTGAACCTTCTTCCATTGAGCTTGAATTTAATGTTGAAGAGGATAATGTCCAACCTCCTAAGCATATTATGGATGATGAAAGATTGGAAGAAGTTGATCAAGCAAGCTCCGCCATTGAAGATGATTCCACACCAACCAATGTGCTAATTGAGATTGTTGAACCTTCCTCGGTGTGTTGTGAAATTGAGGACAAGGAGGACCATGCACAACCTCCAACACATGAGTTGAGCACTGAAGAATATGTAGAAGAAGTTGGTGAACAAGGAATTGAAAGTGAAGAAGCTTGTCAAGAGGTGGAGGTAGTCAAAGAAGAGCACAAAAGAGCGGAACTTGCAAGACCATTGCAGACATCCCTTCCTAGGTCACCATCTAATACAACATTCAAGTGGATAAAATTATTATTCCTAAGCTTTACTTTTTCACTTGAATATGGTTTGCTTGAGACAGATGGGCAACTTAGAACTCTTTATGGAATTAAGAGTAAGAGAGAATCGGTTAGTGGGTGGAAATACTAATCAAGGTTCCTTATGGTTGAAAATTCAAAGTCTAAGTGCAATGGTTGGTATAGTTTTCAATGGAATGGGTCTAGGAAGATGCTTTGGTGTTTACTTGAGAATTCGGAACACTTGCCACCTGAGTAGAACCACAAGGATCAACTTGAAAAAGGGTGTAGAAACAAAATTTGGGATCCCAGTATACATCATGTGGATCAATTTTGGGAGCCCTTAACTTGTGTGGAAATTCATCAAAAATTGGTGCTATTGATTTTGAATTTTGGAGCTTATTGGAAGTTCAAGCATTGGTAGAAGTTCAAGGAAGAGTACAAGCACAAGCCACCATAGCAAGGGTATCCCCAATTGTCCAACTTAAGGACAATAAAGAAAAGTGCTAGGTGGGAGACACCCCACCATGGTAAACTCTTTCCATTTCTCTTGTAGATATAATCAATGAATGAATTGAGTTGCCATTATTAAGTAGTTTTCTTTCTCTTTACACTCTTGTATATATTGCTTTGATTGATGGGTTGCTTGTTAGATCCATGTTTTGATTAGAATAGTTGTTTTTGAATTGCATTTAGCTTGAAGTACAAGTTTTATTTGCATTGTCTTTGGAAAAATGTTCAAAAACTAAAAGATTTTTAGTTAAATTTGAATTTCGGTTAGTTTAAAGTGTTTATAGGTTAGGAAAGTGTTTAATTCTGTTTTTAGGCTTCTTTAAAAAAAAGTGCTTCCCACGCGTGTGCGTGAGCGACGCATATGCGTCGCAATGCTGCTGCTACTACGTGGTACAAAATCCAGAGAGTTGTGATGGTACCATGCAAGTATCGTGCGTCGAGCACGAAAAGCTTCCATGTGCACGCATGACCGACCTTTACGCGTCACCTTCTCTTTTCTACCTCCTACGCGTACGTGTGCCTCACGCGTACGCATCACATCCCAAATTTAGATAAAGGGTGCGCTGCCCTATTTCTTTTCTCTCCCTTCTTCCTTATTTCCTTCTTTCTTCTTTCTTCTTTCTTCTATTTTCTTTCCTTCCTCTATTTCTTTTATCTCTCTTCTTTTCACTTCTCTCAACATTTTTTAATCATTTTTCTCCACCTCCCCTTCTCCCTCTTTTTAAATTTTCGCTTCTTATTTTTCTCATCTTTCATTTTCTTTTGTTTATTGCATTGTAACATTGTTTGTGTAGCTTGCTCTTATTTTCTTTTATAAGTTTGTTATTTTAACATTGGTGTTGAATTTTCTTACTCAACTATTGAGAAATTCTTGGATCATTTTAGTGCTTCTTGACTAGTTTCATACTGTTGGGTGATGAAATTTTTAGGTCAATGCTTAATCTTTTATGACTCTTGCATTCTTTGTGCATTGATATAAACTTGCATTGTCTTTCATAACCCAGTTTTTCTTACTTATGCAAGTTTTGCCCCGCATTCATTATTGTCTGTTTTTGTGCCTAATTGTCATTGAGTTAGGATGGGACCAAAATCTCCAATACTTATCACTAATCTTGTCTGTGTCAATTCTTGTTTTAACTGGATGCTTCCGAGTATTCTTTTTATTTACTTATGCTTTGACTTTACTCTTGCATCAAGTGTTAGTTGATATACCATTCGCTTATAGTGCTTTCTCACTTACATGTTGTAGCTACCATGTGGTTGAGAACCCCACTCTTATTTGGCATTAGCCCACCTATATTTTATTTGTTTCGATATCTTTGTTTGTGGGTTTATTCTTCTTCCTTTTTCTCTCCTTTTAGGCTGGCCACCAAGAAGGGAAAGGAAAAGCTTCTAAATGGGGCAACAAGCAAGTTTCTCCGCACAACCTTTGGAAGGAACTCATCAGTTGTAGCAGCCCATCCACTTTGCTCATCTTTGCATGCACCGAGGACAGTGTAATCTTTAAGTGTAGGGAGGTTGAGGACTGACTTTCACGGGTAACAATTTCTCTTTCCAGCATTAATTCTTAATTTTCTTTGTTAATAGTTGCATTGCATGATAGATTGCATGTTAATTAGAATATGTACATATTTTACCACTTCTTTTATGTTAGGACTACTTGGTTAGAGTGATGATTACTTTTCCAAGAAACTGTTTTAGGGTACCCTACCAATTTGAATTAAAAAATTTTTGTTGAATTTGTTTGAAGGAATTAATTTTAGAACATGGTTTTTGAGCTAAGAACACATAAGCATGTGAGTTTTGAACCTAATTGTGTGGTTACATCATATTAACCACTGTTTTCCTTCTTGTGTGTATTACTCTCTTTCTATGATCGTAATCTTTGATTTGTTTGATTCTTTATGTCTATTATTTTTTGTATGAATGCATTTATATGATTGAGGCCGTCATTTCAATTAGCTCACTTGCTCAAATAGACTTACCTTTCATCTACCATTATTAGCCAATTTTGAGCCTATTTTAATCCATTTTATTCTTAATTTTAGCACATCACTACCCTAAGTGAAAAAAAATAAATGTCCTTAATTTGGATCTATAATTAGCTTAGGCTAGTGAGAGTGTTTATCATTAAATTGTGGGAGATTTTGGAACATTGGGTGAGATAAAAGTGTATTTCATAGTTTTGTTAAAAATCTCGGGAATTGGGTACACACTCATATATTAATTATGTAAACCATATGCATTAATATTTTTGTATATATTATGTTACATAAAAAAATGAAAAATAATGAAAAATAAAAAGAAAAAAATGGGAAAAAAAAAGAGAAAAAAATAAAGCAATAAAAAGGGGACAAAATGCCCCAAAGTAGAGTAATAATAACAATGCATATGTATTATGGTTAAAAGGAATGCATGAGTGTGTGAAAAAGTGAGAATTATGGGTAGTTAGATGTTGAATTAGAATTGTATAGGTTGTTATATGTGTAAAGAGCTTAAGTTAGTCAAAGATTCAAATTTTAAGCTCACTTGACCATATGCATTATTACCTTTGCCCTAGCCCCATTACATCATGATAAATGTATGCATGTCGTGCACGAAATTGTGATCATCAATAGCGCCATCAACATGGTACGCTCAATTGTAATCTCAACTCTCTATCACAACTTCGCACAACTAACCAGCAAGTGCACTGGGTTGTCCAAGTAATAAACCTTACGCGAGTAAGGGTCGATCCCACGGAGATTGTTGGTATGAAGCAAGCTATGGTCATCTTGTAAATCTCAGTCAGGCGGATTCAAATGGTTATAGAGGATTGATAATTAAAAAATGGATAAAACATAAAATAAAGATAGAGATACTTATGTAATTCATTGGTGAGAATTTTAGATAAGCGTATGGGGATGCTCTGTCCCTTTCGTCTCTCTGCTTTCCTATTGTCTTCATCCAATCCTTCTTACTCCTTTCCATGGCAAGCTGTATGTTGGGCATCACCGTTGTCAGTGGCTACAATTCCGTCCTCTCAGTGAAAATGTTCAACGCGCTCTGTCACAGCACGGCTAATCATCTGTTGGTTCTCAATCAGGTTGGAATAGAATCCAGTGATTCTTTTGCGTCTGTCACTAACACCCAGCCTTCAGGAGTTTGAAGCTCGTCACAGTCATTCAATCCTTGAATCCTACTCAGAATACCACAGACAAGGTTTAGACCTTGCGGATTCTCTTGAATGCCGCCATCAATTCTAGCTTATACCACGAAGATTCCGATTAAGAAATCCAAGATATAAACATTCAAGCCTTGTTTGCTTGTAGAAC
>NC_029778.3:31815999-31816116 GCF_000817695.3 Arachis duranensis | reverse complement strand
TCTATGGTGTGTAGAAACTCCACCGTTGAAAATACATAAGAACAAGGTCTAGGCATGGCCGAATTGCCAGCCTCCCATAATCTAAGAACTAGACGTCCAAAGATGATCCTATGATCC
>NC_029778.3:31815472-31815771 GCF_000817695.3 Arachis duranensis | reverse complement strand
CTTTTGTGCCAGTTTGGGCGTTTAACTCCCATTCTTGTGCCAGTTCCAGCGTTTTACGCCAGAATTCTTGAGCTGACTTAGAACGCCTGTTTGGGCCATCAAATCTCGGGCAAAGTATAAACTATTATACATTGCTGGAAAGCCCAGGATATCTACTTTCCAACGCAATTAAGAGCGCGCCAATTGGGCTTCTGTAGCTCGAGAAAATCCACTTGAAGTGTAGGGAGGTCAGAATCCAACAGCATATGCAGTCCTTTCTCAACCTCTGAATCAGATTTTTGCTCAGGTCCCTCAATTTC
>NC_029778.3:31811335-31815389 GCF_000817695.3 Arachis duranensis | reverse complement strand
ACACAAACTCATAGTAAAGTCTAGAAAAGTGAATTTTAACTAAAAACTAATAAAAATATAATAAAAACTAACTAAAACATACTAAAAACAATGCCAAAAAGCGTATAAATTATCCGCTCATCACAACACAAAACTTAAATTGTTGCTTGTCCCCAAGCAACTGAAAATCAAATAGGATAAAAAGAAGAGAATATACTATAGACTCCAAATTATCAATGAAACTTAGCTACAATTAGATGAGCGGGACTAGTAGTTTTTTGCCTCTGAACAGTTTTGGCATCTCACTTTATCCTTTGAAATTCAGAATGATTGGCTTCTATAGGAACTCAGAATCCAGATAGTGCTATTGATTCTCCTAGTTAAGTATGATGATTCTTGAACACAGCTACTTTATGAGTCTTGGCGGTGGCCCAAAGCACTCTGTTTTCCAGTATTACCACTGGATACATACATGCCACAAACACATAACTGGGTGAACCTTTTCAGATTGTAACTCAGCTTTGCTAGAGTCCCCAATTAGAGGTGTCCAGGGTTCTTAAGGACACTCTTTTTGCCTTGGATCACGACTTTATTTTTACCCTTGCCTATTGGCTTTTTCTTGCTTGCTTTCTCTCTTTTTTTTATATTTTTTTTGAATATTCACTGCTTTTTCTTGCTTCAAGAATCATTTTTATGATTTTTCATATTCTCAGTAACATGTCTCCTTTTTTCATCATTCTTTCAAGAGCCAACATTCATGAACAACAAATTCAAAAGACATATGCACTGTTCAAGCATACATTCAAAACACAAAAAGTATTGTCACCACATCAAAATAATTAAGCTAGTTTTAAGGATGAATTCGAAATCATGTACTTCTTGTTCTTTTGTAATAAAAACAGTTTTCATTTAAGAAAGGTGATGGATTCATAGGACATTTATAACTTTAAGTCATAGACACTAAGACACTAATGATCATAAGACACAAACATATATAAACATAAGCATAAAAATTCGAAAAACAGGAAAATAAAGAACAAGGAAGTTAAAGAACGGGTCCACCTTAGTGATGGCGGCTTGTTCTTCCTCTTGAAGATCTTATGGAGTGCTTGAGCTCCTCAATGTCTCTTCCTTGCCTTTGTTGCTCCTCTCTCATGATTCTTTAATCTTCTCTAATTTCATGGAGGAGGATGGAATGTTCTTGGTGCTCCACCCTTAGTTGTCCCATGTTGGAACACAATTCTCCTAGGGAGGTGTTGATTTGATCCCAATAGTTTTGTGGAGGAAAGTGCATCCTTTGAGGCATTTCAAGGATTTCATGATGAGTGGGATCTCTTGTTTGCTCCATCCTTTTCTTAGTGATGGGCTTGTCCTCATCAATGAGGATGTCTCCCTCTATCTTAACTCCAACTGAATTACAGAGGTGACAAATGAGATGAGGGAAGGCTAACCTTGCCAAGGTAGAGGACTTGTCTGCCACCTTATAAAGTTCTTGGGAAATAACCTCATGAACTTCTACTTCCTCTCCAATCATGATGCTATGAATCATGATAGCCCGGTCCATAGTGACTTCGGACCGGTTGCTAGTGGGAATGATTGAGCGTTGGATAAACTCCAACCATCCCCTAGCCACGGGCTTGAGGTCATGCCTTCTCAGTTGAACCGGCTTCCCTCTTGAATCTCTCTTCCATTGAGCGCCCTCTTCACAAATGTCTATGAAGACTTAGTCCAACCTTTGATCAAAGTTGACCCTTCTAGTGTAAGGGTGTTCATCTCCTTGCATCATAGGCATGTTGAATGCCAACCTTACATTTTCCAGACTAAAATCTAAGCATTTCCCCTGAACCATTGTAAGCGAATTCTTTGGGTCCGGGTTCACACTTTGATCATGGTTCTTGGTGATCCATGCATTGGCATAGAACTCTTGAACCATTAAGATTCCGACTTGTTGAATGGGGTTGGTAAGAACTTCCCAACCTCTTCTTCGGATCTCATGTCGGATCTCTGGATATTCACTCTTTTTGAGTTTGAAAGGGACCTCGGGGATCACCTTCTTCATGGCCACAACTTCATAGAAGTGGTCTTGATGCACCCTTGAGATGAATCTCTCCATTTCCCATGACTCGGAGGTGGAAGCTTTTGCCTTCCCTTTCCTCTTTCTAGAGGTTTCTCCTACCTTAGATGCCATAAATGGTTATGGAAAAACAAAAAGCAATGCTTTTACCACACCAAACTTAGAAGGTTTGCTCGTCCTTGAGCAAAAGAAGAAAGAAGAGAATAGAAGAAGAAGAAATAGAGGAGATGGAGGTGGCTTTGTTTTTCGGCCAAGGGGGAGAAGTAGTGTGTAGGTTGTGTGAAAATGAAGGAGTCAAGATGGGTTTATATAGGGGTGGAGAGAGGGGTAAAGTTCGGCCATTATGGGTGGGTTTGGGAGGGAAAGTGGTTTGAATTTGAATGATGAGGTAGGTGGGGATTTATGAAGGATGGATGTGAGTGGTGAAGAGAATGGTGGGATTTGATAGGTGAGGGGTTTTTGGGGAAGAGGTGTTGAGGTGATTGGTGAATGGGTGAAGAAGAGAGAGAGTGGTGGGGTAGGTAGGGATCCTGTGGGGTCCACAGATCCTGAGGTGTCAAGGATAATTCATCCCTGCACCAAGTGGCGAGCAAAAATGCTCCTTCTGCCAATTCTGGCGTTAAACACTGGGCTGGTGCCCATTTCTGGCGTTTAACACCAGCTTCTTGCCCCTTCCTGGCATTTAACGCCAGTCTGGTGCCCCTTTCTGGCGTTAAACGCCTAGACTGGTGCTAGACTGGGCGTTAAACACCCATTTGTTGCCCTTACTGGCGTTTAAACGCCAGCAAGTTTTCCTCCAGGGTGTGCTATTTTTTCTTTCTATTTTTCATGCTGTTTTTGCTTTTTCAATTGATTTTTTGACTTCCCATGATCATCAACCTATAAAAAAACATAAAATAACAAAGGAAAATAGATAAATATAACATTGGGTTGCCTCCCAACAAGCGCTTCATTAATGTCAGTAGCTTGACAGTGGGCTCTCATGGAGCCTCACAGATACTCAGAGCAATGTTGGAACCTCCCAACACCAAACTTAGAGTTTGAATGTGGGGGTTCAACACCAAACTTAGAAGTTGGTTGTGGCCTCCCAACACTAAACTTAGAGTTTGACTGTGGGGGCTCTGTTTGACTCTGTTTTGAGGGAAGCTCTTCATGCTTCCTCTCCATGGTTACAGAGGGGTATCCTTAAGCCTTAAACACGAAGGATTCTTCATTCACTTGAATGATCAATTCTCCTCTGTCAACATCAATCACAGCCTTTGCTGTGGCTAGGAAGGGTCTGCCAAGGATGATGGATTCATCCATGCACTTCCCAGTCTCTAGGACTATGAAATCAGCAGGGATGTAATGGTCTTCAATCTTTACCAGAACATCCTCTACAAGTCCATAAGCTTGTTTTCTTGAATTGTCTGCCATCTCTAGTGAGATTCTTGCAGCTTACACCTAAAAGATCACTAGCTTCTCTATTACAGAGAGAGGCATGAGGTTTATGCTTGACCCTAGGTCACACAGAGGCTTCTCAAAGGTCATGCTGCCTATAATACAAGGTATTGAGAACTTCCCAGGGTCCTGTCTCTTTTGAGGTAATTTCTGCCTAGTCAAGTTATCAAGTTCTTTGGTGAGCAAAGGGGGTTCATCCTCCCAAGTCTCATTACCAAATAACTTGTCATTTAGCTTCATGATTGCCCCAAGGTATTTAGCAACTTGCTCTTCAGTGACATCTTCATCCTCTTCAGAGGAAGAAAACTCATCAGAGCTCATGAATGGCAGAAGTAAATCCAATGGAATCTCTATGGTCTCAGTGTGAGCCTCAGATTCCCATGGTTCCAAATTAGGGAATACATTGGAGGCTAGTGGACGTCCATTGAGGTCTTCCTCATTGGCGATCACTGCCTCTTCCTCCTCTCCAAATTCGGCCATGTTGATGGCCTTACACTCTCCTTTTGGATTCTCTTCTGTATTGCTTGGAAGAGTACTAGGAGGGAGTTCAGTAATTTTCTT
>NC_029778.3:31809109-31810578 GCF_000817695.3 Arachis duranensis | reverse complement strand
AGCAAAAGGGAATAGCATAAGTCTGTAGACCTCAGGGTCAACCCCATTGGTCTTGACAGTGTCACAGATTTGCAAGAATTCAGCTAAAAGCTTATGAGGATCTTCCAATGGAAGTCCATGGAACTTGCAATTCTGTTGCATTAAAGAAACTAATTGAGGCTTAAGCTCAAAGTTGTTTGCTCCAATGGAAGGGATAGAGATGCTTCTCCCATAGAAGTCGGGAGTGGGTGCAGTAAAGTCACCCAGCACCTTCCTTGCATTGTTGGCATTATTGTTGTTTTCAGCTACCATGTTTTCTTCTTGTTTGAAGATTTCTGTTAGGTCCTATACAGAGAGTTGTGCTTTAACTTCTCTTAGCTTTCGCTTCAAGGTCCTTTCAGGTTCAGGGTTAGCCTCAACAAGAATGCTTTTGTATTTGCTCCTGCTCATATGAAAGAGAAGAGAACAAGAAAATATGGAATACTCTATGTCACAATATAGAGATTCCTTGATGTGTCAGAGGAAAAGAAGAATAGAATGAGAAGGTAGAAGAATTCGAACTTATCAAGAGAGATAGAGTTTGAATTGTGCATTGAGGAGGAGCGTTAGTCCATAAATAGAAGGATGTGAGAAGAGGGAAAGAAATTTTTGAAAATTAAAGTGAATTAATTAAAAGAAATTTTGAAAGAAATGGTAATTGATTTTCGAAAACTAAGATTGAGAAAGAAATAAAGTGATTTTGAAAAAGATTTTGAAATTGGAAATCAAAGAGATATGATTGAAAACTATTTTGAAAAAGATGTGATTAAAAAGATATGATTGAAAAGTTATAGTTTTAAAAAGATATGATTGAAAAGATATGATTTGAAAAACAATTTAAAAAAAGATTTGATTTAATGACTTGGCTAACAAGAAATTTGAAAGATATGATTCAGACATTAAACCTTTCTCAACAGAAAAGGCAACATACTTGAAATGTTGAATCAAATCATTAATTATTAGCAAGTATTTTTGAAAATGGAAAGAAATTGATTTTGAAAATATATGATTGAAAAGATATGATTTGAAAAAGATTTGATTTTGAAAAATTATGGAAACTTGAAAAAAAATTGAATTAATAACAAAATCTTCCCTCTTGTGCCATCCTGGCGTTAAACGCCCAGAATGGTATCCATTCTAGCGTTTAACGCCCAAAATGCTACCCTTTTGGGCGTTAAACGCCCAGCCAGGCACCCTGGCTGGCGTTTAAACGCCAGTTTTCCTTCCTCACTGGGCATTTTGAACGCCCAGCTTTTTCTGTGTAATTCCTCTGCTGGAATTTAAAGATCAGAGCAATGAAATCATCAAGAACAACTTGAAGATCAATGAAGACACATGAATGAATTCGAAAAATGCATGAAGAACAGAAACATGCAATTGACACCAAACTTAAAATGAGATACTAGACTCAAACATAAAATATTTTTGGTTTTTATGATTTTGTAATTTTT
>NC_029778.3:31804867-31808786 GCF_000817695.3 Arachis duranensis | reverse complement strand
GTCCAAACTCAAACAATCCCCGGCAACGGTGCCAAAAACTTGGTGCACGAAATTGTGATCATCAATGGCGCCATCAACATGCTACGCTTAATTGCAATCTCAACTCTTTATCACAACTTTTCACAACTAACCAGCAAGTGCACTGGGTCGTCCAAGTAATAAACTTTACGCGAGTAAGGGTCGATCCCACGAAGATTGTTGGTATGAAGCAAGCTATGGTCATCTTGTAAATCTCAGTCAAGCGGATTCAAATGGTTATGGAGGATTGATAATTAAAATATGGATAAAACATAAAATAAAGATAGAGATACTTATGTAATTCATTGGTGAGAATTTCAGATAAGCGTATGGGGATGCTCTGTCCCTTTCGTCTCTCTACTTTCCTACTGTCTTCATCCAATCCTTCTTACTCCTTTCGATGGCAAGCTGTATGTTGGGCATCACCGTTGTCAGTGGCTACAATCCCGTCCTCTCAAGGAAAATGTTCAACGCGCTCTGTCACAGCACGGCTAATCATCTGTCGGTTCTCAATCAGGTTGGAATAGAATCCAGTGATTCTTTTGCATCTGTCACTAACGCCCAGCCTTCAAGAGTTTGAAGCTCGTCACAGTCATTTAATCCTTGAATCCTACTTAGAATACCACAGACAAAGTTTAGACCTTCCGAATTCTCTTGAATGCCGCCATCAATTCTAGCTTATACCACGAAGATTCCGATTAAGAAATCCAAGAGATAAACATTCAAGCCTTGTTTGCTTGTAGAACGGAAGTGGTTGTCATGCACGTGTTCATAAGTGAGAATGATGATGAGCGTCAAATAATTATCACATTCATCATGTTCTTGGGTGCGAATGAATATCTTAGAACAAGAATAAGCTGAATTGAATAGAAGAACAATAGTAATTGCATTAATACTCGAGGTACAGCAGAGCTCCACACCTTAATCTATGGTGTGTAGAAACTCCACCGTTGAAAATACATAAGAACAAGGTCTAGGCATTGCCGAATGGCCAGCCTCCCATAATCTAAGAACTAGACATCCAAAGATGATCCTAAGATCTAAAGTGATCAAAAGATGTCAAATACAATAGCAAAAGGTCCTATTTGTAGAGAACTAGTAGCTTAGGGTTTACAAAGATGAGTAAATTACATAAAAATCTACTTCCGGGCCCACTTGGTGTGTGCTTGGGCTGAGCATTGAAGCTTTCATGTGTGGAGACTTTTCTTGGAGTTAAACGCCAGCTTTTGTGCCAGTTTGGGCGTTTAACTCCCATTCTTGTGCCAGTTCCGGCGTTTTACACCAGAATTCTTGAGCTGACTTGGAACGCCTGTTTGGGCCATCAAATCTCGCGCAAAGTATGAACTATTATACATTGCTGGAAAGCCCAGGATGTCGACTTTTCAACGCAATTGAGAACGCGCCAATTGGGCTTTGGTAGCTCCAGAAAATCTACTTCGAGTGCAGGGAGGTTAGAATCCAACAGCATCTGCAGTCCTTTTCAGCCTCTGAATCAGATTTTTGCTCAGGTCCCTCAATTTTAGCCAGAAAATACCTGAAATCACAGAAAAACACACAAACTCATAGTAAAGTCTAGAAAAGTGAATTTTAAATAAAAACTAATAAAAATATAATAAAAACTAACTAAAATATACTAAAAACATACTAAAAACATTGCCAATTAGCGTATAAATTATCCGCTCATCAGCATGCATTGAATAATTGTTGATTGTTAGATGAAAAACAAATCTTGGAAAGCATGATTAGAAGAGAATTGAGTGAATCAACCCTATACACATGAGCGACTAGAGCAGATACACTTCTGGTGTGGGTTCGATGCTCAATTCCTTATTCACTGCTTTCACGAGCTTTCTTCTTGCAAGTTTGTTTATATTTCATTTTGATATTTGAATTGGTAGAATTCATGAATCATCATACTGTGTTAGCCCTACATGTTCATATGTGTTTTTGGAGATTGATTTACTCTTAACCAAGTAGGTAGAAGCATTTTTGCATTTAGTTGCATTCAGGTAGATTGATTGCATTAAATAAATGTTCATACCCCCTTTCTTGTCTTTCTTCGTTTAGCATGAGCACATGCTTAGTTTAAGCGTGGGGAGGTTTGATAAACCCCAAATTTGTGGTTTATCTTTGTTGAATTTAGGGGATTTTATCAACTTATCTCACACTTATTCACTATAATAGCATGGTTTTGTAATTCTCCCTATATTATGCTTAAGAATGAAAACATGCTTTTTAGAATTTTAAATTCCAAATTTTAATTCAATTTAACTCCATTCGATAAATTGATATGTTTGTTGAGTGATTTTAGGCTTATATGGCAAGGATTGGATGGAAGAAGTGAAGAGAAAAGCATGCAAAGTGGAGAATTCATGAAGAAATGAGGATTTGCTTAATTTAAGGCCACGTGCATGCGTCACCCACACGTACGCATGAGAGAGAATTTTTCCAAGCGATGCACATGCGTCACCCACGCGTACGCGTGACACTGGTCACGTGACCTCAGTAAAGGCAATACGCTGAGGGCAATTTCTAAGGCATCCAGGCCCAAATCCAACTCATTTCTGATGCTATTGAACCGAAGGATTGGAAGGGGAATGAACCAAGTAGTCATAGTTTAGTTTTCATCATGTTTTAGGTTAGAATTCTAGAGAGAGAAGCTAGAGCTTCTCTCTAGAATTTAGGGAAGTTTAGGTCAAATTTTCTTAGATCTAAGTTTTAATTCTTGTTTTTTGTTCAACTCTCTTTATATTTTATTGTTCTATTGTCTTAATCTTCTTAACTTCTCTTATTAATTTCTTTATTTTGCCAATTTAGTTTGTGAACTCTCTTGTCAATTTCAATTCTCTTTTAATGCAATTTTATGTTTCCATATCTTTTTATGTTTATCTTAGTTGCTATTGATGATTTCTTGTTTGTGTTAGTTATGGTTTTCATTAATTCTTGCAATTTATAATGTTTACTTTTATTGCACTCTAGGTGCTTAATGAAATATTTTCATTGATTATGGAGTAGTTTTCTATACTCTTGTCCTAGGCTAAGGGAATTAGGAGACCTTGAGTCATTGGGTCTAATTAAATTGGTGATTTGAGAATCCTTGTTGGTCAAATTGATACCCATTTACTCTAATCTACTACTAAGCCAATTAGTAGTTAAATTGGGACTTATGAGTTGAAGTTGATCAAGCCTATTTGACATACTTCACTTGTAGAAGTAGACTTGATGGGCTTGGTTCATCATAATTGTCAATATATGATTGTTAGACAAGGATGGTGATATCAATTTCTATGCTTTAGCCAAGAGTTCATTTTTTCCATCTAATTTCCATCTTTGTTACTTTAATTGCTTTTCATTTAATTCCTTGCATGCTTATTTAATTTCTTGCAATTCACAATTCTTGCATATTTCAACCAAAACCCCTTGTTTCCTTCATAGCCAATAATTAAGCACTTCATTGTAATTCCTTGAGAGACGACCCAAGATTTAGATACTCTAATTTTTTATTGGGGTTTGTACTAGTGACAAAAAAATTAAACTTTGATTGAGGATTGTTTGTTGGTTGGAAATTATACTTCGACGAGATTATTTGTGTGAAATTCCTAACCGACGATAATCCTCAATCAATAGCAGATTTGATTTTGAAAAGTTTTGAAAATTGGAAAGAGAAAGTCAAATAGAGATTTTGAAATTCAACTTGAAAAAGAGAAAAACTAACAACATACTAGACTTTTGAGATTTGAATTTAAAAGAAAGATAAGATAAGATATCAAATTTTTTTATAAAATCAAAGGAAAAGATCACAAGATCAAGAAAGATACACAAGATAAAATTAAAGAAAATTAAATTAAACAGAAAAATTACTGACGGGGCTCCAAACTTAGATTTTTAACTTAAGATACGA
>NC_029778.3:31796467-31804815 GCF_000817695.3 Arachis duranensis | reverse complement strand
GAAAATTTTCAAAAATATAAATTATTTTATTTTATTTTATTTTATATATATTTTTTTGAGAAAAAGAAAAGAAAAACACTAGACGGAACCAAACTGAAAAATTTTGAGATCAAATAACACAGATTTCGAAAAAAATTAGAGAGAGAAACACTAAGTATCCGCGTCATTTCATAGAAGCGCTATCCGCGCGAACGCGTCACTCACGCATCCGCATCACATGCGACGCACAGCTTATCCAAATCACCGCCAACTATCTTACCTTTTCTTCCCCAAATCTAAATCTTTTCTTTCCCTTCTTTTTCTTTTTCTTTCTTTTTCTTTTAATTGGTGTTGAAAATTTATTTGGGTCATTATTTTGCTTGTGGATTATTAAGGAATTGTTTGACAATTATATATTACTTTTTATAGGGTTGCTTGCATGTTCAATTTAATACTTTCAATAACTTATTTACCATGCATGCTAAGTGTTTGTGAAAAAGCCCGTATGGCATCATGCACTACTTTTATATTATCCTACTACTTTAATGCCTGTTTTTCACAAAACCCCTTTTATATTTTATTAATTAAAATATAATTGTCAATACAAACAGATTGTTAGTTTGAAAGAGATGATAATCTAACTTGGGCATTTAATGCTTGATCTATGCTACTCATGCCTTTGCCTGCATGCCAATAAACATCTTACATTTAATAGCCATCACATGCACTTGCCATATTTCCAATTGATGAACTTTTCACATGTAGTCATGACCGTGTATTAACAACATCCTTCTTTCTCGTGCATTGATTATCATTTGTACCATCCTCTTCCTTGCTCTAACCCTTAGCTTTAAAAGTTACTTTCTTTTTCCTTTTCAGGATGGCCACCAAGAAGGGTAAAGAGAAAGCTACTCCCAAACCACCGGCAAGGAAAGGAACAAAAAGAGCACCAGCTGAGGAACCATAACCCCCATCCACTTGCAGATCTTAGCATGCACCGAGGATGGTGCAATCTTTAAGTGTGGGGAGGTCGATACCGACTTCCAGGGGTTAGTTACCTTCTTTTCAACACCAATATTCTATTTTCTTTGTTTGTTCATTGATTCATTTGCATATTTGATTGCATATTCAACACCAATATTCTATTTTCTTTGTTTGTTCATTGCTTCATTTGCATATTTGATTGCATGTTTGTTTGATTTTATGCATTTAGTTACTACTTGGTTGAAGTAATATTTTCTTTTTCAAGAAATTTTTATAGTATTTCACTAATTTAAATCAAAACTTTTGTGTTAAACTTGTTTGGAAGTTGTATTTGGAACATAGTTAAAAGCTAGAACACACAACCTGTGAGATTTTGAGCTTATTTACATGGTTACATTATTTAACCATAAATTTTTATTCTTGTGTGTTTTCTTCTCTATAATTGCAATCTTTACTTTGTTCCATTCTATATGTCTATTATTTAGTGTATTTATATGCTTGCATATGATTGAGGCCATTACTTATTTTTGCTCACTTATTCCAAATAAGCCTACCCTTTTATGTCACCCTTGTTAGCTACTTTGAGCTCTTTAATCCCCTTCTATTTTATAACCACATTACTAGCCTTAAGCAAAAAAACAAATTAAAAATCCCAAGTTGAATCCTTGGTTAGCTTAAGATAGATATTGTGTATAATTTAAGTATGGGGAATTTTATGGGAACATGGAATGATAGGAAAAAAGGGAATTAAATTAAATAAGTTATCTCAAAATTTTGGGAAGCATGCTTATGTGAAATAAAAATAAATTAAATTACCATGTGCATTGAAAAAAAATAATTTAGTATTTGAATAAGGGGATACAAAAATTACCCCAATGCAATTATAAAGAATCAATGCACATAGGACAAAAAGTCAAAAAAATAAATTTGGTGCATGAGCATGTAATACAAAAGTGGGAAAATTTGGGTAAGTAGGTAAGAAAACTTTGAAATTATAAAATATGTATGTTGAGTGAGATCTTAGACTAATCAATGATTCACTTTGTTAGCTCACTTAGCCTTATATGTACACCATTACCCTTACCTTAGCCCCATTACAACCTGAGAAAAGACCTCGTGATTTTTGTATGTATATATCCAATATTTGTTGATTGGTTAGATGAAAAACAAAGTTTTAGAAAGCATGACTAGAAAAGAAGAGAGTGATTAACCCCAAATACTGAGTGACTAGAGAGTAAACACAAAATTCAGTAAGGGTTTAATAGCTCATTCTCATATATCCATGTTTAATTATTAATTGTCTTGCAAGTTGTGAACTATCTTAACTCAAATCAATTGTGACTGTGCTTTAATATGATTTGGCCTTAATTGTACATATATGATTCCTTGAAGATATGAATCAATTTAACTACATGTAAGCTTTATATATAAGTGAATAATAACTAGAACTGCATGACTCATTTAGGTAGTTTGCATTTAGAATAGATTGCATTGCATAAGATTCCACCATTTTACCTTTACTATTTTCTCTTGGATTTAGCATGAGGACATGCTAATGTTTAAGTGGGGGAGGTTGATAAACCACTATTTTATGATTTATCTTGTGCTCAATTGAATGATTTTATCAATTCTTCACCCACTTATTCATATGAATTTGCATGATTTTACAATTCCTTCCTTATGATATGACATATGTGAAAACATGTTTCCTATGCTTTAAAAATATTAAATTTAATTATCCTTTATTACCATTTGATGCCGTGATTTGTGTGTTGAGTACTTTCAGGTTTTATAGGGCAGGAATGACTTAAAGGATGGAAAGAAAACATACAAAAATGGAAGGAAAGCACAAAATGGAGTTCTTGAAGAAACTGGCAGCGACGCGAATGCGTGGACGACGCGAACGCGTGCTTTGCAAAAAGTGGCATATGCGCGAACGCGTGCATGATGCGAACGCGTGGCTCAAGCGAAACACAGATGACGCAGACGCATGACTGACGCGACCATGTGGAAGAGCAAAACTCCAGATGATGTGACCGCGTGACCCACGCGAACGCGTGACGTACGTGATCTACAGAAATTGCAGAAGTCGGCCCCAGCAACTGCTGGATCCTTTTTGATCCAAATCGAAGCCCAGAGAACACAGATTAAAGGCTATAAATTGGGGAATCCATCTATTCATCAGACACTTCATACAACATACATTCATACACAATTCTAGGATTAGATGTAGTTTTTAGAGAGAGAGGTTCTCTCCTCTCACTTAGGATTAGAATTAGGATTAGGATTTCTACTCTTCAATCACAGGTTCAATGTTCCTTTTATTTATTTTCTCAATTTAGTTTATGCACTCTTTATGTTTAGATTGATTTTCTATACAATTTGAGGTATTTCAGACTTATGATTGCTTTCTCTAATTTATGTTATTGATGCTTTCACTTTATCCAAATTATTTTCATTCAAGTAGACTTTCTTCCCTTTTGGCTTTGGTTAATTAATTGGTAACACTTGAGTTATCAAACTCAGCAGTGGTTGAAATTGGCAATTGCTAATTGATTTGGATCACTCTAAAAGTTGACTAGGACTCGAAGATCAATTTAATTAGTCCACTTGACTTTTCTTTATTTAATAAGGGATAACTAAGTGGGATTAAAACCCAATTCACATCACACCTGATAAGGACAACCAGGATAGGAATTCCAATTTTCATACCTTGCCAAGAGTTTTCTTTGCTATTGATTTATTAATTTCTGCAATTTATTTCTCTTGTTCAAACCTTTTTCAAAAACCCAAAATACTATTTTCCATAACCAATAATAAATCATACTTCCCTACAATTTCTTGAGAAGACGACCCGAGGTTTGAATACTTCAGTTATTTACTTTTATTGGGTTTGCTTAAGTGACAAACAAAACTTTTACACAAAAGGATTCTCTGTTGGTTTAGAAACTATACTTACAACGTGATTATATTTGTGAATTTCTTTACCGATAGAAAATTCCAATCGACAAAGACGTATAACCTATCATCTATTGCTAGAAAGCTCTGGAAGTTAGCTTTCCAACGCCGTTGAGACCGCATCAATTGGACCTCTTTAGCTCAAAATATGCTTGTTGGAGTGGACGGAGGTCAGGATTGACAACATCTGCTATCCTTTCTTCATCTCTGAACTAGACTTTGCCAAATTCGCCTAAAAATTACCTAAAATCATAGAAAAAACACAAAAACTCAGTAGCATCGAAAAGGTGAATTTTGCACTAAAACATACTAAACTTAATAAAATATAACCAAAAACACTATGAAAATGCTATGAGAAAGAGTATAAGATTTTCACTTATCAACGTACTAGCTATTGCTTTTTAGTCTTGTATTTTCATATTTGCATTCTATATATTCTAGAGATAGAAGTTGTGATTGGATGTTGTGAATAGTAGATAGTACTTAGTTCATTTCTTCCTAAATATTCATGATAATTTTTGGGATAGTAGAAATTAGAAAAAAGTGTTAGAAATTTTGAATTGCATCATACATACATACATAGATAATAAGCTTGGTGAAAACAACAAAATTTCCAAGAAAAAAATCTTTTTAGGGTGTTCCATTGATTTGATTCAGAAATTTCTTTTTTAAACTTGCTTCAACAATTTTATGAGACATATAAGAGAGATAGAACAAACAACCTTGTGATTTGTTGAGCTTTTAATGTGTGGTTATAGATTTTAACCACAATCTTTATTCTTGTGTGCTATGCTCCTTCTATTATTGTAATATTGGATTTACTTAATTCTTTATATCCAATGTTTGATGTTTGAATGCATTTAGAATGATTGAGGCCATTGTTGCTAGGGGTGGGCATGGTTTGGATTTTCAAAAATCCAAATTGCATCCACTTTAGAACCAGTTTTTTGTGGTTCGTGAAACCAAACTGGAACCGGATTAAAAAGAGAAACTAGTTCTAAACCAGTTTGGAAAAATAAAATCCGATTTTAAAATGGTTTTGATATTTAAATCCAGTTTTTATATATAAACCCATTTTAAATCCGATTTTTTAATCTTCAAATTTAAAATCTGATTTTTTAACCAAAAATTCAATTTTAAAACCAGTTTTTAAAAATCCAATTTCCAAACCAGATTTTTTGTTTTAAAAGCAGTTTTTAAAAATTCAAATTCCAAACCAGATTTTTTAAACAAAAATCCACTTTTAAAACCAGTATTTAGAAATCTAATTTTCAATCCATAATTTTTTTTAAAAGAGAAATTAATACTAAAGTCTTTTTAAATTGTATATGTTCAATCCAACTAGGATTTGTTCTTTATAAATCTTATAACAATAACTAATCTATATAACATTTAATCATTCTCAAAACATCAAAAGTATACCACCGAAAAATCTTCCTAAAACAACAACCCGAAAACATCAACCTTCCATATGTCACTAGAACTTGTTCTTCAAGAATTTGACAAATTCACATATTGTCTCTTTCTAGATGAATTTTTATTTTTATTTTATTTGATTTTTTACAATTCTGAAGACGAACTTGCTCACTAATGTACCAAGTGTGTATTGATCAACAAAATCACCATTTGAAAATTAGTAAATACGTTTCCTATTTTCAATTTTCTTTTTTTTCTACTTTTGTTGAAAATGACAGCATCAATATCTTGTGATGTTAACTAACATTAACAATTGAATGAATTGGACTTAACAATTGAATGTTAGTTGGACTATTTAACCAATCTTGCTGTAATTAGTACGATTTATCGTCATGCAAACAAGCTTAGTTGGCTACCAAATGAAAATAATTAAACTCCGATCCTAACTAACACGCTCTCATTCACTCATTTTGTCGAACACTTAGAACGCACACCACCAAATATTAGGTAAAATAAGAACAAGCATAATTTTTCTCATCAGCAATTCATTTCACGTAAAATTTCACTAATTTGTGCAAAAGAAAAATTACAATTTACATATGCTGATCTAAAAATCATTCCAATAAGTTTCCCCAAAATCCTCGTCCTCCTCGAACTTGAACATAAACACGGCATGACCATCATCACTTTTACCCAGATTGTTATTCTTATTAATATAGGAGTTGTTATAGTTGTCGTCGTAGTATTGGTATATATTTTTCACCAAGTCAGTCTTAGATTAGGATTTTTTTTTTCAATTTTGGATTTTAATTTGGATATGGATATGGATTGGATTCGGATTTAAAATGTTTAAATGGTTTGGATTAGAAAACCAAACTAATAAAAGAGATTCAATTTGGTTTGCATTTTTTTATTTAAAACTGTTTTTTTTAATGGTTTGGTTTGGATTTGGTTTAAAATCTAAAATTTGGATATGTTTGCCCAGCCCTAATTATTGAAATTAAAGCTTACTAACCCATAAAGTCTCACCCTTGTATCTACCCTTGTGAACCACTTTTGAGCCTTATTAACCCTTTTTGTTCTTAACATTAGCACATTACAACCCAAAGTAAAAAAACCATGATGTCCGCGATTTGCATCTTTGATTAACTTAGGTTGAGGGATGTGTATCATTAAGTTTGGGGGAATTTTTAAAAACATCGGAAGAAAATAAAAGTTTTCTTTGGGTATTTTTCGGGAGTTTTGGAAAATGGGTGCACATTCATATGTCAATTGCTTAAACCATAAGCATTTATCTTTTGTACATATACATATATTTTTCCAAAAAAGGAAATAAAAAATAAAAAGAAGAACAAAATGAAATGAGAAAAATAACAAAAAAAGGGACAAAGATTACCCAAAAAAAAGAAGAAAAAATATATAAATGTGAATAATGAATACATATGTGATTTGAATGGCAAAGAATGCATGAATGTGTAGAAAAGGAGAATAATGGGTAGTTAGATTGCATTATAGTGATTAGGTTGATATAGGTTCGATGGATACTTAAGCTAATCAAAGATTTAATTATTAGTCCACTTGATCATATTCATCCTACCTTAACCATAACCCCATTACAACCCTAATAAGTCCTCATGATACTTGCATAAATGCATTAAATATTTGTTGATTGTTAAATGAAGAGCAAATCCTAGAAAGTATGATTAGAGGAGAATTGAGTGATTAAACCCTAAACACTAAGCGATTAGAGCGTATACACATTTGGTGAGGGGTTCCATTGCTTAATTCTATGTCTCCATATCTCTTATTTTGTATCATCTTGCAAATTACTACATTCTTTTTGAAAACTCGAATAAATTCATGGGATTGTGATTGCAGTGAACTAATTCTTTGTTTTAGCCCTATATATCTATATGCTTGCTTGGAAAGTTTTTTGTTTATTTTGACCACATCAATTGATAGAAATAGTTGCATGCATATAAGTAGTTTCATTCAATAAGTTATTTTTCCTTTGATCCTTCTCCTTTGTGATTAGCATGAGCACATGCTATTGTTTAAGAGTGGGAAAATTCATGAGTCCATACTCGATGATAATTTTTTGCTTGAATTGAGTGGATTTCATCACATAAACTTGCATTTATTCACGTGAATAGCATGCTTTTGTGAATTCTCTTTAAATTGCACCTAATTGTTGAAAACATGCTTTATGTGCTTTAATTAATCAATTTAATTCTACTTTTATCCTATTCGATGCCGTGATATGTTTTGTCAAGTGATTTCAAGTTTAATAGGCAAGGATGACTTTGGAAAAGTGGAAGGAAAGCATGAAAAGTATGAGATTTCATGAAGAAACAAAGGAGTAGAACACACTGCTATGTGCGTATGCACACCTTTCTGTGCGTATGCATAAGAAGACTTTCAGCCAGTGTGTGTACTGGTGGACGAAATTGTGATACTCACAATATTGTATTCTTTATTTTATATGGAATTATTCTTGTGGCTCTCTGCTATGTGTGGTCACAACTCCGTTCAACTACCAGCAAGTGTACTGGGTCATCCAAGTAATAAACCTTACGTGAGTAAGGGTCGATCCCACAGAGATTGTTGGTATGAAGCAAGCTGTGGTCACCTTGTAAATCTCAGTTAGGCAGATTAAAATGGTTTATGGGTTTTCGAAAATAGAAATAAGAAAATAAATAATAAAAAGGATAGAATACGTATGCAGATTCATTGGTGGGAATTTCAGATAAGCGAATGGAGATACTGTATGGCTCAAGGACGCCTGCTTTCCCACTTCTTCAACTCAATCCTTCTTACTCCTTTCCATGGCAAGCTGTGTATAGGGGTTCACCATCAGCGGTGGCTACTTTCAATCCTCTCGGGAAAATGATCCAATGCGGCTGTCACTCGCACGACTAATCGTCTGGAGGCATCACCCATGGTTGATAGCTACATCCCATCCTCGCAGTGAAAACTAATGCTCACGCACTCTGTCACAGTACGGCTAATCA
>NC_029778.3:31795521-31795838 GCF_000817695.3 Arachis duranensis | reverse complement strand
CAGATTCCAACAGCATCAGCAGTCCTTTTGTCAGCCTTTTTCAGAGTTTTGCTCAAGTCCCTCAATTTCAGTCAGAATTTACCTGAAATCACAGAAAAACACACAAACTCATAGTAAAGTCCAGAAATGTGAATTTAACATAGAAACTAATGAAAACATCCCTAAAAGTAGCTCAAACTTACTAAAAACTACTTAAAAACAATGCCAAAAAGCGTATAAATTATCCACTCATCACAACACCAAACTTAAAGTGTTGCTTGTCCCCAAGCAACTGAAAATCAATTAGGATAAAAAGAAGAGAACATACTATAAATTTT
>NC_029778.3:31791963-31794331 GCF_000817695.3 Arachis duranensis | reverse complement strand
AAGAAGAAGAAGAAGAAAATGGAGGTGAGTGAGGGGAGATGGATTCGGCTATATGGGTGGGATTGGGTGGGAAAGAGAAGTCGAATTGTAAAGGTAGGTGGGGTGTATGGGGAAGAGTGGATAGATGTAGGTGGTGAATGAAAAAATAGAAGGAATGACCTTGAATGGAAAGAGAGAAGGCGAGGTAGGTGGGGATCCTGTGAGGTCCACAGATCCTGAGATGAAAAGAAATACCATTCCTTCACCATATAGGCATGTAAAATGCCTTCGTGCATCATTCTGGCGTTTAAACGCCCATTGGTGCATGTTCTGGGCGTTCAACGCCCATGTAATGCATGTTTCTGGCGTTGAACACCAGTTTCATGCTTGTTACTGGCGTTCAGCGCCAGTTTGTCCTCTCTGGGCATATTCCTGGCGTTCAGCGCCAGGATGTTGCTTGTTTCTGGCGTTCAGCGCCAGAATGGTGCTCTGTTCTGGCGTTGAACGCCGGCCAGATGCACCTTACTGGCGTTGAACGCCAGCCCGTGCGTCCTCCAGGGTGAAAAAATTTTTTTTCTTCTGTTTTTGACTTTGTTTTTAATTTTTTTGATTTTTTTTCGTGACTCCTCATGATCATGTACCTAATAAAACACAAAATAACAATAAAATAAAAATTAGATAAATAAAATTGGGTTGCCTCCCAACAAGCGCTTCTTTAACGTCAATAGCTTGACAGTGGCTCTCATGGAGCCACAAGGTGATCAGGTCAATGTTAGTGTGGTCCCAACACCAAACTTAAAGTTTGGATATGGGGTCTGAACACCAAACTTAGAGTTTGGTTGTGGCTTCACAACACCAAACTTAGAGTTTGACTGTGTGGGCTCTTCTTGACTCTGAACTGAGAGAAGCTTTGCATGCTTACTCTCTTTTGTCACAGAGGGATGGCCACGTGCCTTAAACACAAGGTAGTCCCCATTCAATTGAAGGACTAATTCGCCTCTGTTGACATCTATCACAGCTCCTGCTGTGGCTAGGAAGGGTCTTCCAAGGATGATGCAATCATCCTCTTCCTTCCTAGTGTCTAGGACTATGAAATCAGCAGGGATGTAAAGGCCTTCAACCTTTACTAACACGTCCTCTACTATTCCATAAGCTTGCCTCAATGACTCATCTGCCAATTGTAATGAAAACAAGGCAGGATGTACCTCAATGATCCCTAGCTTCTCCATTACAGAGAGTGGCATAAGATTTATCCCTGACCCTAGATCACATAGAGCTTTTTCAAAGCTCATGGTGCCAATGGTACAAGGTATTAAGAACTTGCCAGGATCCTGTTTCTTTTGAGGTAGAGTTTTCTGAATCCAAGTATCTAGTTCACTAATGAGCAAGGGATGTTCACTTTCCTAAGTCTCATTACCAAACAACTTGGCATTTAGCTTCATGATAGCTCCTAAGTATTGAGCAACTTGTTCTCCAGTCACATCTTCATCCTCTTCAGAGGAAGAATAGTCTTCAGAGCTCATGAATGGCAGAAGGAGATTTAATGGGATCTCTATGGTCTCTATATGAGCCTCAGATTCCTCTGGATCCTTAATAGGAAACTCCTTCTTGCTTGAAGGACGTCCCAGGAGGTCTTCCTCACTAGGATTTTCGTCCTCCTCCTCCCTAGTGCATTCGGCCACTTTGATCAAATCAATGGCCTTGCACTTTCCTTTTGGATTCTCTTCTGTATTGCTTGGGAGAATACTGGGAGGAGTTTCAATAACTTTCTTACTCAGCTGGCCCACTTGTGCCTCCAAATTTCTGATGGAGGATCTTGTTTCATTCATGAAAGAAAGTGGCCTTTGACAGATCAGAGACTATATTGGCTAAATTAGAAGTGTTTTGTTCAGAATTCTCTGTCTGTTGCTGAGAAGATGATAGATATGGCTTACTATTACTCAGCCTATTGCGTCCACCATTGTTAAAGCCTTGTTGAGGCTTTTGTTGATCCTTCCAGGAGAAATTTGGATGATTTCTCCATGATGGATTATAGGTGTTTCCATAAGGTTCACCCATGTAATTAACTTCTGCCATGGCAGGGTTCTCAGGATCATAAGCTTCTTTAGAAACTACTTCTCTAGTACTGTTGGATGCATGTTGCAATCCATTCAGATTTTGAGAGATTATGTTGACCTGTTGAGTCAACATTTTGTTCTGAGCCAATATGGCATTCAGAGCATCAATTTCAAGAACTCCTTTCTTCTGAGGTATCCCATTATTTACAGAATTCCTCTCAGAGGTATACATGAACTAGTTGTTTGCAACCATGTCAATGAGTTCTTGAGCCTCTTCAGGCGTTTTCTTCAGGTGAATAGATCCACCTGCAGAGTGGTCCAGTGACATTTTT
>NC_029778.3:31789360-31790210 GCF_000817695.3 Arachis duranensis | reverse complement strand
GTCAAGAACAACTTGAAGATCATGAAGAACACTATGAATGCATGAAATTTTCGAAAAAAAATGCAAGAAAAATTTTAAAAGTATGCAATTGACACCAAACTTAAAATTAACACAAAACTCAAACAAGAAACACAAAATATTTTTGATTTTTATGATTTTCTAATTTTTTTGTATTTTTATTGATTCTTTTCGAAAAACATTTTTGAAAAAACGAAAAATAAAAGAAAAATTTTGAAAAAGATTTTTGAAAAGAAAATTACCTAATCTGAGCAACAAGACGAACCGTCAGTTGTCCATACTCGAACAATCCCCGACAACGGCGCCAAAAACTTGGTGGACGAAATTGTGATACTCACAATATTGTATTCTTTATTTTATATGGAATTATTCTTGTGGCTCTCTGCTATGTGTGGTCACAACTCCGTTCAACTACCAGCAAGTGTACTGGGTCGTCCAAGTAATAAACCTTACGTGAGTAAGGGTCGATCCCACAGAGATTGTTGGTATGAAGCAAGCTATGGTCACCTTGTAAATCTCAGTTAGGCAGATTAAAATGGTTTATGGGTTTTCGAAAATAGAAATAAGAAAATAAATAATAAAAGGGATAGAATACGTATGCAGATTCATTGGTGGGAATTTCAGATAAGCGAATGGAGATACTGTATGGCTCAAGGACGCCTGCTTTCCCACTTCTTCAACTCAATCCTTCTTACTCCTTTCCAAGGCAAGCTGTGTATAGGGGTTCACCATCAGCGGTGGCTACTTTCAATCCTCTCGGGAAAATGATCCTATGCGGCTGTCACTCGCACGGCTAATCGTCTGGAGGCATCACCCATGGTTGATGGCTACG
>NC_029778.3:31784454-31788942 GCF_000817695.3 Arachis duranensis | reverse complement strand
ATCTAATACAATAGATAAATGTTCTATATATACTTAGACTAGCTCTTAGGGTTTACATGAGTAAGTAATTGATGCATAAATTCACTTCCGGGGCCCACTTGGTGTATGTTTGGGTTGAGCTTGATCTATCCACGAGTTGAGGCTTCTATTGGAGTTGAACTCCAAGTTATAGTGTGTTTTGGGCGTTCAACTCCGGATTATGACGTTTTTCTGGCGTTTAACTCCAGACAGCAGCATGAACTTGGCGTTCAACGCCAAGTTACGTCGTCGTTCTTCAAATAAAGCATGGACTATTATATATTTCTGGAAAGCTCTGGATGTCTACTTTCCAACGCCGTTGAGAGCGCGCCAATTGGAGTTTTGTAGCTCCAGAAAATCCATTTCGAGTGCAGGGAGGTCAGATTCCAACAGCATCAGCAGTCCTTTTGTCAGCCTTCTTCAGAGTTTTGCTCAATTCCCTCAATTTCAGCCAGAATTTACCTGAAATCACAGAAAAACACACAAACTCATAGTAAAGTCCAGAAATGTGAATTTAACATAAAAACTAATGAAAACATCCCTAAAAGTAGCTCAAACTTACTAAAAACTACCTAAAAACAATGCCAAAAAGCGTATAAATTATCCGCTCATCATGTACGCACAAGGACAAACACGTGACTCACTTAGAAAGTCACGTAGCTCGCAATTTTGGAGGCCTCTTTAGCCCAATTCTGAAGTTTTGAAGCTCTATCAAAGGGGGACAACATACTACAACATACCATAGCATACATATAACATATTAGGAAGTTAGAATAAATTTTAGGTTAGTTTTTCTCTTAGGAAATTCTCTCAACTCTCTTAGAGCTTTAATTAGGATTATAATAAAATTTACCATTTATATTTTTTATTTTATATTCTAGCTTGTCTCCATTGTAAGTTTTCTTTAATTTTCTTTTTAATTACACTATATCTACCACACTTTCTTATAATTGAAGTTACATGTTAGTTTAATTACTTTTAAAACTTTGAGTTCCTTGTTGATGAATTTGATGTTTTATGGTTTATATATATTTGATTGAGTTGCTATAGTTGATTTTGTGCATTAATTGGTTATAGTTTCAAGTATCTTTTGTGAATTCACTATGTTTTATTATTATACCCACCAAGTGTTTGTGAAAATGCCAATTTTAAATATGGAGTAGATTTTCACTCTTTGGCTTGAGACTTGAGTACCTAGGATCCTAGAGGCATTAGTGTCCAATATTAAGTGGTAATTTTGGATTGTTAGTTGCTCTTGTTTCCACTAACGCTAGTAAGTTAGCTAGGATTTGTGGATTAAGGCTAATAATGCCTCCTTGACTTTTTCCATTGTTTAGGGGTTAACTAAGTTGGACTAACTCATTATAATTGCCATAGTTGTGGTTATGATAAGGATAAGATTTCTTAACTCTCAAATTCAATTCAAGGCCCTTTTATGCATTGAATTACATTTTCACTAGTTTGTTGCTTTATTCTTCTTTAATTTGTGTTAATTATTGTCTTTTGATCCAATACTAGCTTATTAGTTGTTCTTATCATTGCTTGCTTACTTTATTGTCTTGCTTGTTATCTTTAGTTGTTCTTATTCCATTGCTTTAGTCATTTAATTTCTAGTTCCTTTAATTTTCGTTTTATGTGTGAGAACCCCGACTTCACAACCAATCTTGTGCACCTAATTGCTAGTCCAAGAGAAAATTTCCCGGGAAGTAAAACTTCCGGTTTTTATTAATTTGAATTGTGACATTCTTCTCCTAAACTTTGGTCCGTGCCGATAAGTGTCGGTTGGGAGCTATACTCACAACGAAATTCTACTCTTTCAATTCCTAGCCAACGACCCGGAGTGCACCAGTTCTCTACCAAACTAAACCGTTAGGAGATGCCGAGGCCTTCCAAGAATTCCCTAAATCTTTTGTCTGTGAATTGGGTCCCGTTGTCCAAGATTACAATATCAAGGATTTTGAATCGGATTATAACTTATCTCCTGAAGAACTTCCGACACTGGGGGCCGTGATGGAGGCTAGGGCCTCGGCTTTGATCTACTTGGTGTAATAATCAATGGCGACGATAAGGTATCGGAGATGCCCGGGAGCCGTGGGGAAGGGGCTAACGACGTTGATTCCCTTAATTTTAAAAGGCTGATCTGTTGTTATCATGTTGAGTTCGTGAGGGACGGCCTGGTTGAAGTTGTCGTGGATTTGGCACCTGTCGCAGTTTTTGACCAGTTGAAGGGAGTCTTTAATAATGGAAGGCCGAAAATACCCTGCTCATGTAACTTTTTGAGCCAGGGTTTTTCCCCCACATGGTGGCCACAACATCCTTCGTGAAGTTCATGAAGTATGTAATCTGTGTAGCTGGGTTCTACGAATTTGAGAAGGGGCTGTGATAGTCTGCACTTGTACAATTGTCCCACTATTGTGGTGTACTTCACTACTTCCTGTTTGATGCGTGTTGCTTCCTTAGAATCCTCAGGTAGGCTTCTGTTAGTAAGGGAATTGGGAATGTCCAAGAGTGCTAACTTGTGATGGGGAGGTTGACTGAGTTTGTGATCGAGACAGACATTGTCTTAATGTCCTCTTGAATCAATAATCAGTTTCTTGGGACCGATTTGGTGCTTGCTAGTTTTGAGAGTAAGTTAGACCTTACATTTTGTCCCCTAAGAATGTGCTGGATGGTTATTTCATCGAACTCAGCTGCTAGTTCTTTCATCTTGGCTAGGTATTATTGTAGCAAAGGGTCCCGTGTTTAGTAGCCTCCGTTAATTTGAGAGATGACTACCTGGGAGTCGTTGCAGACCTCTAACACTTTGGTGCAGACTTCTCTGGCTAACGTCAGTCTGGCAAGGAGGGCTTCATATTTGGCTTGATTGTTGGAGGTTGGAAACTCGTATCGAATGAATTGTTCGATGGCGATTCTGTTCTCGTTTTCCAGTATTATTCCTGCTCCTTCTGAGCTGGTGTTCGACGAGCCGTCGACGTGGAGCTTCGAGCTTTTTGTGGGTTCGTTTCCTAGGGTCATTTCAGTTATGAAGTTTGCCATGGCCTGGGCCTTAATTGTTTCTTGGCCTCGAATCTGATTTGGTATTATGATAATTCAACAAACCATGTGAGCATTTGCCCTGTGAGGTCTGGTTTTTGTAGCACTTGTCTCACCGCCTGGTCCATTTGGATCGTAATGGGATGGTCCTGGAAGTATTTCCAGAGGCATCGATGCGCCGTAAGTAGTGCAAAGGCGAGCTTTTCGAGTCAGGAGTAATGACTTTTCGCACTTTGGAAGTCCTTCCTTATGAAGTATACAAGACTTTGTATTTTTTACTCGTCTTCTTGGATGAGCGCCACAACTAGTGCTTCTTCCGTTATGGATATGTAGAGGTAAAGTGTTTCCCTGGTTCTAGGTTTGGAGAGTATGGGGCGTTCCACCAACACTTCTTTGATATGTTGGAAAGCTTCTTCTCAGGTAGCGTTTGGACGTCCTTGAAAATAGCCAAGCTGCTCATCTCAAGAATAGCCTTGTATTTTTCTGGGTTTGTCTCTACTCCCCGTTGAGTGATCATGAAGCCTAGGAATTTCCCAGCTTCCATCACGAAGGCACACTTTGTTAGATTAATGCACATTCGATGCATTCTTAAAGTGTTCAATATAAGTTCGAGGTCATTGATGAGCTCTTCAACGATTTGGGTTTTGGTAAGCATGTCATTAATATAGACCTCCATTTTGGTTCCGGAGAAGTCTCTAAAGATTTTGGTGACGAGCCTCTGGTAGGTGGCACTGGCATTTTTTAACCCGAATGGGATAAGCGTATAGTAGTACGTGCTGTTGATGTATTGGATTGTACTCGAAGTAGGCGTCCATGAACCTGAGGTACTAATATTCCAAGGTGGCATTGACTAGTCCGTCGATGTTTGGTAGGGGAAAGGCATTTTTGGGATAGGCTTTGTTCAAGTCTGTGTAATCGACGCACATTCGTCACTTGCCATTGGCCTTCTTGACTAGTACAATGTTGACCAACCAGGTCGTATAGGGGAGTTCCCAGATGAAGCATTCTTCAAGCAGGGCTTTGACTTGTTTTTGACTTTGGATGCTCGGTCGGGTGACATTTGTCTTCTGCTCTGAGCCACCGGTTTGCCTTTTGGGTCTACGACCAAACGATTGGACATTAGATTAGGGTCTATCATGCTAGGATGAATGCGAACAAGTCCCTTTTTTGCTTTAAGAGTTTAACCAGGTCATCCTTTAGGTCGTAGAATAGGTTCTTATTGATGAATGTGAATTCCTCCTTTGTCTGTCCTATTTGCAGTTTTTCCATCTCTCCTTCCGGTTCTTATCGGGGTTGGCCGTCTTAGCGTGCATCGAGGTTGACAAGAAAGATGCCTGCAATGTCTCAGGATCTCTGGCGAAGGACCATGCTGGTGTTGTCTGGTGCACGAAATTGCAATCACACTTTTGCAATTCCACACAACTAACCAGCAAGTGC
>NC_029778.3:31781007-31784335 GCF_000817695.3 Arachis duranensis | reverse complement strand
ATGGAGAATAGGTTGAGGTTTTGGAGATGCTCTATCTTCTGAATCTCTGCTTTCCTACTGTCTTCTTCTTCATGCACGCAAGGTTCCTTCCATGGCAAGCTGTATGTAGGGTTTCGCCGTTGTCAATGGCTACCTCCCATCCTCTTAGTGAAAATGTTCAACGCGCTCTGTCACAGCACGACTAATCATCTGTCGGTTCTCAATCAGGTTGGAATAGAATCCAGTGATTCTTTTGCGTCTGTCACTAATGCCCAGCCCTCAGGAGTTTGAAACTCGTCACAGTCATTCAATCCTTGAATCCTACTCAGAATACCACAGACAAGGTTTAGACCTTCCGGATTCTCTTGAATGCCGCCATCAATTCTAGCTTATACCACGAAGATTCTGATTAAGGAGTCCAAGAGATATTCACTCAATCTAAAGTAGAACGGAGGTGGTTGTCAGGCACACGTTCATAGGTGAGAATGATGATGAGTGTCACGGATCATCACATTCATCAAGTTGAAGAACAAGTGATATCTTAGAATAGAAGCAAACGTGATTGAATAAAAAACAGTAGTAATTGCATTAATCCATCAAGACACAGCAGAGCTCCTCACCCCCAACCATGGGGTTTAGAGACTCATGCCGTAGAAGATACAATAAGAAACGTGTGTTGTGTCATCCGGTAAAGATACAATGTCAAAATATCCTATTTATAGTGAACTAGTAACCTAGGATATACAGGAATGAGTAAATGACGTAAAAATCCACTTCCGGGGTTCACTTGATGTGTGCTTGGGCTGAGCATTAAAGCTTTCATGCGTAGAGACTTTTTCTGGAGTTAAACGCCAGCTTTTGTGCCAGTTTGGGCATTTAACTCCAATTTTTGTGCTAGTTCCGGCGTTAAATGCCGGGAATTCTGAAGCTGATTTGCAACGCCGGTTTGGGCCATCAAATCTCGGAGAAAGTATGGACTATAATACATTGCTAGAAAGCCCAGGATGTCTAATTTCCAACGCAATTGAGAGCACGCTAATTGGGCTTCTGTAGCTCAGAAAAACACACAAACTCATAGTAAAGCTCAGAAAAGTGAATTTTAAATAAAAACTAATAAAAACATACTAAAAACTAACTAAAATGTACTAAAAACATACTAAAAACAGTGCCAAAAAGCGTATAAATTATCTGCTCATCACAACACCAAACTTAAATTGTTGCTTGTCCCCAAGCAACTGAAAATCAAATAGGATAAAAAGAAGAGAATATACTATAGACTCCAAAATATCAATGAAACTTAGCTCCAATTAGATGAGCGGGACTAGTAGCTTTTTGCCTCTGAATAGTTTTGGCATCTCACTTTATCCTTTGAAGTTTAGAATGATTGGCATCTATAGGAACTCAGAATTCAGATAGTGTTATTGATTCTCCTAGTTAAGTATGATGATTCTTGAACACAGTTACTTTATGAGTCTTGGTTGTGGCCCAAAGCACTCTGTCTTCCAGTATTATCACCGGATACATACTGGTGTGGAATTTATAACCCACACTTACTAACCGGCAAGTGCACCGGGTCGTACCAAGTAATACCTTACATGAGTAAGGGTCGATCCCACGAGGATTGATGGATTAAGCAACAATAGTATTTGATAAGATTAGTTAGGCAAGCAGAAAAGAGTGTTTTGGTATTCAAAGAGCATTAAACACAGACAAATAAATAAGTTGGGAATAATATAACGAGAAGATAGCTAAGCTTTCAGAGTTATCTATTTTTCCGAATTAAATTTTTTTATTACTAACTAATTTAATCATGCAAGATATAATTTCATGGCAAACTATATGTGACTAGGCCCTAATTCCTTAGACCTTCCTAGTCTCCTCTAAAATTCATTAACTGCCAATTCCTTGGTCAATTAATTCCAATTAGAGGGTAAAAATCAATTTTCAATTTATATGCCACAAAAATTCTAATTACCCAAAAATAAGGGGATTATATGTCACGTATCCCATTAAATCCAAATAATTAAAATTTAGGATAATATGTTTTCAAGTTGTTGTTCAAGTAAAGAGCTTTTCAAAGTTTTACAAGAACTCAATTAGAACATGGGTCATACTTCCGTTCCACCCATATTCATAAAATAAAGAGCGAAAACAATTATTGAAATATAAATCAAAGCATGGAATAAATTAGAAAGATCAAACGAATTAATTCATTACAAAGAGACAGAGCTCCTAACCTTAACAATGGAGGATTAGTTGCTCATGGTTCAGAGAAGAAAAATAAGGGTTCTCGTAACAAATTGGTAAAAAATGGTGCCTGTCTCAATGTACCGAGTTTTTGTTTATTACTAATCCTAATAGGTTTTAAAATCAAAAATTAAAATTAATATCTTTTCCTAAAAGATAAGATTTGAATTTAAATTCGAATTAATTAACAGATTTTCAGTTGATGGTTGGGGACCACTTGCTTTGTCCATTCTGCAGCTTCTAATCTGTGTTTTCTGGACTGGAAAGTGGGTCAAAACAGCCCAAAATTCGTAACCGGCGTCATTCGTAATTTTGCAGATCGCGCATGTGACGCGTCCGCGTCGTCCACGCGCTCGCGTCATTTGTGCATATTCCAGTTCACGCGTTCGCGTCAGGCACGCGATCGCTCATTGCAATTTCTCTATTCCGCACGGTCGCGTGAGCCATGCGTCCGCGTCGGTCTTCGCTGGGCATCTCTTTGGTTTCTTCTTCTTTTCTGCAGAAACTTCATCAAATCCATCCGAATGCTACCTAAAATAAATAAAATTGCACAAAACTCAAAATAGCATCCATAGTGGCTAAAATATAATTAATTCTCAATTAAACTCAACAATTTAGATGCAAATTCACTAGGAAAAGATAGATAAGATGCTCACGCATCACATACATGCCACAGACATATAACTGGGAAAACCTTTTCAGATTGTGACTCAGCTTTGCTAGAGTCCCCAATTAGAGGTGTCCAGGGTTCTTAAGCACACTCTTTTTGCCTTGGATCACTTTTTATCTCTCTCTTTTTTTTCTTTCTTTTTTTTTGCTTCAATAATCAATTTGATGATTTTTCAGATCCTCAATACCATTTCTCCTTTTCCATCATTCTTTCAAGAGCCAACAAGTTTAACATTCTTTAATCAACAAATTCAAAAGACATATGCACTGTTCTAGCATTCATTCAGAAAACAAAAAGTATTGTCACCACATCAAGCTAATTCAACTAGTTTCAGATATGAATTTGAAATCCTGCACTTCTTGTTCTTTTGTGATTAAAGCATTTTTCATTTAAGAGAGGTGATGGATTCATAGGACATTCATAGCTTTAAGA
>NC_029778.3:31780455-31780834 GCF_000817695.3 Arachis duranensis | reverse complement strand
GACTCAACAACCTTGATCTTGAGAAGTGGATGCTCCCTCAACTTGTGGGGTATTTGACCCTTCAAGGGAGAGCTTCTAGCGTTTCAGCTCCTGTAGCTCACGCCCTTGCTTCTCTTGTTCCTTCAGCAATTTGCAGAGCATGCTGTTTTGATTCTGCTATTTGGTGGACGAAATTGTGATTGCTCTCTTTGTAATTGCATGAGATTTATTTAATGGCTCTTTGGCATGTGTGATCACAACTACGTTCAACTTAACCAGCAAGTGTACTGGGTCATCCAAGTAATACCTTACGTGAGTAAGGGTCGATCCCACAGAGATTGTTGGTATGAAGCAAGCTATGGTTACCTTGTAAATCTCAGTTAGGCAGATTAAAAGGTTT
>NC_029778.3:31778726-31779590 GCF_000817695.3 Arachis duranensis | reverse complement strand
GTTATGACGTGTTTTGGGCGTTCAACTCCGGATCATGACGTTTTTCTGGCGTTTAACTCCAGACAGCAGCATGTACTTGGCGTTCAACGCCAAGTTACGTCGTCAATTTCCGAATAAAGTATGGACTATTATATATTGTTGGAAAGCTCTGGATGTCTACTTTCCAACGCCGTTGAGAGCGCGCCATTTGGAATTCTGTAGCTCCAGAAAATCCATTTCGAGTGCAGGGAGGTCAGATTCCAACAGCATCAGCAGTCCTTTTGTCAGCCTTTTTCAGAGTTTTGCTCAAGTCCCTCAATTTCAGCCAGAATTTACCTGAAATCACAGAAAAACACACAAACTCATAGTAAAGTCCAGAAATGTGAATTTAACATCAAAACTAATGAAAACATCCCTAAAAATAGCTCAAACTTACTAAAAACTACCTAAAAACAATGCCAAAAAGCGTATAAATTATCCGCTCATCACTATTCTTCCTTAATTTGTTCCATAGCTTCTTGCAGCTTGGCAACAGATGCTTCTAGGCGGGTCCAGTAGTCAATTTCAGGGAGTTCAGGGAGGAACTCCTGCGCCCTCCTTTTGATAGAATTATCTTGCATTTGTCCTTCCATTGACTTCTTGGTGATTGGATGTTCAATTGGAATGAATTCATCTACTCCCATCCTCACCCCAACATCTTTACATAGCAAGGAGATTAAGCTTGGGTAAGCCAGTTTGGCTTCAGTAGAATTCTTGTTTGCAATTGTGTAAATCTCACAAGCAATCAGATGATGAACCTCCACTTCTTTTCCCAGCATAATGCAATGAATCATCACTGCTCTCATCATAGTGACCTCAAAACGGTTGCTAGTGGGCAATATGGAA
>NC_029778.3:31775632-31778575 GCF_000817695.3 Arachis duranensis | reverse complement strand
TAGTTCCAGGGAGGCATATGTCCTCTAAAAATTGATCCAACCCCTAATATGCTCTCACCATTCTCCTATTGAAGGATTCAGGATCATCTTGCAGTTGAGGCAATTTGAAGACCTCTCTTATTTTGTCCAAATGGAAGTAAATAATTCTCCCTCTGACCATGATTCTGTAGGTATGAAAAGCAGTTCCAGTCATTCTTTGCTTATCTGTCAGCCACAGATTTGAGTAGAATTCCTGAACCATGTTTCTTCCAACCTTTGTCTCAGGGTTGGATAGAAATTCCCATCCTCTGTTTCGAATTTGCTCTTGGATCTCCGGATATTCATCTTCTTTCAGATCGAATTTAACTTCCGGGATCACTGACCTTAGACCCATTATTTTGTGGTAATGGTCTGCATGTTCTTTAGTTAAGAACCTCTATTGACTCCAAAGATCCTTTGGAGCATTCTCTTTCTTGCCTCTAGAATTGGTTTGTTTTCCTTTGGGAGCCATGATCTTGATGAGCCTTAGCTTAGTGATCACGGAAAAACACACCAAACTTAGAGGGTTGCTTGTCCTCAAGCAAAAGAAAAGAAAGAGGAGAGAGATGAGGAGAGCAAATTCGAATGGTGGGGAAAGGGGGATGGCCGAACGTATATTTATAAGGGAGGGGGGAGAGATTTCGAAAATTTTGAAGGAGATTGGAGAAGATATGGAAAGAATTTGAGAGATATTTGAGTTTTTTTGAAGAATATTTAGAAAGGATTTGAAAGAGATTTGAAAAATGATTTTAATTTTTAAGAATTGAAGGTGAATGATGAAAGTTTGAAATGTGTTTATGCTGAAGATTATGGATCAAAACAAGAAAGTTTGAAAAAATTTGAAGTGGAAAGCAAAATCTCTGTCCCCCACCTATCTGGCGTTAAAGGGCCAGAATGGTATCCATTCTGAAGTTTAACGCCCAAATGTTGGCCATTATGGGCGTTTAACGCCCAGCCAGGTGCCCTGGCTGGCGTTAAACGTCAGAAACCCCTTTATCATTGGGCGTTTAGCTAAACGCCCAGGATGCTGCACACCTGGCGTTTAATGCCCAAAATGGTACATTTACTGGCGTTAAACACCCAGAATGGTATCCATTCTGGCGTTTAACACCTAGAGTACCCCTTACTGGCGTTTTTTCGCCAGCAAGCTCCTTTTCTTTACTTTTTGCACTGAATCCTTCTGTAACTCTATGAATTCCTTCAATTTTGATGATTGCCCTTTGAGAATATGTATCAAACTTTTATTAAATAGAACATATAACCTGCTAATGACTAGGTTGCCTCCCAGCAAGCGCTTTTTTATTGTCTTTAGCTGGACCTTTTACTGAGATTCATTCAAGCCTCAGTTTTGAGCATTCTTGCTCAAAATTGCTTTCAAGATAATGTTTGATCCTTTGTCCATTAACAATGAACTTTTTGTCAGAATCAATATCCTGAAGCTCAACATATCCATATGGTGAGACCCCTGTAATCACATACGGACCCCTCCACCGGGATTTAAGTTTCCTGGGAATAGTCTGAGCTTAGAGTTGAATAGTAGAACTTTTTGTCCTGGCTCAAAGACTCTGGATGACAACTTCTTGTCATGCCACTTCTTTGCCTTTTCCTTATAAATTTTTGCATTTTCAAAGGCATTGAGTCTGAACTCCTCTAGCTCATTTAGCTGGAGCAATCTTTTTTCACCAGCTAACTTAGCATCCATGTTTAGGAATCTGGTTGCCCAGTAGGCTTTATGTTCCAGTTCCACGGGCAGATGACAAGCCTTCCCATACACAAGTTGGTATGGAGAGGTTCCTATAGGAGTCTTGAAGGCTGTTCTGTATGCCCACAGAGCATCATCCGAGCTCCTTGCCCAATCTTTTCTACAGGCAATAACAGTCCGTTCCAGGATTCTTTTTAGCTCTCTATTAGAGACTTCAGCTTGCCCATTTGTCTGTGGGTGATATGGAGTTGCCACTTTGTGGGTAATTCCATATCAGGCCATAGCAGAGTACAGCTGTTTATTGCAGAAATGAGTGTCCCCATCACTGATCAGTACTTTGGGAACACCAAACCTGCTGAAGATGTGTTTCTGTAGGAATTTCAGTACGGTCTTGGTATCATTATTGAGTGTGGCAATTGCTTCTACCCATTTAGACACATAGTCTACTACCACTAGAATATAAGTGTTTGAGTATGATGGTAGGAAGGGACCCATGAAGTCAATTTCCCATACATCAAACAATTCAATCTCTAGGATCCCTTGTTGAGGCATGGCGTAACCATGAGGCAAGTTACCAGCTCTTTGGCAACTGTCACAGTTACGCACAAACTCCCGGGCATCTCTATAGATAGTAGGCCAGTAGAATCCGCATTGGAGGACCTTAGTGGCTGTTCGCTCACCTCCAAAATGTCCCCCATACTGCGATCCATGGCAATGCCACAGGATCCTTTGTGCTTCCTCTCTATGTACACATCTGCAGATTATTCCGTCTGCACATCTCTTAAAGAGATATAGCTCATCCCATAGGTAGTACTTGGCATCTGAAATTAATTTTTTTCTTTGCACCCTGCTGTACTCCTGTGGTATGAACCTCACAGCTTTATAATTTGCAATATCTGCAAACCATGGTTCTTCCTAGATGGCAAAGAGTTTCTCATCCTGAAAGGTTTCAGAGATCTCAGTAGAAGGGAGGGACGCCCCAGCTACTGGTTCAATTCAGGACAGATGATCAGCTACCTAGTTCTCTGTCCTTTTTTCTGTCAATTATTTCTATATCAAACTCTTGCAGAAGCAATACCCACCTTATGAGCCTGGGTTTTGAATCCTGCTTTATGAGTAAGTATTTAAGAGCAGCATGGTCAGTGTACATAATCACTTTTGACCCCAATAAATAGGATCTAAACTTGTCAATGGCATAAACCACTGCAAGTAACTCTTTTTCT
>NC_029778.3:31771053-31775426 GCF_000817695.3 Arachis duranensis | reverse complement strand
TGACCAGCTTAGCTTTCAGGGTCTCAAACGCCTGCAGACACTGTGTGTCAAACACAAATGGTGTGTCAGCTGCTAGCAGGTTACTCAGAGGTTTTGCAATTTTTGAAAAATCCTTTATAAACCTTCTGTAGAATCCTGCATGTCCCAGAAAGCATCTGATTGCCTTAACATTGGCAGGTGGTGGTAATTTTTCAATTACCACTACCTTTGCTTGATCCACCTCTATTCCTTTGCTTGAAATTTTATGCCCAAGGACAATCCCCTCAGTCACCATGAAGTGACATTTTTCCAAGTTTAAAACTAGGTTGGTCTCTTGGCATCTTTTCAGAACAAGTGCTAGATGGTTAAAACAGGAGCTGAATGAGTCTCCATATACTGAGAAGTCATCCATGAAAACTTCCAGGAATTTCTCCACCATATCAGAGAAGATGGATAGCATGCATCTCTGAAAAGTTGCATGAAGATAGAGAGCATGCACCTCTGAAAGGTTGCAGGTGCATTGCACAGACCAAAAGGCATCCTTCTGTAGGCAAATACTCCAGAAGGACATGTAAATGCTGTTTTCTCTTGGTCCTGAGGATCTACTGCAATTTGGTTGTAACCTGAATAGCCATCAAAAAAGCAATAATATTCATGACCTGCTAGTCTCTCTAGCATCTGGTCTATGAATGGTAAAGGAAAATGATCCTTTCTGGTGGCTGTATTGAGTCTTCTGAAGTCAATACACATACGCCATCCTGTAACTGTTCTTGTGGGAACTAGTTCATTTTTTTCATTATGAACCACTGTCATGCCTCCCTTCTTGGGGACAACTTGTACAGGGCTCACCCAGGGGCTATCAGAAATAGGATAAATAATCCCAACCTCTAGTAATTTAGTGACCTCTTTCTGCACCACCTCCTTCATGGCTGGATTCAGCCGCCTTTGTGGTTGAACCACTGGCTTAGCATCACTGGCTTGGCATTATCTTCCAATAGGATCTTGTGCATGCATCTTGCTGGGCTAATGCCTTTAAGATCACTTATGGACCACCCAAGAGCTGTCTTATGTGTCCTTAGTACTTGAATTAGTGCTTCCTCTTCCTGTGAGTTTAAAGCAGAGCTTATAATCACTAAAAAAAAGTCACCTTCTCCCAGAAATGAGTACTTCAGGGATGGTGGTAGTGGCTTGAGCTCGGGTTTAGGAGGCTTATCCTCTTCCTGAGGAATTTTCAGAGGTTCTTTTATTTCCTCTGGTTCCTCCAGGTTAGGCTGAACATCTTTAAAGATATCCTCTAGCTCTGATTCAAGACTCTCAGTCATATTTATCTCTTCCATTAAAGAGTCAATAATATCAGCGCTCATGCAGTCATTTGATGTGTCTGGATGCTGCATAGCTTTGACAGCATTCAACTTGAACTCATCCTCATTGACTCTCAGGGTCACTTCTCCTTTTTGAACATCAATGAGAGTTCGTCCAGTTGCTAGGAAGGGTCTTCCTAGGATGAGAGTTGCACTCTTGTGCTCCTCCATTTCCAGCACTACAAAGTCAGTTGGGAAGGCGAATGGCCCAACCTTGACAATCATGTCCTCAATTATGCCTGATGGGTGTTTAATGGAGCCATCAGCAAGTTGGAGGCATATCCGGGTTGGTGTGACTTCTTCAGTCAGCCTAAGCTTTCTGATAGTGGATGCGGGTATTAGATTGATACTTGCTCCAAGGTCACATAGGGCTGTCTTGGTACAAGCACCTTCTAATGTGCATGGTATCATAAAGCTTCTTAGATCTTGAAGCTTCTCTGGTAAGCTCTTCAGAATGACTACACTGCATTCTTCAGTGAGAAACACTTTTTCAGTTTCTCTCCAATCCTTCTTATGACTTAAGATCTCTTTCATGAACTTAGCATAAGAAGGTATTTGCTCAAGTGCTTTTGCAAACAGAATCTTTATTTCAAGAGTCATGAGATAGTCTGCAAAGCGGGCAAATTGCTTATCCTGTTTCGCTTGGCGGAGTTTCTGAGGATAAGGCATCTTGGCTTTATACTCTTCAACCTTAGTTGCTGCAGGTTTATTTCCTACAGAAGTGGTTGGAGAAGCCTTCTTAAAGGGGTTACTATCAGCATTCTCAGGTGTCTGATTCCCCATTGGTGTTTGAACGCCAGGATTGGGTGAGGAATAGGCATTTAACGCCAACTTTTCCCCCCTTGCTGGCGTTTGAACGCCAGAACTGGGCAGGGAATGGGCGTTTAACACCAACTTTTCCCCCCTTTCTGGCGTGTGAACGCCAGAAGTATTCCTCTCTGGGCTCTTATTGTCCTCAGAGGGATTTTGGACAGTGATTTGGTTATCCTCTGTCAGTTGTTCCTTTCTTAGCTTTCTGTTGCTTTGAGTTGATACATTCAATGTTTTCCCACTCCTTAATTTAACAGCTTGGCATTCTTCTGTTATCTATTTAGATAGTTGTTGTCTTGTCTGATTTAATTGTGTTTCCATATTCTTGTTAGCAATTTTAGTTTCTTGGAGCATCTCTTTAAATTCTGCTAACTGTTTTGTCATCATGAGTAATTGTTGATTAAGCTCAACCATCTGTTCTTGAGGGTTAGGATCAGCAGTTACTGCCATAGCTTCTTCTTTTATAGAGGACTCACTGCTTGAGTATAAATGTTGATTTCTAGCAACTGTATCTATGAGCTCTTGAGCCTCTTCAATCATCTTCCGCAAGTGTATAGATCCACCAGCTGAGTGGTCTAAAGACATCTGAGCTTTTTCTATGAGCCCATAATAGAAGATGTCTAACTGTACCCACTCTGAAAACATTTCAGATGGGCATTTTCTTAGCATACCTCTGTACGTCTCCCAGGCATTATAAAGGGATTCATTGTCCTCTTGTTTAAAGCCTTGGATGTCCAGCCTTAGCTGTGTCATCCTTTTTGGAGGGTAAAATTGATTCAGAAATTTGTCTGATAACTGTCTCCATGTTTTTATGCTTGCTGTGGGTTGGTTATTTAACCACCTCTTAGCTTGATCTTTTACAGCAAATAGAAACAGTAATAATCTGTAGACATCCTGATCCACCTCTTTATCACGTACTGTGTCAGTAATTTGTAAGAACTGTGCCAGAAACTCAGTAGGTTCTTCCTGTGGAAGACCGGAATACTGGCAGTTTTACTGCACCATGATAATGAGTTGAGGGTTTAGCTCAAAACTGCTTGCTTTAATGGGAGGTATACAGATGCTACTCTCATATGCAGCTGTGATGGGGTTAGCATATGACCCCAGAGTCCTTCTGGACTACTCAATTCCACTTAGGTCCATGATGGAGAAACGGAGATGATGTGGATATTATTATATTTTTTTTCGTTTTTAATTAAAATTGACCGAAAATAATAAAATAAATGGAAAAGAAAATAAAGTAAAATTTCAAAAACTAAAAGAAAATAAAATCAAAGCAAATTGAAAACAAAATCAATCAATAATTAATTAAAAAGATTTTGGAATTAGCAATTAAAAAGATATGATTGAAAATTATTTTGAAAAAGATTTGATTTTTGAAATGAGGAAAGAGAAAAACAACAAAATGACACCAAACTTAAAATTTTAGAAAATCAAACACAAATTTTTGAAAATTTAAAGAAAAACACAAAGAAGACACCAAACTTAAACAAAAGCATGCAATTGACACCAAACTTAAAATATGAAACTAGACTCAACTAAAAGACTCTAAACCAACAAAAATAAAACAGTCCTAATCTAAGCAACAAGATACACCGTCAGTTGTCCAAACTCGAACAATCCCGGGCAACGGCGCCAAAAACTTGGTGCATGAAATTGCAATCACACTTTTGCAATTCCGCACAACTAACCAGCAAGTACACTGGGTCGTCCAAGTAATACCTTACGTGAGTAAGGGTCGATCCCACGGAGATTGTCGGCTTGAAGCAAGCTATGGTTATCTTGTAACTCTTAGTCAGGATATCAATAATTCTCAGGTTTAATTGTTAAAAGTAGAAGAACATGAAATAGATACTTGTTTTGCAGTAATGGAGAACAGGTTGAGGTTTTGGAGATGCTCTATCTTTTGAATCTCTGCTTTCCTACTGTCTTCTTCTTCATGCACGCAAGGTTCCTTCCATGGCAAGCTGTATGTAGGGTTTCACCATTGTCAATGGCTACCTCCCATCCTCTCAGTGAAAATGTTCAACGCGCTCTGTCATAGCACGGCTAATCATCTGTCGGTTCTCAATCAGGTTAGAATAGAATCCAATGATTCTTTTGCGTCTATCACTAACACCCTGCCCTCACGAGTTTGAAGCTCGTCACAGTCATTCAATCCTTGAATCCTACTCAGAATACCACAGACAAGGTTTAGACCTTCCAGATTCTCTTGAATGCCGC
>NC_029778.3:31766144-31770896 GCF_000817695.3 Arachis duranensis | reverse complement strand
ATCACATTCATCAAGTTGAAGAACAAGTGATATCTTAGAATAGAAGCAAGCGTGATTGAATGAAAAACAGTAGTAATTGCAATAATCCATCAAGACACAGCAGAGCTCCTCAACCCCAACCATGGGGTTTAGAGACTCATACCGTAGAAGATACAATAAGAAACGTGTGTTGTGTCATCCGGTAAAGATACAATGTCAAAATATCCTATTTATAGTGAACTAGTAACCTAGGATATACAGGAATGAGTAAATGACGTAAAAATTCACTTCCGGGGTCCACTTGGTGTGTGCTTGGGCTGAGCATTGAAACTTTCATGTGTAGAAACTTTTTCTGGAGTTAAACGCCAGCTTTTGTGCCAGTTTGGGCGTTTAACTCCAATTTTTGTGCCAGTTCCGGCGTTAAACGCCGGGAATTCTAAAGCTGATTTGCAACGCCGGTTTGGGCCATCAAATCTCGGGCAAAGTATGGACTATTATACATTGCTGGAAAGCCCAGAATGTCTACTTTCTAACGCAATTGAGAGCGCGCTAATTGGGCTTCTGTAGCTCCAGAAAATTCACTTTGAGTGCAGGGAGGTCATAATCCAACAGCATCTGCAGTCCTTTTTCAGCCTCTGAATCAGATTTTTGCTCAGGTCCCTCAATTTCAGCCAGAAATTACCTGAAATCACAGAAAAACACACAAACTCATAGTAAAGCCCAGAAAAGTGAATTTTAAATAAAAACTAATAAAAACATACTAAAAAATAACTAAAATGTACTAAAAACAGTGCCAAAAATCGTATAAATTATCCGCTCATCATTGTCGCACTCTACCGTGCCTCCCAGTCCCTATGTATCATTCTGATGGTGACGTTGTTAGCCTAGAACTTTATAATTAGTAACTTGGTAAAGATGATAGAGGATAGATCGTTGATCATCTTTCTTCCGAGGATGATGTTGTAGGCAGTGGAATCCTTGAGGACCACAAAGTCGGAGAGGATAGTTTTCCTCTGGTTTCCATTGGTTAGTGGTAACACTATGGAACCGTTCGGTTTGAGGAAGTTGCCTCTGAGTCCGGTCACCCCATTGCAGTGGCTTTGTAGAATTTTGTTTTGGAGACCCAACTTATCGAAGGCTCCTTTGAAGAGAATGTTGGAATCAGTTCCGGTGTCGACCAGTATTCTTTTCACTAGTCCGGTTCCGACCTTTACCGAGATGACGAATGGGGCGTCTTTTGTTGAGGTGTTGTGTTGGCACTCATCGAAGGAGAACGTGATCGCCGCTGGAACTGAAGAGGTTAGTGCTTGATTTCTTTCGGCCAAGACTTTGAGATCCTGTTTTAGTGCTGATTTTGACTTTTTTGGCGCATCCTTTCCGATGATGATGTTACTATTATCGTAGGGTCAGTTTTTGGACTTTCATGGGGTGTTTGTCGTATCACCCTCGGGTTGTGTCCTTTGCATTCTAGTGATCTTTCTCTTTCTGCTCGACTAGGTTCTCGGATGATCTTTGCGAACTCGGGGAGTTTGCCATCTCGGATGGCTTGTTCGATGGCGTCTTTTAGGTCGAAGCAATCTTGGGTTTTATGTCTGTATACTCGGTAGTAATTGCAGTATAGGCTCTTGTTGTGGCCTGTCCGTTCCTTTAGTTGTCGCGCCTTCAGAAAGATGTCTCGTTCCGCTATATTGTAATAGATTTCTATGCTGGGAGAAAGTTGGAGGTGTAGTTTGTGAACTTTCCTACTCTAGGTGTTCGGTTGGGGGCAGTGAGTCTGAGGTGTTCTTTCGATTGTGGGTTGCTATGAGTTGTCGTGCTACCATTTATTGGCGGCCACGACTTATCTTACCTCTTCATCGTTTATGTATTCTCTCATGATGTTTTAGATTTCGTGCATGGTCCAAACTGGCTTGGTAGTGAGGTGCTTTCAAAAGTCTTCATTCATGAGGCCATTGGTAAGACAAAGACTAGCGAACTAAGTCCGTGAGTCCATCGACTGTTAAGCACTCATCGTTGAACCTGTCGAGGTATTTCCTCGTGGATTCGTCTTGTCTTTGGGTGATTCCGAGTAGAATGATCGGGTGCTCTCCTTTGGTGATCCTGGTGGTGAACTAGGCCATAAACTTTCTAGAGACGTTGTCAAAACTGGCTATGGAGCTATTCGGGAGGGCGTTGAACCATTTTGGCTAACGTTGCCGGAAAGGCCCTACATCGGACCGCATTGGCGGCTCCTTCTAGGTTCATCTTGGCCTCAAAGGCCGTTAGGTGTTCCTGGGGATCTTTGGAAATACTACGGCCACGTCGTTTGCCGTGTCGTTGTTCAGGTAACCTGTTGTTCCTGGTTTCATGATGCGATCGGGTCTTGGAGGTTGCTTGACTTGCATGTTCCGGGTGATATCGCTCTTTGGACGTGACTCAACCTTCAAGGTTTTGCACTCTGAGGAAAAGTTCTTGGATTATCTGGATTGCTTTTTCTCCTAGGCCATCAGGTACTCGGGCTGACGATCGTCCTCCTTCTATTGTCGGACAAGATTGGCTGGCGGTGCACGTCGCTCGTTATCCTCCCGTTTGTGGGGAAAATGCTATCCCGAAGTTCAGGCGTTGGGCTTCACGAGTTTGAGTTGTGATGGTGGCTTGAGGATTGCTCCTCGAGGTCCTCTGTCATGCCGCTACGACTTGGCGGTTCCTACAGATGGCGCCAATGTACTAGATGTCTCCGGTACGGGTAGTGAGAATCGTCGCGGTTGTTGGATCGTCTAACTGGAGCAATAGGGTTGGGTACCTGCAAAGACATTCCGACACTCAAGTCAGAATGGATCTAAGAGATATAAGGTGTGTGGAATGAATAATGTACCCAAAGAGTCTCAGCCCTCCCTATTTATATAACTGATGGTAGTTATCTTATCTTATTTTATCTGACTAATTAAGATAAGGGAGGTATTTAAATTTAAATGTTGGGTTGGGTATTGGAAATTATTGATCCATTTTGGACCATGTAGATGACCCAACCTGAATATCCAAATTTGTTGACCATTATGAGAAGGGATCCGAGGACCAGATCCAGAACAGAAACCAAGAGCGTGATTAGTATACTATAGTATAAAAATGAATACGCAGAACACTAAACAATTAAAATAAGTAAAAATTAATTAAAATGAAAAGAACACATATAATAATGTATTACAAAACACAGTTCCTGTCTTCAAACTCAAATTTATTTATCTCTCTTAAAAATAATAAGAAATTATTTATCTGTTTCTAATTCTTTTATAAATGATGTCATAAAGCTGGATGTTCATGTACGAAAATGATGTTAATTTAGAACTTTTGTAACTTTTATTTAATGGATTTAAGCTTTATAAAATAAATAAGAAAAGCATGTATAAAATCATATTCTGATTATTGCTCTCAGCAAAAATTGTTGAGGGACTTTCGTTTATTAAAATAGCCGACTTGAGCTGACTTAATTTTCCAGTTGTCCTAAATAATGTCTAATAATTGTCCTTTTTCTTTTGTTTTATTTGACTATCCAACGTGCTAAATATGCTACCGCGTTATATTATTGTTACGGTAAGTAACCGGAGATTAATGATGCGGATGGCGTTTGGCGGCCCAAGTGTGTGATGGAGGAGAACTCCGGGTAGGTCCGCAACTCGGGAGGCTCCGTCCGACTTGTGCTCGCGAGGGAATGGGGGGTGGTACCTGCAAAGACACTCTGATGCCTAAGTTAGCAAGGGTGCAAGCAGGTCTTAGAGAGTATTGGACTTAGAGATACCTGAGGGGGTGTCAGTGTATTTATAGAGTTGAGCCAATAACCACCGTTGGTGTAGTGCTGTATCTTTAGGGTGGTAACCGTCCCTATTATCTTGGGGAGGTTAAGATATGGCTTTGTGAGGTGGTTAGAGAGATTTTAGGGGCGGTTACTCATTTGAATGAGTGTTTATCTGCCAGCTAATCTCTCATCCGACCTCTTCTGACCAAGTCGTGGTTGATACCGACTTCTTATGTGAAGGCCAGTACTTAGCTAGGCTCTAATCCTTTAGATTAGGCCTTTTGATTGGACCTGGGCCTTTGTATTGGGCCAGGGTATGAACAAAAATATTCGTGCTTTTTAAAAGGACAAACATCTCTTTGAAAAGTTTTATCAAACCAAATCTTAGCTTATACTTAGATATTAGTTATTAGTACTTACAACGATTTAGATTTTACTGGTTTGTATATGCAGCAACTTATTGATCGGCAATAAATTCTTAAATAGAACTTATAAATTAGTCTTTAGCCTATCAAATTAGAAAATATTATGAGTAATTAAAAAAAAATTAGAGTTTGTTAGTGTTATCTATTATCTATCATCTATTATATCTATTATTCTATTATTAAAATTGAGTTTATTTAATTAATAACATAACTAATGTTGTATGTTCTTGAAAATATTTTTTATTTTATTTTATTTTATTTATTTAAATGCATTAATTAATTATTTAATTTAATTAAAAATATCAAATTATTTAATATTTTGTTTGACTGTATTAACTATAACCAATTAATTGCAATAATTATTTAATTTGACTGAAATAAATAAATTAATTTTGTTTTAATTTTATTAATTTCTCATTTTATGTATTTTGATTAATGAATTTTAAAATATCATAATTAATCATTTATTTAATTTAATTGAGATAAATATTAAATTATTTAATAATTTATTTGACCACATTAACTATAATTAATCAATTATATTAATTATTTGATTTATTGCAATAAATAAATTTA
>NC_029778.3:31742271-31765521 GCF_000817695.3 Arachis duranensis | reverse complement strand
CAAAGTCCCGGACTAGGTCCGGGGGTGGCAAGGCGGTCGTCTCTCCTCCTCCTCCTCCTCCTCCTCCTAGAAATGTTGGTACTCCCTCTCAACCTATTATCATCTCCTCCTCCTCAAGTTTGGCTCGACCACTCCCTTCTGCCCAACTACTTTCCGAGCCGGAGAAGAAGAAGCGCACGACTTCAGAGTCTGGCCCTTCTTGGGAAGGTGGTGTTAAGGCGGATGCTCTTGCATTCGTCCGAAAGAACATCTATCCTCTTATAAGTATGGATGATGTTTCTGTTCGGAACCACCTTTCCGCTCTGGCTGAAGAAAGTTTTAGGGCGGCGGGAGTTTGTGGCAAACTTTTGGATATATTTACAAGTCAGAGTTATTGCTCCCGACTTGGACCTTTCTCCTTTACATCCTGACAAGGTAGTTATCGACGGCGCTATTGTTGACCCTCCTGTCCCCGAGGTCATTTCCGAGTCAGACCTAAAGACTCGGGGGCAGAGGATTATAGAGTCTCCTCCTCATTCCAGAGATGCTCCGAGTTCTTCAACCCTCGCTCCGACTACCTCTTTGGCTCCTCCTCCCGGCCCTGGTGATGTTCCTCCTGGTGGTGGTGATTCCTCTACTCCGTCCAAGAAATGACTTCTTTATTTTTGTGGCTATATGGGTGCCCGGCCTGTGGGTCCCCCCTTTTTTAAACTTCTATTTATTTGCTGGTGGTTGTGAACAATTTGCTTCTGGCCTTTTAAGGCCGTAAACAAAATATTCTGTTTGGCGCCCTTTTTTGGATAAGGGTTTTCTAATCAAAGTAGGTGCCCCTTTTTGGATAAGGGTTCAAGTTACTTTGCGCGTGTACATGCTTTTCCGTTTTGAATATGTTTTGATCTTTTCGAAAAAACCTTTTGTTAGCTTGCATTGTTTTCTTGAGCCTTTTTCGTGCAAAGGCTTGTCTGCAAACTTTAGACTTTTTCAGGCTTTTACATCTCTTTTGTTATCCTTTATACTCAACTTTGCTATAGTGAGCTTTTGTGACTTAGGTTATTTTTGTGATGCGCTTTTCATCTACTCGGAACTCGGTTTTCTTTTACTCGGAGTTCTTTCGAGTTTGCGTTACTCGGACTTCCTTTCGACTTAAGAGTCGGATAGTTTCCGAGTTTAATACGATCAACTTGTATAACCTCTTTACGCCGACTTGTACCTCGTCGTTTTATCCTGACGACCATGTTAGGTCGGTTCATGGGATTTTTACGCTTTGTCGAGCTTAAGTCGGCGCGTTTCGTAGAAAGACTTATAAAAAATAGAGGAGGATATTTAAGAGGAACATAGTAATGAAAAAGATCTTTATTAATCGGGAAGGTACCTTTTTGCTACTAAGGGTCTTGACAGCATACTTTCCCTTAGCCTCTACTATGATGCCTCGTTAAAAACCCCTCTCCAGAAAAAACCCTTTTTTTTTTTGGGAAAAAATCATGAAGCTGGGAAAAGAGTACATCAGGGAGTAGAGTTTGCTTCTAACTGTAGTACCTTTTCATATTACAAGCATGCCACGACCTTGGTAGCTCAGTGCCATCCAGGTCGGTTACTTTATAATAACCTTTCCCTAACACTTCCTTGATTTTGTATGGCCCTTTCCAATTTGCGGCGAGCTTTCCTTCTCCTGACTTGTTGACTCCAATGTCGTTTCTGATTAAGACCAAGTCATCTACGTCAAATGTTCTTCGAATGACTTTCTTGTTGTATCTGGTAGTCATTCTTTGCTTTAATGCCGCTTCTCTTATCTAGGCGTTCTCTCGGACTTCGGGGAGCAAGTCGAGCTCCTCTTTGTGCCCCTGTACATTTCCGACCTCATCATGGAGAATTACCCTTGGGCTTTGCTCACTGATTTCTATAGGAATCATGGCTTCTACGCCGTATACTAGTCGGAAGGGCGTTTCTCCTGTGGCGGATTGGGGGGTCGTCCTATAAGCCCACAACACTTGAGGGAGCTCTTCAGCCCAAGCTCCCTTTGCTTCCTGTAATCTCTTCTTCAAACCTGCCAGTATGACCTTGTTAGCTGCCTCGCCTTGCCCATTGGCTTGTGGGTGCTCTACCGAGGTGAATTGATGTTTGATTTTCATACTGGCTACCAGGCTTCTGAAGGTGGCGTCGGTGAATTGGGTTCCATTATCAGTGGTGATGGAATAAGGTATTCCATACCTCGTGATGATGTTTTTGTAAAGGAACCTGCGACTTCTTTGAGCGGTGATAGTGGCCAATGGTTCTGCTTCTATCCACTTTGTGAAGTAATCTATTCCCACGATTAAATACTTAACTTGCCCTGGTGCTTGGGGAAAAGGACCTAACAGATCCATCCCCCATTTTGCGAAAGGCCAGGGGGAAGTTATACTAATGAGCTCTTCTGGTGGAGCCACGTGGAAATTTGCATGCATCTGGCATGGCTGACATTTTTTCACAAAGTCTGTGGCATCTTTCTGCAAGGTCGGCCAATAGAATCCTGCTCGGATCACTTTTCTGGCCAGCGACCTTGCTCCGAGATGGTTTCCGCAGATCCCACTGTGTACTTCCTCCAACACCTCGGCGGTCCTTGAGGTCGGTACGCATTTTAATAATGGTGTTGATATCCCCCTTCTGTAGAGGATATTTTTCACCAAGGTGTAGTGTTGTGCCTCCCTTCGGATCTGTTTAGCTTCTTTTTCCTCTTTAGGGAGGATGTCGAATTTCATATATTCGACTAGGGGGTTCATCCATCCGAGGTCTAGACCGACTACCTCAAGTACTTCTTGCTTATCTTCTGTTTTTGCTACTGAGGGTTCTTGGAGAGTTTCTTGAATCAGGCTTCTGTTGTTCCCCCCGGGTTTGGTACTTGCTAACTTGGATAGGGCGTCAGCTCTGCTATTTAGATCCCGAGTTATGTGCTTGACCTCGGTTTCCGCAAAGTGCCCTAGGTGTTCCAAGGTTTTTTCCAAGTATTTCTTCATATTGGGGTCTTTTGCCTGATATTCCCCATTTATTTGGGAAGTCACCACTTGTGAGTCGCTGTAGATCATCACCTTTGCGGCACCGACCTCTTCTGCTAACTTTAATCCTGCAATCAAGGCTTCATATTCTGCCTGATTGTTTGAAGCCGGAAATTCAAATTTTAAGGAGACCTCTATCTGGGTTCCTTTTCCGTCTACCAATATTATGCCTGCGCCGCTCCCTGTTTTGTTGGAGGATCCGTCTACATAGAGTTCCCATGTAGTCGGTTTTTCCTCTTGTTCACCTGCGTATTCTGCAATGAAGTCGGCGAGGCACTGGGCTTTAATTGCAGTCCGAGTTTCGTATCTCAAATCGAACTCGGAGAGCTCTATCGCCCATTGAACCATTCTCCCTGCAACATCCGTCTTTTGAAGGATTTGCTTCATGGGCTGGCTCGTACGGACTCTTATTGTGTGAGCCTGGAAGTAAGGTCGTAGCCTTCTTGAGGCTATCACTAAGGAGTAAGCAAACTTCTCTAGTTTGTGGTACCTTAGCTCCGGACCTTGTAGAACCTTACTGGTGAAATAGACCGGGTGTTGCCCGACCTCGTCTTCTCTGACCAGGGCTGATGAGACAGCTCTGTTTGCGACGGATAGGTATAGGACGAGGTCTTTTCCCAGTTCTGGTCGGGTTAAGATAGGAGGTTGGCTTAAGAATTTTTTGAACTCTTGGAACGCCTCCTCACATTCCGGAGTCCATTCAAACTGGCATCCCTTCCTTAATAGGGAGAACAGTGGAAGGGATTTTAGTGCCGATCCTGCCAAAAATCTGGAGAGGACTGCAAGTCGGCCATTGAGCTGTTGAACCTCTCTCAAACAAGTCGGGCTTTTCATTTCTAGGATGGCCCTGCATTTGTCGGGATTGGCCTCAATCCCTCTTTGTGTTAGCATGAACCCTAGAAATTTTCCTGCCTCTACTGCGAAGGCGCATTTTGCGGGATTTAGTCTCATCCCATGCAACCTTATAGTATCGAAGACTTGTGAGAGGTCGGTTAAGAGGTCGACTTCTTGCTTGGTTTTTACTAACATGTCGTCGACGTATACCTCCATTAGGCTCCCTAGATGGGGGGAAAACACTTTGTTCATCAGCCTTTGGTACGTGGCTCCTGCATTCTTCAGTCCGAATGGCATGACCACGTAGCAGTAATTGGCTTTTGGCGTGATGAACGATGTTTTTTCTTGGTCGGGTTCATGCATCGGGATTTGATTATACCCCGAATAGGCATCCATGAACGATAGGTATTGGCACCCTGAGCTGGAGTCCACCAGGGTATCAATACTCGGTAGGGGATAAGGGTCCTTAGGACATGCCTTATTCAAGTCGGTATAGTCGACGCACATTCTCCATTTACCATTTTGTTTTTTGACTAGCACTACATTGGCTAGCCATGTTGGGTATTTGACCTCTCTGATAAAGCCGGCTTCCAGGAGCGCCTGTACGTGCTCTTCTACTATGGAGGCCCTTTCTGGGCCGAGCTTGCGTCTTCTTTGCTGTACAGGTCGGGATCCTGGGTAAACCGAGAGCCTGTGAGACATGAGCTCGGGATCAATCCCGGGCATGTCGGAAGCCTTCCAGGCGAAGAGGTCGGAATTAGCTTTTAGGAGTTCACCCAACCTTTGTTTCAGGGTTTCCCCTAGGTTGGCTCCTATGTAAGTGTTTTTTCCTTCCTCCTCTCCGACTTGTATCTCCTCGGTTTTTCCTCCCGGCTGGGGTCGTAGCTCTTCTCTGGTTCTTGCGCCGCCTAGCTCTATGGTGTGGACTTCTTTGCCCTTCCTTCTCAGATTTAGGCTTTCGTTATAGCACTTCCTTGCCAATTTTTGATCTCCCCTTACCGTTGCTATTCCTCCTGGAGTCGGGAATTTCATGCAAAGGTGGGGAGTTGACACCACTGCTCCAAGACGATTAAGGGTAGTCCTGCCGATTAGGGCATTGTAGGCTGACCCTTCATCGATGACTATGAAGTCTATGCTCAGAGTCCTTGATTTTTCCCCTCTTCCAAAGGTGGTGTGAAGGGGTAAAAATCCCAGTGGTTTTATTGGCGTATCCCCTAACCCATATAGGGTGTCGGGATAAGCTCTCAACTCTTTTTCATCTAACCCTAGTTTGTCGAAGGCGGACTTGAAAAGGATGTCCGCCGAGCTTCCTTGATCTACTAGGGTTCTGTGGAGATGGGCGTTGGCTAGGATCACGGTTATCACCACGGGATCATCATGCCCGGGAATTATCCCTTGCCCATCTTCTTTTGTGAATGATATAGTGGGGAGGTCGGGTGTTTCATCCCCGACCTGGTAGACTCTTTTGAGATGTCTTTTGCGAGAAGATTTAGTGATTCCACCTCCCGCAAATCCTCCTGAGATCATATGGATATGTCTCTCAGGGGTCTGTGGTGGTGGATCTCTTCTATCCATATCATCTCGCTTTCTTTTTCCATGGATGTCCGACCTCTCCATGAGATATCTGTCAAGCCGACCTTCTCTAGCCAGCTTTTCTATGACATTTTTGAGGTCGTAACAGTCGTTGGTGGGGTGACCATATATTTTATGGTACTCGCAATATTCGCCGCGGCTTCCCCCTTTTTTATTTTTAATAGGTCTTGGGGGTGGCAGCCTTTCAGTGTTGCAAATTTCTCTGTATACATCCACTATAGAAGTCTTTAGAGGAGTATAAGAGTGATACTTTCTGGGCCTTTCGAGACCGGGTTCTTCCTTCTTCCTGACTTCCCTTTCCCTCTCTCTAGAGGAGGAAGTAGGTCCGGGTCGCGAACTCGGGTCTCTTAGCTTTGCATTCTCTTCCATGTTGATGTACTTTTCAGCCCTTTCTTGTACATCACTTAGAGACACGGGGTGTCTTTTAGATATGGATTGTGAGAAGGGGCCTTCTCTAAGTCCATTGACTAACCCCATTATTACTGCCTCTGTGGGCAGGTCTTGGATCTCTAAACATGCCTTATTGAACCTTTCCATATAGGCTCGTAAAGACTCTCCGACCTCCTGTTTTATTCCCAGGAGGCTCGGTGCATGTTTTACTTTATCCTTTTGAATTGAGAACCTCATCAAGAATTTCCTCGAGAGGTCTTCAAAACTAGTGATGGATCTCGGGGGGAGGCTATCGAACCACTTCATCGCTGCTTTCGATAAAGTGGTCGGGAAAGCCTTGCATCTCGTAGCGTCGGAGGCATCCGCTAAATACATTCGACTTTTAAAGTTGCTAAGATGATGCTTTGGATCCGTAGTTCCATCATAGAGGTCCATATCAGGGCTTTTGAAGTTCCTTGGAACTTTTGCCCTCATGATGTCCTCGCTGAAAGGATCTTCTCCGCCCGGGATTTGATCTTCTCCTTCATCGCGGGAGTTCTTGAGGGAGGATTCTAGCTGCAAGAGTTTTCTTTCTAACTCTTTTCGCCGTTCCATCTCCTCTTTAAGGTACCTTTCGGTTTCCTTTTGCCTCTCCCGCTCTTGTTCCAATTGCTCCAAGCGACTATGGACCAACCCCATTAGTTCAGTTACGTGAGGTGGTTCGCCCTTTTCTGATTCGCGCCCATCTGAGGAGTTTACCTTCGGATTCTTTACTCCGGAGGTGCCCTCTCTGTGTCGATCATTGTCTTCATTGTCGTTGCCCACGTCTAGATTCTCTTGTTCGGAATCTGTTTCCACATGGCCCTCTTCGTGGGATCTATCCGCCATCGTTGAGTGATCTCTCGGGTCCCCGGCAACGGCGCCAATGTTACGGTAAGTAACCGGAGATTAATGATGCGGATGGCGTTTGGTGGCCCAAGTGTGTGATGGAGGAGAACTCTGGGTAGGTCCGCAACTCGGGAGGCTCCGTCCGACTTGTGCTCGCGAGGGAATGGGGGGTGGTACCTGCAAAGACACTCCGATGCCTAAGTTAGCAAGGGTGCAAGCAGGTCTTAGAGAGTATTGGACTTAGAGATACCTGAGGGGGTGTCAGTGTATTTATAGAGTTGAGCCAATAACCACCGTTGGTGTAGTGCCGTATCTTTAGGGTGGTAACCGTCCCTATTATCTTGGGGAGGTTAAGATATGGCTTTGTGAGGTGGTTAGAGAGATTTTAGGGGCGGTTACTCATTTGAATGAGTGTTTATCTGCCAGCTAATCTCTCATCCGACCTCTTCTGACCAAGTCGTGGTTGATACCGACTTCTTATGTGAAGGCCGGTACTTAGCTAGGCTCTAATCCTTTAGATTAGGCCTTTTGATTGGACCTGGGCCTTTGTATTGGGCCAGGGTATGAACAATTATCATATCGTGTAATGGAATTTAAATACTCTCATATCGCCTAGAAAGCATATTCCAACGATGCTTTTACATTAAGATGGTTACTCCAATGATTTTATAATTGTTCTCGTATAAAAATATTGTATTTTGACTATTAAATAGTGTTTGTGTAGGATTTAATTTTAATATATTATAAAAATATTACTTTTATTTAAAGAAGTATAACTGTCACCAAAAAAATTAAAGTATATCTGTTTTTCAATTTATTAAAATTATTAGAAAATTCTATTTTATAATTATGATGAAGAGTAATTATATAGGACTAAAATTTGCTATTCCTTGTGATTATCAGTGGAAGTAGGGATGAGCACGGATTGAGTTAGTTTGGATTTAAGGTGAAATTACAACCGAATTAAGTGAATTATAATTGGTTCAATTTGGTTTGAATTTGTAGTTTTTTGTGTGTATCTAAACCAAATCAAACTGATTAAAAATGGATTGATTCGGTTTGAGTAATTGGGTACCCAGTGAAATAAAAATTAATAAAAAAATGAAATTTTTATTTTAAAAATTATGTAAGTACAATAAACATGTAATATTAATAGAAATAATCCAAACATGTTAAACAACAAATACATTAAAAACTAAACACATCAAAATCCAAATATATTAAATACTAACACTACAAGAGACACGTTGAATAGCGGCAGTTTATTTAGGGATTTGGCCGCAAAACTAAATTCCAGCGGTTCCATAAGCGTCGTCTATTAGGGGGTGGGATTTGATTTTGCGGCGGTTCCAACGAACCGCTGGCACAACCGCTGCAAGTTAGATAATTGATTTTGTGGCGATTGCAAAACCGCCGCTATTTGGTCAGTGAATTTTTAAAAAAAATTGCAGCGGTTTTAAAACTGCTGCAAATTTATGTAGTGCTTTTTAAAAAAATGCAACGGTTTTGAACCGCCGCAATTTCATACATGGGCTTATAAAAAAACTGATTACTTACAATAATTTAGACTATTTTTCTCTATTATAATATTCCACATTCTTTATTATGCATAAACACCAAAGAAAGGTAGGTTAGTATTGGTAAGCCATAGAATATACAAAGTTTGAGGCATAGATAAGTAGCTTAACACAATCAAGTGGATAAAATTTAATGTTAAACTTTTGCAGTATTCTCAAGACTAATGTTTGCTCTGAGAAATGTACATGTAAAATAAACATGTCTATATTGGTTAAATCTCCTTAGTTTAGTTAGGATAGTTATATGAACATATACCAAGCAATTTTGACAATGCTCATTAGTGGAAGAGAGAGATATGGTAAAGGAAGAACATTTAAGTTCTCTGATGGAAGTTCTTTTAAGATGTCCTCAAGCCAGTTTCTATTCCATGAACGAGCAACCATCAAGGGGATCCATCTATCAAACAATTGGCAGAAGAAATTAGAGACAGGTTCAACTGATTTTTATTACAATTATCCAAAGAGATCAAAGGATTCAATAATACAATACACGAAGTGTAACACTAATTAGAAAAAGAGTAGGCACTAGCAAATCTAAATTATACAGATAATTCCATGATGATGAATTGATGATGGCTGCATTTAAACTATATATAAGCAATGAACATATTTCAAGTACTACCATACATCACAGTAGAGCTAGACAAGACTAATACTAATTACTTGAAGTATAAGTTTACAAAAAAGACCGTCTGAATACTCAGAAACTCTGATCCTCTGGATTCAGTAATATCATAATAAGTTAAAGATAAATTTCTGGTCAAAAGCAAGGTGATCTAACTTCATAAAGTAGTATATACCTTTTCTTTTCGATATTCTTTTTGGCATTAACTTGTTCAGAGTTAGTTGGTCCTAAAGCTGCATGAAATAATATAAATAAGGAATTGATTAAATCAAATGAGAACATAGCCGAGTTAAGTTGAGCAGCATTACATGAAGTATCTTCTCTAGCTTGTTCTTGGTTAACATTGGATCCAAGTGATGTTCGTTCATTTTCATTTGCCATAGTTTCTTGTAGATGCAAGTCATCATGTTTGATTTCTTTAGAGAAATTGTCTTCAACTGGTTCAAGTTTCTCAGCATTAAAATTCACAGACTCCTTTCTCAAAGAATACCTATATTTGCATATTCAAGGGACCATATAAGATAACTTGTTTTGCAGCAATTGATAGTCCAACTCAGACAATACTCCTGTAAAAGGCAAAGTTAAACTCATACCTCCGATTCTCAATCTTTTCTTTGGATGTTACTTGTTTAGCAACAGCAGATGCAGCAGCTGCATGAGAGAAAGGCCTATTTAAATGGGTATAGGCTAATTTTTGTACATATACATGCATAAATTATGGTCATAGTAGTTACATTGAGATTTGGAAACTCTCTTCCTTTTTGAATGGCAAAGATTATCCTCCTTGCTCTCTTCTTGAAATAATTGATTTGGTTGCTTACTCTAAGCTGCTGCAACCTAAAAATAGTTATGAAAAGGGAAAATGTCACAGTGAGCTGGAAGAACATATAAATCAGCAGAAGAAGCCAACGGGATATTTTTTACTTTACCTCATTTTCAATACTTTCATGCAACTTTTCTGTTTTCTCTTTTGCCTAGCATAGAAATATTTGATAGTAAAAAACATATTTAAGCCTTTTGTGCTTGCTCACTTGCCAATTCATCAACTAGGACAGTGACTATGAGCTAAACTAACAGTCCATTCTAATTTCATAGCTTTTAGAATGCCATTTTTGCCTCCTAGTTCAAGCTGAAGTTTCCTTAGCTAGATGAAAATAAATTCAACTCTCAATCAAGTCCACAGGAAAACAAGGGAATAACACAACACGACGAACTGAGGTGATAGTTCTTATGAGAGCACACTTAAATATGGAGATCGGAGGACCTAGAAGCCTTTACCCGGGTTCATGTAAAATTATTTGCATCACGGATCTCAAAAATATCCACCCAGTTTTTTCTGCTAGAGGGAGAAGCTCACAATATCATTCAAGCACAACAATGGAACTCACAAAAGGCTGGCTGGCTCTCATCTTGATGAAGAGAGAAATTCACATAGAGATGCTTTAAAAAAAGTTGAAGAATTAATTTACAAGAATAGGATTTGTGTAAGGCCCACATCGGTTGGGGAGGGGAACGAAGCATGCCTTATAAGGGTGTGGATACCTCTTCCTAGTATGATGCGTTTTGACGAGTGAGTGTGGGGAGTTTCGGCTATCATCCCTATTGTCAAAGGCGAAACTGTGAGGCCTTGTGTGCCAAAGCAGACAATATCATGCTAGCGGGTGGTCTGGGCTGTTACAGATAGTATCAGAGCCAGAACCCGGATCGATGTGCTAGCGAGGGCGCTAGGCTCCCTTAGGGGGGTGGATTGTAAGGCCCACATCGGTTGAGTAGGAAAACGAAGCATGCCTTATAAGGGTGTGGATACCTCTTCCTAGCATGACGCATTTGACGAGTGAGTGTGGGGGGGCTTCGGCTATTATCCCTATCGTCAAAGGCAAAACCGTGAGGCCTTGTGTGCCAAAGCGGACAATATCGTGCTAACGGATGGTTTGGGCTGTTACAATTTGCCCATTCTCACTTTCTTTTCCGAAGAATAAATACGGCAATGACATGCTATGCCTATTTACTCTGCACATTCTCATTTCTGTTTTGCAATTCCCCAAGAGTTTCAAGTAAGAAGGCAATAATTCACAAAAAGGGACACTTAAAAAAGGTATGTAAACAAGCAACAAAATAAATAAATAAATAAATAAAAGAAGCAGGTATACCTCAAAAAACCCTCATGGATTATGAACAAAATGAATGCAGTGTAAACAATGGGAACCATATTTGTTGTTCGAGAAATTTACCACCAGCTTCTGAACCAGTCTTTTTCTTATATTTTGCAAGCAAATGTGCACATACTCACAGATAGAGGTACAAAGAGATATAGACAGTTTATTTTGGTGTATCACCAGCAGGGCCAGGTCGTCCATTCAATAAAGGTTGCAAAGCTTTGACTACAATGCTCATGTTTGGTCTGAAATCAGCTTCGTATTGCACACACAGTGCAGCAACAGCAGCCAACCGAAATAAAACCAAGCATCATGGTGTTATACATTAATGTTGGTATAGTCATGTAAGCGGACAATGACCAATGGCAGTGTCATGAGGTTCCTACAAAGGTTTCCTCATCCATACCTCATAAAGCTTAGCCAAATTACACCACATCCATGAGTACTAGCAATGCAACCATGGTTTTAAAACCATGTAGCAGGTGCATAGTATCTAAAGATCTCTCAATTCGGAAACCTCAACAATAAAATTGAGCTTAATTTCTATCTCCAGTGAAGTTTACACTCACTATCTCAAAATGAAACTTAAAATAAAATTGTTGAGAAAAAGTTACACAATTCATTTCACCCAAATTGAAAAATAGAAAGAACAGACATAGACTTCAATCTGCACAATTAAAACAAAATGCAATGCAATACAATACAATATAATTAAGTATGCTCAGCACGAAATTAACTATAAGCTAGTTCTAGAAATAACAGAATCGCAAATACTTGAAATTAAACATTAAAGAAAATTGAAGAACCTGAAATGCAGAACCTTCAGTGGTGCTACCCATACCGAATTCATCTTGATTGGTCTTTCCAACAACAATGGCGCCAAGCTCCTTTGCCCTCTTTACGGCAGTTGCGTTGAACAGTGACAGGTATCCTTCGAGAATGCGTGACCCGCTGGTGGACGGCATATCAGCAAATTGAAACTTTAGTAGGAAATACTTGTAAAAATTATTCTAACACTGCAAATTGAAACTTGGTTTAGATATTGAATGAAAAATGCTAGATAGATTCTCTATTGAGCTTTATCTTCTTCTTTTTTGAAGCAAAGCAATCAAATTAGTGCAAAAACCAAGAGCAAGACTAGTGTAACACCCTAACTACCAAAGCTCACGCTTCCGGCTACGCGACTCTGATAGCTAGACATTACGACGACACTTATACTATTTAATACTAAACATCCATATATATAATATTACAAGCATTAACCAATACAATTCCTATCCCTCTTACAGAATATATCAAGATAAAGGCAAGGGTACAATAAAACATAACTAAAACAATACAGAGCATCACAACAACAATTAAATAAACTCTTCGTGACTTCAGCGCCCATATCCTGAAAGGGGAAAAATGTAGGGGGGTGAGAACATCATCCTCGAGAGGGTTCTCAGTAGAGGGTTTTTGGAAATTACTGTAATAGGATACATGAAGATAAACCGTACCAGTGATTAATAACCGTCTTATGCCTTTTTTCAAAAAACAACAGTTTGCAATAAAAGTAAAGTCGGAAATCTTTTCTGAAAGAGGAACCGTTCAATTCTCAAAACATCAAAAAGACTTTCAAAAAGATTTATCTATACTTAACCAAAATAGCCTTTCATATCTTTCCAAACCGAAAACACATAAAACCAAAACCGACCATCGACCCATCTCATTTCAACCACGGCCCTAGGCCCAAACAAATCCAATCGACAACCAATCACCACAGTCCAACAGAGTTTCAGTTGCAAACACAAGTAGGAAGGTTCAAGCACAAACAAATAGTTACAGCAAGTAGGGCAATTAGCAGTTAATCACAAGTAATCACATAAGCAAACCAAGTACAATATGCACACCCAAACAAGGTCACAAAGATGCATATGATGCATGCCTGTTCCTAGTGGCTGATGATATCATCTGTCGGTTATAGAGCCAACCCGACAAGTCCTGGTAGCTAACCATTGGACTGTCCCAATGTCGTTCATCCCCAACTCGAGTTATACTCATCATAAACTTGATCATAATCATGATCCATATCCATCACCCTCACTGGTGAATATTTACGGAAGCGAGCTCATCCGGGACTTTCCTCAATAGAAGAAACAGCCTCAACGCCACAAGTAAACTTGAATTCTAACCCCTAGAACCGTCAACATCATAAACACTTTATTACACGGAATAGAACACTAACGCAGGGCTTTCGAAAATCAGAATACTCACTGAATTAACAAAACGAAACGGTCGTAGCTCCATGTCAACCCGGCAGCGGCTCTGTTAAATTTTGAGCGATGGCAGCGGCCCGAATTTCTAATAATAGCAGCTGTACAACCACGCAGTCTCAACAATCTTCCCGGAATTTAAAAGAATGAAAATATCATGTAAAACCCTTACCTCAGTGTCGAAACTCGCCGAAACCACTGAACAGAGTAGCTCCGTCAAAGGCGGCTCGTACCGCAGCGACCCAAGTAGCGGCATCAACTGAACAGCCACCCCGATGATGGCAGAGGCTCTGACAACTTCAACAGGGCACGGTAGAGGTAGAAATGGAGTAGTATAGTGACAAAAACCCAGCCTGCATCACTTCTCACTCATCCGACGGCAGTGGACTGCGGAGAGGTCAACGGCGGTGAGGCAAGGTGCGGTGGCGACGCAGCTGGATGCGCGACTGCTCTCCCTTCCTCCACACCTCTGGCAGCGGCGGCCAGGGCCCCAGTGATGGCTTCGTTCTTCGCCCCTTCTATCTAGGTCCCTCGCTCTCCTCTGTTCGCACGGCAACAGGGGCAAGGCATGACGGCAAGGCGACGGCTCCGGTGGCTCAGGACCGTTCGACAGCAACGCTAGCTCCTCCTGCGACGGCGATGGGCGCGAGTGATGGCGTAGGCAAGATGCGTCGGATTGTGGTGGGAGCACGGCGACGTGGCACTGGCGGCACGGCGCGGCGAGGGCAACAGTGGCGTAGATTGGGCAACGGCCTCCTTCCCCTTTTTCCCCCTTCCCGTCAGCCCACTTCTCCCTTTCCTTCTTTGATTTTGGCGCTGCTATGGGTTTCACTTGTGTTTGTGTTTGGTTTGCTTGTGGGTGAGTGATGATGAGGGTAAGGAAGAGGAGCAGCAGCTGCGGCTGCATGGGTTTGGGGGCTAGGGTTTTCTTTTTCTGAAAACTAGGGTTAGGGGCATTTTAGTAATTTTACTTAAAAATAGGGATAATATAGTAATTAGAAATAATTTCTAATCCAACAATAATAATATATAAAAATACTATTTGCTCATCAATTTTTTTACAAATTATTTTCAATAAAATGTCCCAACCAAATAATTAGAAGTAATATACTTAATTTCTTCATATTCCAAAATAGCAGTACTAATATTTAAAATATTACTTATTTAATCCAAATCATATGAAATCTTTATTATTTCACAACTACCAACTCTATAATTCAAATATAGAAAATAATCCAATAATTATAAAATTGGATAATAATCATAACTTATCTCAAATTCAATAAATCACAACTTGCCTTAATTTTCTTTAATAAAATAATTTCTGAAATTAAGGCTATAAATAACTATATAATTTGAGACTTTATGATAATAAGACTTTTTAAAAGTTCTGGGTCTTACAACTAGATTCAGAGATTCAGAGTGAACAAAAAATTCAGAACAATTAAAATAAAAAAGAACAAACCAGAAGCAAAGGAGCAGAGCAAAAGAGGAAGGCATGAACAACGAGCAGATCTAGGTCAGAAGTACGGTTTGGATTGGGTGAGGAGCCTTTCACCTCTTGTAAAAACTTGAAACCTAGCCAAAAAAGGGGGTGAAGGAGAAAAATATGCGATGGGCAGCGGTGGAGGCGACGGAGGTTAGAGGCGACGGTGGTAGAACGCTCGTGTAGCTGCAGTAGATTCGAATCACGCACAACACTTCGCAGAGGAGATGATTAGCAGATTTGACAAAGTAGAAGAAACAGAGGGGCTAGCTTTTGAGCGACTACACGAGAGAACTTGGGAAAGGAGCAAAGGCGGTGAAGGAAGCTAGAGAGGAAAGAACCGTGTGTTGTAAATTGGATGGGCAGCGGTGGAGGCGACGGAGGTTAGAGGCGACGGTGGTAGAACGCTCGTGTAGCTGCAGTAGATTCGAATCACGCACAACACTTCGCAGAGGAGATAGTTAGCAGATTTGACAAAGTAGAAGAAACAGAGGGGCTAGCTTTTGAGCGACTACACGAGAGAACTTGGGAAAGGAGCAAAGGCGGTGAAGGAAGCTAGAGAGGAAAGAACCGTGTGTTGTAAATTGGATGGGAAAAAGTCAAAAAATGAGGTAGATATTTGAGAAAGAGGAGGAGGTCGAATCCCTAAAAGAAAAAAAAAAGTAAATAGCGGCTATTCTCCCCAAAACCACAGCAAATTAGAACATCTAGCGGCTTTTCTCAAATTGACCACAAAATCGTTGCAAAATTAAAAAAATAGCAACTGTTTTCATAACCGCCTCTAATAAAGTGCCACTATTTACCGTGTCTCTTGTAGTGTAAAGACATTAAAATTTAAACATATTAAAAGACATATATATTTTTTTAATTTTTATTTTTTTATTTAATTAATATATGGTCGGGTCTACGCATTGGTTTGGGTTTCGCACCTTTAAAACTGTTACCCGAACCAATTATTAAAAAAAGTTATCCAATTTAGTTTAGATTGAATCTAATTACTCATTAATTTTAAAACTAATTTAATTAGTTTGGTTCGGATTCGAACGGATAATTAGATACTCGCGACTCGTGCTCATCCTAAGCGGAAGATAATAATACAATATTAAATCACAAGTACGTTGAATTTGGTTATTTGTAACCAAGGCAAAATATGTTATAGTATTTTATATTTTTCGTTCTCCTAGTTCCCTAAACTTAGTCAATGTATTTACTCAGTATTTATCCAGTATTCAACAGCAAAATAAAGACGAAAAATAGTGATAAAAATTTCAAAATGAGATACAACATTTAACTGACATCAGTAACAATTAGTTTATAAGTTTTTTTATCTTTGGTCATTATCAATAAAAGGTGTTTTTAATAATTATTTTTATGTGCATGATATTGCAAAATAAAATTATAGGAAGTTTATGATTCATATTTAATACTATATCTATAATTTAAAATTAAATTTTTAACTATCATAATTTAAATTAAATTAAGAGTTAATATTAATTATGATAAATTAGTTCATTTTATTTATCCAATAATAATTAGACATATCACAAAAAGTAATTTATTTTTTATTTTAGAAAATATTGGATAAAATTTATCTTTAAAAAATTATAAAAAAGATGTTTTAACATTTTCATTGAAGTGAATACCTTTACATTATTAGGTTTGCAACCTTGTGTTCAACTTGAGTTTATTAAGCCATATTGACCATTGAATAACGAAAGTAATAAAATCACTATAATCATTATATCCTTTTCTAGACACAGGAGAGTATTTACAAAAGCTCCAAATAAAATATAAAAAATTCAATATGCTAAAAATCATTTTAGTGAAAGTATTAATTCTTTTCATATAAATGTAACTAGCTAGTTTGTAATTTATTACTATGCCAAATATTTACTTTATCTAAAAGAGATGTAATATGTTCAGATTATATTCTAGAAAGGGGAAAATCTTATATTATTCCCACGAAAGCATATTTTCATTTTAAAACGATTTTGAAAATATTTACCTATTAACTTTTTCGAAGTAAAACGAAACTATAAAATAAAATATAATATTACCATGTGGGGACATTGTGTTTATATGGATTTTAAATTAAAATTATGCCTTGATTAACAACGTTAATGGTGATAATTATTATTATCCTGAGATACACAATTAAACAAATATTAGTGAGATATCAAAATAAAAAAATATAATTAAATATAAAACTAATAATACAGTCCAATGATGAATAGTGATGAGTTGCTATCATTCGATCCCATTATTATGTTATTGCTTTTCACTTCCTAATATAATAACGAATATTTTTGTAGGTTGTATGTTGTGATCATGAAATATTATTGTATTTTTATAACTCTGAATAATGAAATACTAATTAAAGCTAAAGCTAAGAGTAATATTCTTCCAATTTGGTAGGTGACTAGGTGACACAAGTGTAATGAATGTGAATATTATCTGCTTTCTTTGCTAAGCCAATAAACAACAGCGTTAAGTTGTTTAGGCTAAGAAAATGTTATCAGTAGATATATTAGTTGCATATGTGACAATTTCATATTTTATTTATTATCCGATGAAGTATAAATTTTAAACTACATTTACATTATATCCAACAATAAATGAGTTGTAAATACATTATAATTTCTACCATAAATAACATAACTTTTAACTGACAAATGCAACAAGAAATTAAAGATATAGTTCCATGCATTCACATATAATTGAAGAAATTACCTTGATGGTGATACCCTATATAGTTTGAAATTTAGGTAACATACGTTACGTGTGTATGTGTGTGTGTGAAGTGTAAACTAACCAACCTAGAAATTAGTATATAATATCATAAAAGTAAACTTGCACGACTGCACTTCCATTCACATATTTTCTTAATGATTATAATACCGTCACGTTATTCATAAGAAGAATATGCATGCTTCTTAGTTCTTAAATAATTTGTTGCTTCTTTCTATATATATATATATATATATGCACAACTACCAATTATTCACATTCACCATACTCATTACTCTATCTATTATTTCTTCTGAGAAATTAAGCTCCAACAATATGGGGAACATAGCTGGTTCTAACAATAACACAATTCTTCCCATTAACACCACATTTAAGCTTCCAGCTAATATACCAGTTTGGCCAAAAGGTGCATACTTTCTACCCTTTTTTATTGAATCTTTGATATTATGAGAAAAATTATCGTATACTTGTATATGCCTTAGAAATATATATAGTCATTTACATTAAGGAATAAGTTTTGACGCACATATTAAATGTCATGCAAATATTTCCCTAATGATAAATATATGAATTATTGAATATGTAGGTGATGGATTTGCAAGTGGAATCATTGATCTTGGTGGTTTAAAAGTATCACAAATTTCAACATTCAACAAGGTTTGGACAACACAAGAAGGTGGACCAGACAATTTGGGAGCTACATTCTTTGAGCCAACAGGAATACCAGAAGGGTTCTTCATGTTAGGATCATACAGCCAACCAAACAGCAAGCCTTTCTTTGGTTTTGTTCTTGTTGCAAAAGATGATTCTTCAACAGGAGCATTATTATTAAAGAAACCAATTGATTACACATTGGTATACACCAGCAATTCCACCAAGATCAAGCAAGACAAAGATGGCTATGTTTGGTTACCAGCACCACCTGAAGGATACAAGGCCTTGGGACATGTTGTTACCAACACACCCCAGAAGCCATCATTGGACAAAATCATGTGTGTGAGGTCAGATTTCACTGAGCAATGTGAGACATATTCATGGATTTGGGGACCACAAAAGAGTGAAGATGACAAAGGTTTCAATGTCCATTCCATTAGGCCAACCAATAGAGGAATCAAAGCTCAAGGTGTTCTTGTAGGAACCTTCTTAGCCCACGTTGGTGCTGCCACAACAAGCACTATTCCTCTTTCTTGTTTGAAAACTTCCAACATTAACAACTTCTCTTTTTCAATGCCTAATCTACCCCAAATTAATGCATTAGTTCAAGCTTATGCTCCAATAATGTACTTGCACCCTGATGAAAAGTACCAACCTTGTTCCACCGATTGGTTTTTCTCAAATGGGGGCTTACTATACCACAAAGGTGAAGAATCAAAGCCTGTGGCGATAGAACCAAATGGCTCAAACCTCCCACAACTTGGTTCTAATGATGGGACCTATTGGTTAGACCTTCCTAGTGACAAAACCAATCATGACAGGGTCAAAAAGGGTAATTTCAAAACATGCCAAGCCTACATTCATGTGAAACCAATGTTTGGTGGAACATTCACTGACCTTGCAATGTGGGTTTTCTACCCATTCAATGGTCCTGGAACTGCAAAACTAGGACTCATAGGCAAAGTTCCATTGGGGAAAATCGGCGAACACGTGGGGGACTGGGAACATGTTACACTAAGAATAAGCAACTTCAATGGCTGGTTGTGGAATATTTACTTCTCACAACATAGTAAAGGCCAATGGGTGGATGCATCAATGGCTGAATTCCAAAATGGGAACAAACCAGTGGCTTATTCTTCATTGAATGGTCATGCTTTGTACCCAAAAGCTGGCCTTGTTCTTCAAGGTACTGGTGACATTGGAATAAGAAATGACACTGCTAAGAGCAACATGGTTGTGGATTTTGGAGTAGGGTATGAGATAGTTGCTGCTGGTGAGTATTTGGAGAAAGAGATTGTTGTGGAACCTCCATGGTTGAACTACTTTAGGGAATGGGGTCCTAAGATTAACTATGACGTGAAAGAGGAGTTGGAGAAATTGGAGAAAGTGTTCCCTCTTTTGAAAGAGCTTCAAGATATTTTGCCGAGTGAGCTGTTGGGAGAAGAAGGCCCAACAGGGCCTAAGGTTAAGAACAATTGGGGTGGTGATGAAAGTTAGAAGCAAAAATACAGAAATTATTTTTTATATTTATGGAGGTGAGTGGGGTTAATAGAAATTGGATGCGGGAGTGGTGATGAGTACATCTCGTAGGTGGCGAGAACATGTCAGTTTCATGTCGTGGGTAGCGAGAAGCAGGGGTCGCAACACGTATATGCGGACACTACAAGTTCTGTTCATGAAAAAGGCAGTAGAAGATACCCATAAGCATGCATGAAAGTGGCATATTGTTAAAATAAAGTGTGATTATTAGAAGTGTGGTTATTAATGAAGAAAAGTGTGATTTAAGTTAAAATGATACAAAATTTAATTCTTTCTAACAGGAGAACATATTGTTTGACATCTAAACTATTATGGATATGTAAGTTATTATTTTTTTAAAATTATTAAATTATGTAAAATACATAAATATATTAGTAATAAATATAGTACGATAATAATATATATCATTAGAGTTAACATATATGTATGTTAATATATATGACCTTGATCCAACCGATACAAATTCGACGTAATAACTCGGCATTATGAGTCATAACTCAGTAAACTTATGTTGTAGTTTGGCATTACACAAGCTTAAAGGACTACATCCTACATCCAAAACGTCCAATCAGATATCTTCATCCAATACACCTTTATTATTGCTCTTCAATTCAGACAATAAAACAGAAATGTAACCGACCTTTGTACTCTCATCTATAAAAGATATAATCTTTTATCCTAAAGACACATTAAATTCTCAATATTAGCTTAAGTTTCGGAGTGCCTTTGCAGGTACACTCCCCCCTTTTTCCACACTTTGCACAATTGGACATCTCCCTAGGCGAAAAGCTCGGACTGTCCTAAGGCTCATAGATCGGCATCGAAGATAACAACTCGACGCCGATTCCCAATAGTCGAGCTCCCCTCCAGGTATCCATACAGGAACAATTGGCACCCACCGTGGGGTCGAGAATAGAATTCTTTCTTTATATCATCGGCCTCGATGTTCTCACCTAGAGCCATGGTTGAGCAACTTCCACCTACGCCATCTGAACTTCTTCGGATGGTGACCGAGTTACAACAAGCCAACCAGCGCATGGCAGAACAGAACCAAAGAATGGAAAATTAGAATAACAATGACAGACAAGAACGAACAGAAGAAGCCGAGCATCAGTCAGGGCCGATGCATGTCTCCGAAACCGCTCGGCACGAAGAAGAACAGCTTGAGCACAATGACGAAGCTCGGCCAGAAGACGAGGATGACAACCTAGAAAACTCTCTTGGGCCATTCACGGCCGAGGTGATGAACTTCGTGTTGCCCAGGAGGTTCACTCTCCCAACTACCTTAACCCCATATGATGGGTTAGGTGATCCAAAGAAATACATAAAAAAGTTCATCTCCATAATGATAGTAAATGGTGCATTCGATAAAGTTTTATGTCATTGTTTTCCATCTTACTTAGATGGTCCTGCACTTGATTGGTTTTGTTCTTTGCCTGCATGTTCTATTTCTCATTTTTGAGACCTATCAAAGCCGTTCGAGGAGCATTTGCAGGATCAGCAATCTATCTACATGATTCTGATTACCTGAACACAATCAAACAAGGTCAGTACAAAAGCCTAAGAGATTACATGACGCACTTCACAAAAACAGCTATGAGTATACCAGATCTCCACCCTGAGGTGGGAACTACACGCCATCAAAAGCGGACTCGGACCAGGGAAATTCCAGGAAACTATTGCTGTGGCCAAACCTAAAACTATGGCTGAGTTTCGTGAAAAGGCGAAAGGTCAGATTGACATTGAATAACTTCGACAAACTCAGAAAATAGAGAGACCACAATACAGAGAAGACGATAAAGCACGAGATAGCAAGAAAAACTTCAAGCCAACTCCCCAATATGAATCTTATACTCAGTTCAACACCAAGCGTGACGACATCATCAAGGAAATCTTGAATTCAAAGTTGATTAAGCCACCACGAAAAGCCGGCAACTATCCAGACTCAAAGTGTGCAGACAGATCAAAATAATGTATTTTTCATCAAAAGCACGGACACACCACTGACGAGTGTGTCATCGCCAAATACCTTTTGAAGCGGATAGATCGTCGAGGTCATCTCGATAAGTACATCGGCGGCCATATACAATGGCACGCACCTCACCTTGGTGATGAAAGCTTGGCAGCACAGCACGGTCGAGATAAAGATCGATCGAACACCAATCCTCCCGACCAACCAAGACGTATCATTAACTGTATTTCTGGAGGCTTTGCAAGTGGAGGCGTCACAAGTTCGGCAAGAAAGCGGTCTTATCGAGCTATGCTTTCCGTAGAAGCCGGTCAACATCAACATCAGACACCTCCACATTTTCCTCCGATAACGTTCCAGACATCCGACTTTAACACCAACGTAACAAATCTAGATGACTCCGTTGTGATTTCTCTCCAGCTCAGGGATCTCCTAGTCAAAAAGGTTTTACTGGACCTTGGGAGTAGTGCCGATGTTCTTTTTTACTCGACATTTTAGAAGATGAAGCTAAGCAACAACATCCTCCAACTGTCCATCAGAGTCCTGTTCGGTTTCTCAGGTGAGAGGGTCCCGGTTATGGGCTCTGTGTGGTTCCAAACCACACTCGGTTAGGTTCCCTTATCAAAAACTTTAGATATTCACTACTTAGTCATTGACTGTTTTAGTCCTTACAATTTCATACTTGGCCGATCTTTCTTAAATAGGTTTGGTGCTATTGTTTCTACAATTCATCTCTGTGTTAAGTTCCCTTTGCAGGACAATACAATTGCAACTATTCACAGTGATGCCCGAGAGGCCAGAGAATGCTACAAGCTCACGTGCACAACATCAGCAACCAAGACGAGCTATCAGTCCTGGCCGACCTTGATCCCAGGGCAGGAATCCTTGAACGACCAACCCCGACTAAAGACTTGCATAAAATCTATTTTGCAGATACCTCGGAAAAGTTCACTTATGTCAGATCCACACTAAGCTCAGAAGAAAAGGCCTTATTCCAAGCCTTCCTACAACAAAATGCCGACTTATTTGCTTGGACCCCAGCTAATATGCCAAGCATTGGCCCATCCATCATATCCCACAAACTGGCATTGGATCTGTCTGTCCGACCTATAGCTCAGAAAAAGCAAAACCTCGGCCATGACCGAAAACAAGCCTCGCTGGAGGAAAATAAAAAGCTCATCAAAGCCAGCTTCATTCAGGAAATCAGGTTCACGACATGGTTGGCAAATGTCGTTATGGTAAAAAAGCACAACGGTAAATGGCGCATGTGTGTTGATTTCACTGAACTCAACAAAGCATTCCCAAAAGACTCTTATCCCTTACCATCAATTGATTCTTTAGTTGATAATGCTTCTGTTATGAAAAACTTAGCTTATGGATGCATACTCTGGCTACAACCGGATCCAATGCATCCATCCGATCAAAGTAAGACCGCTTTTATTACTGAATATGGAAACTACTGTTATAAAGTCATCCCATTTGGCCTTAAGAATACAGGTGCAACATATCAATAACTAATGGACAAAGTATTCGCCCAACAGATCAGCAG
>NC_029778.3:31738254-31742011 GCF_000817695.3 Arachis duranensis | reverse complement strand
ACAAAACGAAGACCGGTAACAACCACCTTAATGACCTCATAGAAATCTTCGGACAGATCCGAAAGTACAACATGAGGTTAAACCCCGAGAAGTGCGTTTTATGCTCAGCAGCCGAGGTATTGAAGCGAATCCAGAAAAGTGCCGAGCTGTTTTGGATATGAAGAGCCCAGAAACTATCAAAGAAGTCCAACAGCTAACAGGAAGACATGCCACACTCACTCGATTCTTACCTTGCCTAGCTTCTAAATCTTCTTGTTTTTTCCAAACTTTAAAAAAGAAAAAGGTTTCCAATGGACCGATGAATGTGAACAAGTATTCACAACCATCAAAGAAACTCTTTCAAAACCACCAATTTTACAAACACCCCTTCAAGGGGAGCGACTATTTTTATATTTATCTGTGACTAACTGGGCTGTAAGCTCCACTCTTATTGCAGAAAGGAAAATGCAGCACTTGCCGATCTATTTCACCAGCACAACACTACAGAACGCAGAACTTTGTTATTCGAGCATTGAGAAGCTAGCTTTTGCTTTGGTTTTCTCGTCACGAAGACTTTGACCATACTTCCAAAGTCATGTCATCTATGTCCGAATAGATCAACCCCTATGAGAAGTCCTTCAAAAACCATAACTAGCTGGCTGACTAGTAAAATAGTAGGTAGAACTTTCAGAATTTGATATCAGATACCAAGGACGATCATCGATCAAGTCTCAATTCTTGGCTGATTTCATTGCCGAATTCACAGTCCCAGATGCAACCGAAGATTCAACCCAATGGTCTTTATATGTGGATGGCTCCTCTAACCCACAAGGGTGCGGATCTGGAATCATACTAGACGACAGAAATGGTAACGTGATCGAACAATTACTAAACTTTTCATTCAAGGCATGTAACAACCAGAGCGAGTATCAAGCTCTTATTTCCAGGCTCAAACTCGTACAACATTAATAGACTCTAATCAAATAATATTCAAATTAGATCTATATTATAATGTAAAAAAATATTTATGTTATAGATTGAATGAACAAAATAAAATACAACAAAAACAATACCAAAAAGTTATTGAAAAAAATTGAAAACAAAGATTCTTTTTAGTTTAGTAAAAAAAAATAGGAAAAACATCTTTTAAATAATGAATCTTTTTCCTATTTTTTTTTACAGCTCTCAAGTAATCTTTTCTATTTTTTTACCAAATCATATATTTATTTATACTTTGATTGCATTTAATTTAACCCCGTATTTATGAATATTCAATTAATAGAATCAGAATTTAAAACTTATTTGTTTATCTTTTATGTATTTTTGTTACCTAAGTATATTATCTTTAGCCGCACATATATTGTGGCGAGTCAAACTAAACTAGAAACTAAAAAAAAAGACTATTTCCTAAATTTGTTAAGTTAATAATGGCCTTCCATGGATTCACCTATATAAGCCGCAGCTAAAGTAGCAAAAATAAGGGCTTGAATACCGCTTGTAAATAATCCAAGGAACATGACAGGTATAGGAACTACTAAGGGTACTAAAGAAACAAGAACAACAACTACTAATTCATCAGCTAATATATTTCCGAAAAGTCGAAAGCTAAGCGACAGGGGTTTTGTGAAATCACCAGGTGAAGGATCCTTTATTATCAAAATACCTTGCAATTGTTCAAACATTACTTTCAAAATTTCATAAATGTGACATTGAACATATACCTCGGGAGGATAATAACCGAGCTGACATCCTATCTAAGCTCGCCAGCACTTAAACAAATAAACCCTGTAATGCAAGAATTTTCGTCGGTTAGGAATTTCACACAAAATAATTTATGTTGATAGTATAGTTCCCAACCAACTAACAATACTCAAATCAAATTTTAATTGTTTGGTTGTCACAAGTACAAACCCCAATGAAAATTAACCGAAGTATTTAAACCTCGGGTTGTCTCACAAGAAATTACAATGAAGTGATCAATTATTGGCTATGAAGGAACAAGGGAGTTTGATTGATAAAAGGAGCAAGAAAATAATTGACAAGAAAAGTAAGGAAAATAATTAAAGAAAGCAATTAATAAAGAGAGACATTCATGGCAAGGATTGAGAATATAGGCTTTCTATCCTAGTCATTAATCATAATGATTAACAAGAATTTATCTTATTTTGTCATCTCCAATGTTGGAAGAAGGTGTAAAGTTATCTTCCATGAGAGAAAGTCAAATAAGACTAGTTAAACTCAATCCAAAAGTCCAAATCAACTCACTAATTGAATTAGCAAGAGATTAGAGTCAATGGAAATAATATTAACTAACAACTCTAGATCACCAACATAAGTTGGGTATTCATGACTTAAAATTGCCTAATTCCTCTTTCCAAGCCAAAAATGCTCAAAAAGATACTCTAACATCTAACCAAGCATTTGTCAAACACTTGGATGGCCTAAAGGGAAACATAGTAAATTGCAAGAATAATAAATCTACAACTACCCAATTGCAAGGAAACAATAACAACAACTCAATTGAACAATAAAGTAACATAAAACATCAATTGCATAAAAAGGAAGTCCAAATCCAACAAGAGTGTTCATAAACATAAAAGAGGCTAAAAGGGGAAATGAACAAGAAAACTAAGAAGAACAAAGATGTAAGAACAAGAAATTGTAAAGAAAACAAGATGAACACAAGAAATTAAACCTAGATCTAGAATGCAATTGACCTAAGAACCCTAATTCTAGAGAGAAGAGGGAGCTTCTCTCTCTGGAAAACTAACATATATGATGCTAACCTACAACTAAGAGCTCCCCTTTGCCCAAGCTTGAATTCTGCATGAAATACCCTTAGAAACGAGTTGGATTTAGGCCTAGAAAGCTCCGAAATCTCCCCCAGCGAATTCACTTTAATGAGGTCACGTGATCAGCGTCACACGTGCACGTGGGTGACGCTTGCGCGTCATTGGCCAAAATCCTCCTCACGCGTACGCGTGTGTGACACGTGCGTGTGGCCCTCAATCCTCCAAATGCTCATTTCTTCATGAATTCTCCACTTTGCATGCTTTCTTCTTCACTTCTTCCATCCAATACTTACCTTATGAACCTGAAATCACTCAACAAACACATCAAGACATCAAATGGAATTAAAGTGAATTAAATTTAGCTATTTTAAGGCCTAAAAAACGCATGTTTTCACACTTAAGAACAAATTTGGGGTTTATCATCCTCCCTTCAACAATCCACGTTAATTCAACCCAATATACAAGTAACAAAAGCTCTAAGTGTCACTGATGAGCGGATAATTTATACGCTTTTTGGCATTATTTTTAGGTAGTTTTTAGTAAGTTCAAGCTACTTTTAGGGATGTTTTCATTAGTTTTTATATTAAATTCACATTTCTGGACTTTACTATGAGTTTGTGTGTTTTTCTGTGATTTCAGGTAATTTCTGGCTGAAATTGAGGGACTTGAGCAAAACTCTGATAGGAGGCTGACAAAGGACTGCTGATGCTGTTGGAATCTGACCTCCCTACACTCTAAATGGATTTTCTGGAGCTACAGAACTTCAAATGGCGCGCTCTCAACGGCGTTGGAAAGTAGACATCCAGAGCTTTCCAGAAATATATAATAATCCATACTTTATTCGGGAATTGACGGCGTAAAGTGGCGCTCAACGCCAAGTACATGCTGCTGTCTAGAGTTAAACGCCAGAAACACGTCACAACCCGGAGTTGAACGCCAAAAACACGCTATAACTCGACGTTCAACTCCAATAAAAGCCTCAGCTC
>NC_029778.3:31737894-31738139 GCF_000817695.3 Arachis duranensis | reverse complement strand
CTTACTCATGTAAACCCTAGTAGCTAGTCTAGTATAAATAGGATAATTTACTATTGTATTAGACATCTTTGGTCTCAGTTTGATTTTATTCTTCATCTTAGGAGACTATTGATGAGCGGATAATTTGTACGCTTTTTGGCATTATTTTTAGTATGTTTTTAGTATGATCTAGTTAGTTTTTAGTATATTTTTATTAGTTTTTAGTTAAAATTCACTTTTCTGGACTTTACTATGAGTTTGTGTGT
>NC_029778.3:31736371-31736775 GCF_000817695.3 Arachis duranensis | reverse complement strand
GCGTAAGGTTTATTACTTGGACGACCCAGTACACTTGCTGGTTAGTTGTGCGAAGTTGTGTTCATGCCATGGTATTGAACATCAAGTTTTTGGGTTCATCACCGGGGATTATTTGAGTTGTGAAAAGTATTGATCACAATTTCGTGCACCAACTATTGATCACGTTTTGGGGGCTGGCCATTCGGCCATGCCTGAACCTTTCACTTATGTATTTTCAACGGTGGAGTTTCTACACACCATAGATTAAGGGTGTGGAGCTCTGTTGTACCTCAAGCTTCAATGCAATTACTATTATTTTCCATCCAATTCGAATTATTCCTATTCTAAGATATTCGTTGCACTTCAACTTGATGAATGTGATGATCCGTGACACTCATCATCATTCTCACCTATGAACGCACGTG
>NC_029778.3:31733567-31736188 GCF_000817695.3 Arachis duranensis | reverse complement strand
CGGAATTGAATGACTGTGACGAGCTTCAAACTCCTGAAGGCTGGGCGTTAGTGACAGACACAAAAGAATCAAGGGATTCTACTCCAACCTGATTGAGAACCGACAGATGAGTAGCCGTGCTGTGATAGAGCATTTGGACCTTTTTCACTGAGAGGATGGGATGTAGCCATTGACAACGGTGATGCCCTACATACAGCTTGCCATAGAAGGGAGTGATAAAATTGGATAAAAACAGTAGGAAAGCAGAGATTCAGAAGGAGCACAGCATCTCCATACGCCTATCTGAAATCCACATCATTGGATTACATGAGTAACTTTATCTTTATTTTATGTTTATTATTTATTAATTTTTGAAAATCCATAATCAATTACTATCCGCCTGACTGAGATTTACAAGATGACCATAGCTTCCTTCATACCAACAATCTCTGTGGAATCGACCCTTACTCACGTAAGGTTTATTACTTGGACGACCCAGTACACTTGCTGGTTAGTTGAACGGAGTTGTGACCACACATAGTAAAGAGCTATTATCTCAAATTAAATTTCATACAAGTACAAAGAGTACGAATCACAATTTCGTCCACCAAATTTTTGGCGCCGTTGCCGGGGATTGTTCGAGTATGGACAACTGACGGTTCATTTTGTTGCTCAGATTAGGTAATTTTTTTTATTTTCTTTTCAAAAAAATTTTCAAAAATCTTTCAAAAATTCTTTTCTTTCTTTTTCGTTTTCCTAAAGAATATTTTCGAAAAAATTAATAAAAATACAAAAAAAAAATAAAATCATAAAAATAAAAAATATTTTGTGTTTCTTGTTTGAGTCTTGAGTCAATTTTTAAGTTTGGTGTCAATTGCATGTTTTAAAAAAAATTTTTTTTGCATTTTTCAAAAATTCATGCATTCATGGTGTTCCTCATGATCTTCAAGTTGTTCTTGACAAGTCTTCTTGTTTGATCTTGATGTTTTCTTGTTTTGTGTTGTTTGTTGTTTTTTATATGCATTTTTTTTATTTGTTAGAGTCCATGCATTAAAGATTTCTAAGTTTGGTGTCTTGCATGTTTTCTTTGCATCAAAAATCTTTCAAAATTATGTTCTTGATGTTCATCATGATCTTCATAGTGTTCTTGGTGTTCATCTTGACATTCATAGTGTTCTTGCATGCATCATGTATTTTGATCCAGAATTTTCATGTTTTGGATCATTTTTATGTTTTTCTCTCTCATCATCAAAAATTCAAAAATAAAAAAAATATCTTTTCCTTTTTTTTCTCTCCTAATTTTCGAAATTTTGGGTTGACTTGGTCAAAAATTTTTAAAATTAGTTGTTTCTAACAAGTCAAGTCAAATTTTCAATTTTAAAAATCTTATCTTTCTAAAATCTTTTTCAAAAATCATATCTTTTTCATTTTTTTATTTTCGAAAAATTCCAAAAATCTTTTTCAAAATATTTTCAAAATCTTTTTCATATCTTTATGTCAAATTTTCGAAATTACACTAACAAGTAATATAATTGATTCAAAAATTTGAAGTTTGTTACTTTCTTGTTAAGAAAGGTTCAATCTTTTAATTCTAGAATCATATCTTTTAGTTTCTTGTTAGTTAAGTAATTAATTTTAATTTTAAAAAAATTAAATCTTTTTCAATCCTATCTTTTTATCATATCCTCTCATCTTATCTTTTTATATCTTTTTCAAAATTTATCTTTTTCAAAAATTGGATTCAAAATATCTTATCTAACTTCTTAACTTCTTATCTTTTCAAATTTGATTTTAATATCTTTTTTAATTAACTATTTGACTTTTTGTTTGTTTCTTATATTTTTCAAAATCACCTAACTACTTTTTCCTCTCTAATTTTCGAAAATATCTCATCCCTTTTTCAAAATTCTTTTTAAATTAACTAATTGTTTTAAATTTTAACTTTAATTATATCTTATCTTTAATTTTCGAAAATCACTAACCACTTTTTCAAAATTATTTTCAAAATTCTCTATCTCTCCTTCTTTTATTTATTTATTTATTTATTTATTTACTAACACTTCTCTTCACCTCTCTTCATCTCAAATCACTACATCTACCCTTAACCATTCTTCTTCACTCTTCTTCCCTTCCCTCTTCTACTAACAACAAAGGATCCTCTTTACTGTGACATAGAGGATTCCTCTTTCTTTTCTTGTTCTCTTCTTCCCTATATGAGAAGGAACAAGGAAAACGATACTCTTGTTGAAGCTGATCCAGAACCTGAAAGGACTCTGAAGAGGAAACTAAGAGAAGCTAAACTATAACAATCCAGAGGCAATCTTTCTGAAATTTTCGAACAAGAGAAGGAGATGGCAGCCGAACCCAACAACAATAATGCAAGGAGAATGCTTGGTGACTTCACAAAACAACGTCCAAGTTTTATGGAAGAAGCATCTCCATTCCTGCCATTGGAGCCAACAATTTTGAGCTTAAACCTCAACGAGTTGCTTTAATGCAACAGAACTGCAAGTTTTATGGACTTCCATCTAAAGATCCTTACCAGTTTTTAACTGAGTTCTTGCAGGTTTGTGAGACTGTTAAGACAATGGAGTAGATCCTGAAGTCTATAGGCTCATGCTTTTCCCTTTTGCTGTAAGAGA
>NC_029778.3:31730391-31733434 GCF_000817695.3 Arachis duranensis | reverse complement strand
GATGGTGAATCCCTCTATGAAGCTTGGGAAAGATACAAGCAGATGACCAAAAAGTGTCCTTCTGACATGTTTTCAGAATGGACCATATTAGATATATTCTATTATGGTCTATCTGAATTTTCTAAGATGTCATTGGACCATTCTGCAGGTGGATCTATTCACCTAAAGAAAATGCCTGAAGAGGCTCAAGAACTTATTGACATGGTTGCAAATAACCAATTCATGTACACTTCTGAGAGGAATTCTGTGAATAGTGAGACGCCTCAGAGGAAGGGAGTTCTTGAAATTGATACTCTGAATGCCATATTAGCTCAGAACAAAGTGTTAACTCAGCAAGTCAACATGATCTCTCAAAGTCTGAATGGATGGCAAAATGCATCCAACAGTACTAAAAAGGCAGCTTCTGAAGAAGCTTATGATCCTAAGAACCCTGCAATGGCAGAGGTTAATTACATGGGTGAACCTTATGGAAACACCTATAACTCATCATGGAGAAATCATCCAAATTTCTCATGGAAGGATCAACAAAATCCTCAACAAGGCTTTAATAATGGTGGAAGAAATAGGCTCAGTAATAACAAGCCTTTTCCATCATCTTCTCAGCAACAGACAGAAAATTCTGAACAGAGCCCCTCTAATTTAGCAAATTTAGTCTCTGATCTGTCAAAAGCCACTTTAAGTTTCATGAGTGAAACAAGGTCCACCATTAGAAATCTGGAGGCACAAGTGGGCCAGCTGAGTAAGAAAGTCATTGAAACTCCTCCCAGTATTCTCCCAAGCAATACAGAAGAGAATCCAAAAGGAGATTGCAAGGCCATTGAAGTAATCAATATGGTCGAATGCACAAGGGAGGAGAAGGACGAAAATCCTAGTGAGAAAGACCTCCTGGGACGTCTTTCAAACAAGAAGGAGTTCCCCATTGAGGACCTAAAGGAATCTGAGGCTCATATAGAGACCATAGAGATTCCACTAAATCTCCTTCTGCCATTCATGAGCTCTGAAAACTATTCCTCCTCAGAAGAGGATGAAGATGTAACTGGAGAGCAAGTTGCTCAATATCTAAGAGCTATCATGAAGCTGAATGCCAAGTTGTTTTGTAATGAGACTTGGGAAGGTGAATCCCCCTTGCTCATTAGTGAACTAGATATATGGATTCAGAAAACTCTACCTCAAAAGAGACAAGATCCTGGTAAATTCTTAATACCCTGTAACATAGGTACCATGACCTTTAACAAGGCTCTGTGTAACCTAGGGTTAGGCATAAATCTTATGCCACTCTCTGTAATGGAAAAACTGGGGATCATTGAGGTACAGCCTGCCTTATTCTCACTTCAATTGGCAGACAAGTCAGTAAGACAAGCTTATGAATTAGTAGAGGACGTGTTAGTAAAGGTTGAAGGCCTTTACATCCCTGCTGATTTCATAATCTTAGACTCTAGGAAGGAAGAAGATGAATACATCATCCTTGGAAGACCCTTCCTAGCCACAGCAGAAGCTATGATTAATGTTAGCAGAGGAGAATTAGTCCTTCAATTGAATGGGGACTACCTTGTGTTTAAAGCTCAAGGACCTTCCTCTGCAACCATGGAGAGGAAGCATGAAAAGCTTCTCTCAGTTCAGAGTCAAAAAGAGCCCCCACAGTCAAACTCTAAGTTTGGTGTTCGGAGGCCACAACCAAACTCTAAGTTTGGTGTTGAGAAGCCCCCTCATTCAAACTCTAAGTTTGGTGTTGGGAGACCCTCATCATGCTCTGAATATCTGTGAGGCTCCATGAGAACTCACTGTCAAGCTATTGAAATTAAAGAAGCGCTTATTGGGAGGCAACCCAATTTTATTTATCTATATTAATTACTCTTCCATTTTATTTTCCATTATTATCTTATGTTTTTTTAGGATGATGATCATGTGGAGTCACAAAAATAACTGCAAAGATTAAGGCAAAATAAAAAACAGCATCAAAAATAGCACACCCTGGAGGACGAGCTTACTGGCGTTTAAACGCCAATAAGGATGGACTTACTGGCGTTTAAACGCCAGTAAGGTGCATCTGGCTGGCGTTCAACGCCAGAACAGAGCATGTTTCTGGTGCTGAATGCCAAAAACAAGCAACATTCTGGCGTTTGAACGCCAGGAATATGCCTTGAGGAAAGCTGGCGCTGAACGCCAGTAACAAGCATGGAATTGACGTTCAACGCCAGAAATATGCTACACATGGGCGTTGAATGCCCAGAGTGTGCATCACTTCGGCGTTTAAACGCCAGAATGGTGTGCAAAGGCATTTTACATGCCTAATTGGTGCAGGGATGTAAATCCATAAATCCTTGACTCCTCAGGATCTGTGGACCCCACAGGATCATCTCAAGATCTGTGGACCCCACAGGATCCCCACCTAACATATTCTCCTCTCTTCTCAACATTCATTCTCTCTTTCCAATAAACACACTTCCCAACAACTTCAATCTCTCTTCCCAATTACCCCCTTCACCACACACATCCATCCACACTTCCCCATAAACCCCACCCACCTTCAAAATTCAAAAATCTTTCCCACCCAAACCCACCCTAAATGACCGAAACTACACCTACTCCCCTCCCTATATATACCCTTCCATTCTACTTCATTTTCACACAACACAAACCCCCTTTTCTACACCTTGACCGAAACACCTTCCCTCACTCTCCTCCATATTTTCTTCTTCTTCTTCTTCTCTTCTTTCTTCTCTTGCTCGAGGGCGAGCAATATTTTAAGTTTGGTGTGGTCAAAGCATAATCTTTTTGTTTTTCCATTACCATCAATGGCACCTAAGGCCGGAGAATTCCCTAGAAAAGGAAAAGGGAAGACAAAAGCTTCCACCTTCGAGTCATGGGAGATGGACAGATTCATCTCCAAAAGCCATCAAGACCACTTCTATGATGTTGTGGCAAAGAAGAAGGTGATCCCTGAGGTCCCTTTCAAACTCAAGAAAAATGAGTATCCAGAGATCCGACATGAAATCCGAAGAAGAGGTTGGGAAGTCCTAACCAACCCCATGCAACAAGTTAT
>NC_029778.3:31728621-31730273 GCF_000817695.3 Arachis duranensis | reverse complement strand
ACAATGGTTCGGGGGAAATACTTAGATTTTAGTTCGGAAAATGTGAGGTTGGCATTCCACTTGCCCATGATGCAAGGAGATGAACGCCCCTACACTAGAAGGGTCAACTTTAATCAAAGGTTGGACCAAGTCCTTATGGATATATGTGTGGAAGGAGCTCAATGGAAAAGAGACTCCAAAGGCAAGCTGGTTCAACTAAGAAGACTGGACCTCAAGCCTGTGGCTACAGGGTGGTTAGAGTTCATTCAACGCTCCATCATCCCCACTAGCAACTGATTTGAAGTTACTGTGGATCGGGCCATCATGATTCATAGCATCATGATTGGAGAGGAAGTAGAAGTTCATGAAGTCATCTCCCATGAATTCTACAAAATAGCCGAAAAGTCCTCCACCATGGCAAGGCTAGCTTTTCCTCATCTTATTTGCCATCTATGTTACTCAGCTGGAGTTATCATAGAAGGAGACATCCTCATTGAAGAGGATAAGCCCGTCACCAAGAAGAGGATGGAGCAAGCAAGAGAGACCCTCTACGGATCTCAAGAGATGCATGAGGAAGCTCATCATCAAGAAATTTCTGAGATGCCTCAAGGGATGCACTTTCCTCCCAGCAACTATTGGGAACAACTCAACACTTCCCTAGAAGATTTGAGCTACAATGTGGAACAATTAAGGGTGGAACATCATGAGCACTCCATCATTCTCCATGAAATAAGAGAAGATCAAAGAGCAATGAGGGAGGAGCAACAAAGGCAAGGAAGGGACATAGAAGAGCTTAAGGACATTGTTGGTCCTTCAAGAAGAAGACGCCACTAAGGTGGATTCATTCCTTGTTCTTACTTTTCTGCTGTTCATTTTTTATATTATATGTTTATCTATGTTTTGTGTCTCTACTTCATGATCATTAGTGTTTAGTAACTATGTCTTAAAGTTATGAATAATTCCATTAATCCTTCACCTCTCTTAAATAAAAAATGTTTTTAATTCAAAAAAACAAAGAAGTACATGAATTCCGAATTTATCCTTGAATTTAGTTTAATTATATTGATGTTGTGACAATACTTTTTGTTTTCTGAATGAATGCTTAAACAATGCATATTTTTGATCTTGTTGTTTATGAATGTTAAAACTGTTGGCTCTTGAAAGAATGATGAACAAAGAGAAATGTTATTGATAATTTGAAAAATCATGAAATTGATTCTTGAAGCAAGAAAAAGCAGTGAAAAACAAAAGCTTGCGAAAAAAAATAGAAAGAAAAAGAAAAGGCAAGCAGAAGAAGCCAATAGCCCTTAAAACCAAAAGGCAAGGGTAAAAAGGATCCAAGGCTTTGAGCATCAATGGATAGGAGGGCTCAAGGAAATAAAATCTAGGCCTAAGCGGCTAAACCAAGCTGTCCCTAACCATGTGCTTGTGTCATGAAGGCCCAAGTGAAAAGCTTGAGACCGAGTGGTTAAAGTCATGATCCAAAGCAAAAGAGTGTGCTTAAGAGCTCTGGACACCTCTAACTGGGGACTCTAGCAAAGCTGAGTCACAATCTGAAAAGGTTCACCCAGTCATGTGTCTGTGGCATTTATGTATCCGGTGGTAATACTGGAAAACAAAGTGCTTAGGGCCACGGCCAAGACTCATAAGTAGCTGTGTTCAAGAATCAACAT
>NC_029778.3:31725848-31727673 GCF_000817695.3 Arachis duranensis | reverse complement strand
GTACCTCAAGCTTCAATGCAATTACTATTATTTTCTATCCAATTCGAATTATTCCTATTCTAAGATATTCGTTGCACTTCAGCTTGATGAATGTGATGATCTGTGACACTCATCATCATTCTCACCTATGAACGCACGTGATTTACAACTACTTCCGTTCTACCCTAGACCGGGCGCATACCTCTTGGATTCCTTAATCAGAATCTTCGTGGTATAAGCTAGAATTGATGGCGGCATTCATGGGAATCCGGAAGGTCTAACCTTGTCTGTGGTATTCCGAGCAGGATTCCGAAATTGAATGACTGTGACTGGTGCACGAAATTGCAATCACACTTTTGCAACCCCGCACAACTAACCAGCAAGTGCACTAGGTCGTCCAAGTAATACCTTACCAAATGCACTGGGTCGTCCAAGTAATACCTTACGTGAGTAAGGGTCGATCCCACGGAGATTGTCGGCTTGAAGCAAGCTATGGTTATCTTGTAAATCTTAGTCAGGATATCAGAAATTATCAGGATTGATTATGAAAAGCAAAAGAACGTGAATTAAGTACTTGTTTTGCAGTAATGGAGAATAGGTTGAGGTTTTGGAGATGCTCCATCTTCTGAATCTCTGCTTTCCTACTGTCTTCTTCTTCAAGCACGCAAGGCTCCTTCCATGGCAAGCTGTATGCAAGGGTTTCACCGTTATCAGTGGCTACCTCCCATCCTCTCAGTGGAAATGTTCAACGCACCCTGTCACGGCACGACTATCCATCTGTCGGTTCTCAATTAGGCCAGAATAGAATCCAGTGATTCTTTTGCGTCTGTCACTAACGCCCTGCCTTCAGGAGTTTGAAGCTCGTCACAGTCATTCAATCATTGAATCCTACTCAGAATACCACAGACAAGGTTTAGACCTTCCGGATTCTCTTGAATGCCGCTATCAGTTCTAGCTTATACCACGAAGATTCCGATCTCATGGAATGGAAGGCTTGGTTGTCAGGAGAGGCAACCATGCATCGTGGACCAGGTATCCAAGAGATACACACTCTAGCTTTCGCAAGTAGAATGGGAGTGTTTGTCAGGCACGCGTTCATAAGTGAGAATGGTGATGAGTGTCACGGATCATCACATTCATCAAGTTGAAGAACAAGTGATATCTTAGAACAAGAACAAAGTAGTAATTGCATTAATCCATCAAGACACAGCAGAGCTCCTCACCCCCAACCATGGGGTTTAGAGACTCATGCCGTGGAATGTACACAAAAAAACGTGTAAAGTGTCATGAGGTACAGAAACAATGTCAAAAGATCCTATTAATAGTAAGCTAGTAACCTAGGGTATACAGAGATGAGTAAATGACATAAAAATCCACTTCCGGGGCCCACTTGGTATGTGCTTAGGTTGAGCATTGATACTTTTCGTGTAGAGACCTTTTCTGGAGTTAAACGCCAGCTTTGGTGCCAGTTTGGGCGTTTAACTCCAAGTTTTATGCCAGTTCCAGCGTTAAACGCTGGAAATTCTGAGGCTGATTTGCAACGCCGGTTTGGGCCATCAAATCTCGGGCAAAGTATGGACTATTATACATTGCTGGAAATCCCAGGATGTCTAGTTTCCAATGCCGTTGAGAGCGCGCCAATTGGACTTCTGTAGCTCCAGAAAATCTACTTCGAGTGCAGGGAGGTCAGAATCCAACAGCATCTGCAGTCCTTCTCAGTCTCTGAATCAGATTTTTGCTCAGGTCCCTCAATTTCAGCCAGAAAATACCTGAAATCACAGAAAAACACACAAACTCATAGTAAAGTCCAAAAAGTGAATTTTAACTAAAAACTAATAAAAATATA
>NC_029778.3:31722370-31723178 GCF_000817695.3 Arachis duranensis | reverse complement strand
TCTGAGCCTAGAGTTGAAGAGCAGAACTTTTTGTCCTGGCTCAAAGACTCTGGTTGACAACTTTTTGTCATGCCATTTCTTTGCCTTTTCCTTATAAATTTTTGCATTTTCAAAGGCATTGAGTCTGAACTCCTCTAGCTCATTTAGCTGGAGCAATCTTTTTTCACCAGCTAACTGAGCATCCATGTTTAGGAATCTGGTTGCCCAGTAGGCTTTATGTTCCAGTTCCACGGGCAGATGACAGGCCTTCCCATACACCAGTTGGTATGGAGAGGTTCCTATAGGAGTCTTGAATGCTGTTCTGTATGCCCACAGAGCATCATCCAAGCTCTTTTCCCAATCCTTTCTTCGGGCTATCACAGTCCGTTCTAGGATTCTTTTTAGTTCTCTGTTAGAGACTTCAGCTTGCCCGTTTGTCTGTGGATGATATGGAGTTGCCACTTTGTGGCTAATTCCATATCTAACCATAGCAGAGTATAGCTGTCTATTGCAGAAATGAGTGCCCCGTCACTGATTAGTACTCTGGGAACACCAAACCTGCTGAAGATATGTTTCTGGAGGAATTTCAACACAGTCTTGGTATCATTAGTGGGTGTGGCAATTGCTTCTACCCACTTAGATACGTAGTCCACTGCTACCAGAATGTAAGTGTTTGAGTATGATGGTGGGAATGGCCCCATGAAGTCAATTCCCCATACATCAAACAATTCTATCTCTAATATCCCTTGTTGAGGCATGGCATATCCGTGAGGCAAGTTACCAGCTCTTTGGCAACTGTCACAGTTACGCACAAACTCTCGGGAATCTT
>NC_029778.3:31719895-31720954 GCF_000817695.3 Arachis duranensis | reverse complement strand
CTCTACCATATCTGAGAAGATGGAGAGCATGCACCTCTGAAAGGTTGCAGGTGCATTGCACAGACCAAAAGGCATCCTCCTGTAGGCAAACACGCCAGAAGGGCAAGTAAATGCTGTTTTCTCTTGGTCCTGAGGATCTACTGCAATTTGGTTGTAACCTGAATAGCCATCCAAAGAGCAGTAATAATCATGACCAGCTAGTCTTTCTAGCATTTGGTCTATGAATGGTAAGGGAAAATGATCCTTTCTGGTGGCTGTATTGAGCCTTCTGTAGTCAATACACATACGCCACCCTGTGACTGTTTTTGTAGGAACCAGTTCATTTTTTTCATTATGAACCACTGTCATGCCTCCCTTTTTGGGGACAACCTGGACAGGGCTCACCCAGGGGCTATCAGAAATAGGATAAATAATCACAGCCTCTAGTAATTTAGTGACCTCTTTCTGCACCACCTCCTTCATGGTTGGATTTAGCCTCCTTTGTGGTTGGACCACTGGTTTGGCATTATCCTCCAACAGGATCTTGTGCATGCATCTAGCTGGATTAATGCCCTTAAGATCACTTATGGACCACCCAAGAGCTGTCTTGTGTGTCCTTAGCACTTGAATCAGTGCTTCCTCTTCCTGTGGATTTAAAGCAGAGCTTATAATCACTGGAAAAGTGTCACCCTCTCCCAGAAATGCATACTTCAGGGATGGTTGTAGTGGTTTGAGTTCGAAAATTCCTTTATTTCCTCTGGTTCTTCTTGATCAGGTTGAGCATCTTTTAAGATGTCCTCAAGCTCTGACTCTAGGCTTTCAGTCATATTGATCTCTTCTACCAGAGAGTCAATAATGTCAGCGCCCATGCAGTCATTTGGTGTGTCTGGATGCTGCATAGCTTTTACAGCACTCAACTTGAACTTATCCTCATTGACTCTCAGGGTTACTTCCCCTTTTTGTACATCAATGAGAGTTCGTCCAGTTGCTAGGAAAGGTCTTCTTAGAATGAGAGTTGCACTCTTGTGCTCCTCTATTTCCAGCACCACAAAGTCAGTTGGAAAGGCGAATGGTCCAACT
>NC_029778.3:31715685-31716819 GCF_000817695.3 Arachis duranensis | reverse complement strand
ATATCTTAGAATGGAAGCAAGCATGATTGAATGAAAAACAGTAGTAATTGCATTAATCCATCAAGACACAGCAGAGCTCCTCACCCCCAACCATGGGGTTTAGAGACTCATGCTGTGGAATGTACACAAAGAAACGTGTAAAGTGTCATGAGGTACAGAAACAATGTCAAAAGATCCTATTAATAGTAAGCTAGTAACCTAGGGTATACAGAGATGAGTAAATGACATAAAAATCCACTTCCGGGGCCCACTTGGTGTGTGCTTAGGTTGAGCATTGATACGTTTCGTGTAGAGACCTTTTCTGGAGTTAAACGCCAGCTTTGGTGCCAGTTTGGGCGTTTAACTCCAAGTTTTATGCCAGTTCCAGCGTTAAACGCTGGAAATTCTAAGGCTAATTTGCAACGCCAGTTTGGGCCATCAAATCTCGGGTAAAGTATGGACTATTATACATTGCTGGAAAGCCCAGGATGTCTACTTTCCAATGCCGTTGAGAGCGCGCCAATTGGGCTTCTGTAGCTCCAGAAAATCCACTTCGAGTGCAGGGAGGTCAGAATCCAACAGCATCTGCAGTCCTTCCCAGTCTCTGAATTAGATTTTTGCTCAGGACCCTCAATTTCAGCCAGAAAATACCTGAAATCACAGAAAAACACACAAACTCATAGTAAAGTCCAGAAAAGTGAATTTTAACTAAAAACTAATAAAAATATACTAAACACAAACTCATAGTAAAGTCTAGAAAAGTGAATTTTAACTAAAAACTAATAAAAATATACTAAAAACTAACTAGATCATACTAAAAACATACTAAAAACAATGCCAAAAAGCGTATAAATTATCCGCTCATCAGTGACGAGCTTCAAACTCCTGAAGTCTGGGCGTTAGTGACAGATGCAAAAGAATCAAGGGATTCTACTCCAACCTGATTGAGAACCGACAGATAATTAGCCGTGCTGTGATAGAGCATTTGGACCTTTTTCACTGAGAGGATGGGATGTAGCCATTGACAACGGTGATGCCCTACATACAGCTTGCCATAGAAGGGAGTGATAAAATTGGATAAAAGCAGTAGGAAAGCAGAGATTTAGGAGGAGCACAGCATCTCCATACGCCTATCTGAAATCCCCATCATTGGAT
>NC_029778.3:31715267-31715541 GCF_000817695.3 Arachis duranensis | reverse complement strand
AGCTTGCTTCATACCAACAATCTCTGTGGAATCGACCCTTACTCACGTAAGGTTTATTACTTGGACGACCTAGTACACTTGTTGGTTAGTTGAACGGAGTTGTGACCACACATAGTAAAGAGATATTATCTCGAATTAAATTTCATACAAGTACAAAGAGTACGAATCACAATTTCGTCCACCAGTCACGCAGGGTTGGTGGACGAAATTGTGATTCCCTTTTTTCTTGTAATTGGATTTATAAAAGATGTATACTCTGAGGGCATTGTTTATT
>NC_029778.3:31699864-31715167 GCF_000817695.3 Arachis duranensis | reverse complement strand
ATATCCCTAAAAGTAGCTCAAACTTACTAAAAACTATATGAAAACAATGCCAAAAAGCGTATAAATTATCCGCTCATCAAGGGTGCAGATTGGAGAACACCATTCATAAACTATCTTCAGACAGGGATCTTGTTAGGCGAAGTCGAAAACATTCGGCACTTCTATCAACAATCTTCATTTTTTACTATATATAATAACTGCCTATATAATAGTGGATTCTCTCATCCTTTAATAAAATGTCTTTGCAGATCAGAAGCAGAACTTGCACTAGCTGAGGCACACGAAGATATTTGTGGTACGCACCTCGGAGCTAGAAGCCTGTCTTCCAAAATCCTCCGAGCTGGTTTCTATTGGCCGACATTGCAACAAGATTGTAAAACAAAAGTCAAAAGCCGTGACAACTGCCAGAAACACAGTCCGATCACACACCTTCCATCCAAACTCCTACACTGCTCCGAGGTAAGTTGGCTGCCTAACCAATGGGGGCTTGACATCCTCAGTCCTTTCCCCTTAGTGGCCGGACAGGTAGAATTTTTAATAGTTGCAATCGATTACTTTTCGAACTGGATAGAGGCACAACCCTTAGCAAAGATCACCTCACAACAAATGATTTCCTTTGCATGGAAACATATTATTTGTAGATTCGGCATACCTCAGCACATTATCACTGATAATGGCCACCAGTTTGTCGATCACAAATTCATCTCCTTTTTGTAGAACTTAAAAGTCAAACAGCATTTCTCATCGGTAGAGCACCCACAAACAAATGGACTAGCAGAAGCCACGAATAAAGTCATCCTCCATGCCTTACGGAAGAAACTCGACAACGCCAAAGGGCTTTGGGCCGAACTCATTCCAGAGATCATATGGGGATATAATACCACCATCCACTCAACAACAAAGGAAACACGTTTTCGCCTAGTATACGGCTCCGACGCAATGATCCCTGTGGAGATCTCTCAAGCCTCACTACGCACCCAAATGGCCAACCATACTACAAGAGAGAAAGCTCGACAATCCAAATTGGATCTCCTTGAAGAAGTCCTATCTTCAACAGCAATCAAACATCGAGCTATGCAACAGCATATAGCTCGACGATACAATCAGAGACTTCAACCAAGGTCTTTTCAAGTAAACGACCTTGTGCTCAGAAGAACCGAACAGGCTAGAAAACCATCAGGCCATGGCAAACTAGCAGCTAACTGGGAGGGCCCTTTCCGAATTATTGATGCCATCGGCAACGGAGCCTACAGATTACAAACCCTTGATGGTAACATTATACCTAACACTTGGAATGTATCATCTTTAAAGTTATACTACAATTAAAAGCTAGGGATAGGCGAGTACTTTTTTTCCTACTGTCAAGATTTTTTTCAAAAATGGATTTTGCTTGGAGAGGTTTTAACGAAGCTGGCCTACCTTTATTCAAAATCAAACCCGTCAGGGGTTACCCATCACACAAAATCTGCTATTACTATGCCAAACTATACTCCGAAACTGATCAATCTGAACTTGCTGATGAAACAAATTAATGGAACTTTTTCCAAATCCGATCAAATGAAAACTGCCGATCTAACAAATACTCGAACACTGTTCGAAATCAGATTAACCAGACCTTACAGATCGCTCAAATAAATTCCAAATCCGAATTCTTGGACTTAACCAATCATATAACAACTTGCCGATCATATCAGACAGACCGATCTATACTGTTATATCTCTCTCAGATATCGCCAATAAGGTTTACCCTACTATTTCTGGTAAAGTCAGAAAAATAGTAATATACCTCCCCAATTAACGATGGATGAATCTTTTTTAACAATTCAAATCCAAATATTGCGATATCAATACACATCCATATAATCGTACCAAACTACTTTCCGACATTGAAATTGAATGCACATTAGCTTTCAAAAATACCCAGTTACCTAATTGCCTCCTAGAAAAGGCATATACCAAAATAGTCAAAAGCCCACAAAGGACCAAATCAGTTCAACAACTACTACAGCTTAAATTAATCAAAAATAAATAAATGAACTACTGTTCAACATTTTCATCTCCCTGCTCAACAGCACCATCATCCTCCACCATGACCCCATCCTGAACTATCTTTCCTGGATCCATCTGAGAAAAGTCCACTTCAGAAGTAAGAAACTTTGCCTGAATGGAAGCTCTATCAAAACCTTCAATAAACGAATCCAGAATCCCCTTGTCTACTCTTCTCCATCTCCTTTAACTGACTCGTAACCTCAATAACACGAGCACTCATACTAGAGAGATCTGCTTCTTTTTTCTTAATGTCCTCCACTTCCTTCGCATAGTTTTCTTTTATCAATTTCAATTCCTTTTCTACCTTAGCCAGCTTCGCTTAAACCTCGGCAACCCTAGCATTTCTTCCTTTACAGCTTTCAGATGTTTCTTCTCTCGGCTATGCCCCAAACTGGCAAGCCGTAGACCAACAACCTAATGAAAAACCAACGATCATTAACATGGCCACCTATAACTATATCAAACAAAACAATCAAATAGTACACATTACCTACATATACTGGTCAATCGCCACATCCTCCACCTCGTCAGCCAAGATAACATCAACAGGGGTCTGACAAACTTCATCAACAATAATCATAAAGGGATAATCCTTCCCCCAAAAGAGAGAACCTTCACTATGTTCAACAACATCATGAAATTTTTTCTAATTATCATAAAACTTTTGTACTTCTTCTATTGGAACTTCTACACCATCATCAGAATCTTCTGATAAATCCACCATGTCAGTTTTCTTCCTTTTTAAAATTACTTTTTTCCTCCTCGGCCTTGGTTGCTCAATTTCGCCAATATCGACCTTCTCCACTTTTGACAAAGATCCCTCTTTGTCAAGAACCTTACTCTTCACCCGAGCCCTCAGACTCATGGTAGATACACCGGGATACTTACCACCAGCAAAGCAAAAAAAATCAAATATTAGTCACAAATCTCAACAACGATACACTAACCCAATTAAAATCCTTACCCAAATAATCTATAATGGCCGCCCTATCCTTGTCCCATTGTAGCAGATCGTATACAGAAATCAACTCTTTCTGATCAATGACCTTAGCCAAATACTCAATTATGCATTCATCCCTCGGGGTTATTGTTTCAGGCCCCAGATATTTTGAGGCTCCGAACACCACCAAAGAGGAAATTTTTCCCCAAATGCTCGTCCACATAGAACGGAAAGTCACCCTCCAAATTACTCACCTTAATATACATTTCTTTGAAGTTCTTAAAGGACAATTTATAAAGATTAAATATTCCAAACCTCGGCGAACTGTTCAGGTTCACCCAACCACCTTTCTAGACACCCTTTGCCTGAAAAACAGAGAAAAATAGCTCTACTAATGGAATTTCTTCCAAAAATTCCATTAGAACTTCAAAAGTATTAAGAAAGGCCCAACCAGTGGAACGCAGTCAAGACGACGCACAATTTAACAACTTCAATACCTAACACTGGAAACTACTAAAGAGCTTCACCCTCAACTCCTCTAACACACAACTATACATAAAAAACTATTCAAAGCCCTCACCTCTGTGAAACACCCTGTCACTCTCAGAGCACGGGAGTAGCTCCAATCGAACTCCTGAACCACCCCTTACAATCTTACCCTTGTCTATTTTCTTTACTGCTCCTTCATCCACAAACAGAGACACACGTTTCCTCACATCCTCATTTACCCAATCATAAGACCAGTTTATCTTCTCTTTCTTCTCTTTCACAAATCCCATTGGAAAACAACGATTGGAGAAGAAGCAGAACAAAGAAATTGAAAGACAAAGTAGAAAATACAGAAGTCCAAACAAAAAAAAGATTAGAGCATACCTCTTTTATTCATTTTACCTTCAAAATATCTCAAAGTGTAATGCAGCAAGAAGCAAACCTTCAGGATTCCAAAGTGTTTTAATTAACACATTTAAACACACTCTTGATTCCACTGCCCCCTATGACATCAGTTACATCAAAAACCACGAGCCTGCATTGGAAACATGCACGTTCATTAAACGTGCATTTACTTCTTTTTCTGTCCTAATCATATCACTGCTTAGTCACAATAACTGTTTAATAAAGCAACTTGAATTGGGGGCTCCAAGGGCAACCCATTTGCCAAGCTACATCCTTACTCAATAGACGACTTATAACTCATTAAAAGTTCAACCTGCTTCATTAAACATATTCCCAGGCTAAGCTTAGGGGCTATGATCCAGCCATTACAAATCCAACATAATAACACGACATTATGAGTCATAACTCCGCAAACTTATGTTATAGCTCAGCGATATATATAAGCTCAACAGACTACATCCTACATTCAAAATGTCCGATCAGATATCATCACCCATTACACCCTTATTACTGCTCTTCAATTCAGATAATAAAATAGGAATGTAACCGACCTTTGTACTCTCATCTATAAAAGGTATGATCTTCTATCCTAAAGACACATTGAATTCTCAATACTAACTTAAGTTTCGGAGTGCCTTTGCAGGTACACTCCCCCCTTTTTTCCACACTCTGTACGATTGGACATCTCCCCATGCAGAAAGCTCGAACTATCCCAAGGCTCATAGATCAGCATTAAAGATAACAACTCGGTACCGATTCTCAGTAGCCGAGCTCCCCTCCAGGTATCCATACAGGAACAGACCTTATGTTACGATTTTTTATTTTAATAAATAAATTAATTATAATAATTACTGAAATAAATAATTTAAAAAATATTTACCGAAATAAATACCTCTCTTTTATTTCGTTTACATTGTAAACGAGATAATTTTGCACGTATCTCGTTTACACTGTATACGAGATATATGTATTTATGAATAATTAAATATATTTTTTGAAAATAATATAAAATATTAATGATTTAAATTAGACCAAGTTCTTAAAAATAAAATCTTTCAAATAATAGAAAAGATAAACTGTTTATTTTAAATAATAGGAAAGATGGACTGTCCATTTAAAATAAGCAGGTTAAAATATTTACTTTGAAAGCACATAAGTACACCGTTAAACTGTTCACTATTAACATGGTAACTTTTTGGTGAATTTGGCTTTGTTAATGCTTCACCGTATATCTTTTATCGTTATGTTTCTAATGTCATTTATATTAGTAACTCGTATATATTATTACTTGTGTTTTAATATATCCAGTATTCATAATTATCTGTTTAAGAAATTTATAACTTGAATCACTGACTCAGCAATGTTATTAAGTGACATCTAACCCACCAACATGTCACTTATTCACTTAATCATCATTAATAATTCTTTTACCTTCATGCATGATGCATGACCAAAGCATTCCTTGTGAAAAGGAAGAAAGAAACCGTGAGAGAAAAAGAAAGAGAATTCCATGGCACGTAAACTTTTAATTCTTGAAATCCATAACTTCAATAAAAAATCTAATAAGTTTAAAATGTCCGTATTCTCCTCCTCTACACGTTGGCATCATTTTTATTCGATAGAAGTTGATGGTGATGTAGCTCCCCTTCCCCTTGAGTTTGGCCAATTGGAGCTCTAGGAGGCACAGACAATTTCTGAGATTTTCCTCTTCAACAGCTCGGTCAGAAAGCTTCTCTGAAATTTTTGTTGATTTTGATTTAGTACGGAGTTAGAATATTTTATTTAAAAATAAACAGTTTTCAATTTAAGGATGCCCAAAAGTATAGTAAATAATTGCAAATATGTTAGTAATTATAATGTTATTGTGTTTGAATTTTTGGCTGTGAATGATTGGTTGTGTTTATGGCTGAGTTTTTGGTTATGAGAGCGAATGGAAATTGATTTCTTAATTAGAAGTAGTAATTTTGAGAGTTTATAGATGATTTTACAAGGATTGGAATGATATGTCTATTATTGAGAACCTTATGTTTGAAAAGTACTGATAGAAGGCTGGTAAATTGTTGAGAAGTTATGGAAGTGAGGGATCCTGTAAGGGTGGTGATGTCGAGTCTTAAGGGGAGGTTCTATCTGAGTTCTTCTAAAAATAAACAAAAAGGTGGTTTTGGTTAATGATTAATGTGAAAAGAACACGGTCGGAAGGTTTTGTAATGTTTGAATGAATGTGCAAATTTTTCCATTGCTTTTAATAGCAAAAGATTTTAAAGGGAGCTGAATTTTGTTGAAATAGAAAGAGGCATAGCTTTAAAGAAAATGATTTCATTATTGAAAACTTATTTAATATTTCGAATAGTGTGATTATTGAAAATGATTTATTACTTGGGAATATTTTGAAAATGGTTTGAAATGTGGTTAGGTTTGGACCCTTGAAGGGTGGCAAAGCCCAAATTTTAGAGAAAATACTACAGAAATTTTTACAAAACTCCGTGGCTTTGCCTAAAGCACTATTTAAAAGAAGATTGGATTTAGGGTTCGTAATAGTTGATTTTCGAATTACGAAGAAAAGTACTATGTTTTAAGTTTCATCTATTAAGAGAAGATTTTTGTTTTAAGTTATAATTTGAGATTGATTTATTAAAAAAAGAGTTTTTATTAAATGTTACGAAGTTTGATTATTTAGAAACAAATCGATTTAAGGTTATGATAGATGAGTGAATAGGTGGTGATGCGAAGGTGTAATCGATTATTTGGTAATGCGGAGGTATGTACAATTAGATAATGCGGAGGTACATTTAATAAAGTAGGTGATGCGAAGGTGTGGGTATGTAATTGGTGATGTGGAAGCATAATAAAAAGAAAGGAAATGAGAACTAATGAATGAAATAAATACTTAAGAGAAAAAATGAGAAAGAATGAATAATATAGATACTTGAAAAGTGTATGTTAAATAGGTCTTGTGCCAAAGTGTTAATGAGGAAGTGCCGCCTGACTGATAGCCTAACGTTGCTAATGCGGAAATGTTCGCCTTACTCTAATGCGAAAGTTCCTGCCTAACTGATATCCTGAGATTGCTAATGCGAGAATGTTCACTTAACTGATAGCTTGTTTCTACCGTGATGCCAAAATATCCTAATTGACATGGGTTCGCCCTTCATGATAATCGTGCCTGGCTGACACAGTAAGAAACAATATTTGGGGTTCACTCCGAGTAATGTCGAGTTGCGGGTAGACAACCGATGCGTGAGCTCATGGCTTGCAGAGGAAAGGCATGCATCATATTGTTTGCGCATTTGCATTTGATTATGGTTGTTTATCTTATTTATTTATGATTGTGTTGTTGTCTTGTATGCTTGATTGTACATTTTACTTGTACTGTGGACTTAGCAATGTGGTAGGAGCTAATGTTTGTGGATTCGGTTTAGGTATATTATTTGCAATGCTGGCTTATTTAGATATTGCAATAATTGAATAATGTTCTTAAGAAATGAGGAATTGTTAATGTGACGGAGATTTTCTTTAAGTAATGTGATTTAAAGAAGGGGTTTTACATGGCTTTAGGTAAGACTTCAAAAGGATTTAAACGGTTTAATAAAGATAACTATTTTTGGGTTATGAGTTAACTATTTGTATATTATTCTATATATTTTTACGGCATTCGCTATCCCTACTGAGAACATGCGAGGGCGACATTCTCAGCCCCCTACAGATCCTCTGTTTTAGCGACATGTTCAGAAGCCCTTGGCAAGGAGCCGTGACTAATCCACATAGTTTTATACACATGTAATCGTATTTTCTGGATTTTGCTTTAATCTTAGATTTTATTTTTTCGTCGTCATTTATTGTTCTATTTGGCATTCAGAGGGATAGGACTTGTATTTAAGGATCTTGGAATAAGTCTATGTCTATATTGCTATGTGAATATATATATGTGTGTGTGTGTGTGTGTGTGTGTGTGTGTGTGTGTGTGTGTGTGTGTGTGTGTGTGTGTGTGATTAAGATTTAAAGTGAAGACTTTTGTTTTCCTAATTAAGATTCTGGTTCATATTCATAAAGGCCCGATTTTAAATAAAGATAGTACAAAATAAAAAGGTTTAGAGGTAAGTAGCACTCGGACTTTTAGTACGATCATGAGGTGTTAAAAGTTAGGGTGTTACATTATGGTATTAGAGCAGTTCGTTCCTGTTAGAGCCATGAAAATGGACTGACTATGCTTTACTGCATACTCTGAGTGTCTGTCATGCGGTAGGACTTGTTTTAATGACAAGAGTTTGACTTTCACATGCATGATTGTCTATTGACTAATGCTGTTAGTTGACCGTTGTATTTCTCATAGTATTATGTCTGGCCAACTTAATACTAATGATTTGTGTATACGGGAACACTAATGGATTATCATAGATGAGATAGAAAAAAATATGTTATGCGAATCACGGGATCTGGTTCCGTTAGAAGTTACATTTTATGGGTTGGATTCGATTCGACTTATACTCTCTATTCGTGCTATGTGACTTGGTGTCATCCCTTCTTTCATTATTTTTCTTGGAATTCTTTGTTTTGGATTCCTTCCTTAAAATATGATTTGAATGCTTCTTTTAGACTTACTTGATCGTTCATGTATATCCTTGCCTCATTGTGATCCTATTTGTTCACTTGAAATTTTTCTAGTATTCATCTTTGACGTTGCTTGTAGTTTTAAGGTGGGTAGAATGTAATGACCCACATTTTTTAAAATATAAATATAAATAAGTTTTAATTTATTTCATAAATTTGAGTTTCTTATTTTAGAAATTATTTTAGTATAAGTAATAAAATTAATTTTATAACTGTTTGAATTCAATCAAATTCATATTCTTATATATATTTTTATTATGATGAAATATTTTACATAATTAAAACTATAATTTTAGTAATTTATAAGTAATGAAAATTATATGTATATTTTAATTTGAGTAATTAATATTTTTAATTTAAAAATACAGTTTAGTTAATAATATTATTATCGAACTCAATATCCGCCGATATGAGTAAATATCGGTACTTTTTGGTGAATTTAGCTTTGCTAATGCTTCACCGTATATCTTTTATTATTTTTGCTAATGTCATTTATATTAGTAACTCGTATATATTATTACTTGTGTTTTAATATATCCAATTTTCATAATTATCCGTTTAAGATATTTATAACTTGAATCGCTGACTCAGCAATTTTATTGAGTGACACCTAACCCACCAACATGTCACTTATTCACTTAATCATCATTAATCATTCTTTTTCCTTCAAGCATGATGAATTACCGAAGCATTCCTTGTGAAAAGGAAGAAAGAAACCATTAGAGAAAACGACAGAGAATTCCATGGCACGTAAACTTTAGGCATTCGATTTCTTGAGATCCGTAACTCGAATAAAAAATCTAATTCGGTAAAAGTGTTCGTATTATCCTCCTCTACACATTGGCATCATTTTTATTCGATAGAAGTTGATGGTGACGTAGCTCCCCTTCCCCTTGAGTTCGGCCAATTGGAGCTCTAGGAGGCACAGAAGATTTCTAATGTTTTACTCTTCAGCAGCTCGGTCAGAAAGCTTCTCTAAAATTTTCATTGATTTTGATTCCGTACGGAAGTTAGAGATTTTATTTTAAAATTAACAGTTTTCAATTTGAGGATGCCCAAAAGTATAGTAAATAATTGCAAATATGTTAGTAATTATAATGTTATTGAGTTTAAATTTTTGGCTGTGAATGATTGGTTGTGTTTGTGACTGAGTTTTTGGTTATGAGAGTGAATGGAAATTTACTTCTAAATTAGAAGTAGTAATTTATAAATTTTATAGATGATTTTAAAATGATTGGAATCATACGTCTATTATTGAGAACCTTATGTTTGAAAAGTGCTGCTAGAAGACTGCTAAACTATCGAGAAATTATGGAAGTGAGGGAGCCCGTAAGGGTGGTGAAGTCGAGTCTTAAGGGGAGGTTCTATCTGAATTCTTGTGAAAATAATCGAATAGGTGGTTTTGGTTAATGATTAATGTGAAAAGAACACGGTCGAAAGGTTTTGTAAAGTTTGAATGAACATGCAAACTTTTCCTTTGGTTTTAATAGCAAAAGATTTGAAAGAGAGCTGAATTTTATTGAAATAGAAAGAGGTGTAGCTTTAAAGAAAACGATTTGATTATTGAAAACTTATTTAATTTTTGGATGTCATTATTAAAAATGATTTGTTACTTAGGAATTTTGAAAAGGGTTTGAAAGGTGGTTAGGTTTGGACCTTTGAAGGGTACAAAACCCAAATTTTAGAGAAAATACTGCAAAATTTTTTCAAAACTCAGAGGCTTTGCTTAAATCATTATTTAAAAGAAAACTGGATTTAGGGTCCATAATAGTTGATTTTCAAATTACCAAGAAAAGTACTATGTTTTAAGTTTAATCTATTGAGAGAAGATTTTTGTTTTAAGTTATAATTTGAGTTCGAGTTATTAAGAAAAAGAGTTTTCATTAAACGTTATGAAGTTTGATTATTTAGAAACTAATCGATTTAAGTTTATGATAGATGAGTGAATAGATGGTGATGCGGATGTGTAATTGATTATTTGGGGATGCGAAGGTATGTGTAATTAAGTGGTGATGTGGAGGTACGTTTGATAATGTAGGTGATTGGTGCACGAATTTGTGATCCGTACAACTAACCAGCAAGTGCACTGGGTCGTCCAAGTAATACCTTACGTGAGTAAGGGTCGATCCCACGGAGATTATTGGTTTGAAGCAATCTATGTTTATTTTATTATTCTTAGTCAGGATATTAATTAAAATTATCAGTTGGAATTATTAGATTGGAAAAATAAAAGAGAATAATAGCGTTACTTGTTATGCAGTAATGAGAAATATGTTGGAGTTTTGGAGATGCTTTGTCCTCTGACTTCAACTCTTCCTTGAAATCCTTCTCCACACGCAAAGTCCCTTCCATGGCAAGCTCTATGTAGGGTGTCACCGTTGTCAATGGCTACTTCCCATCCTCTCAGTGAAAACGTTCCTATGCTCTGTCATATGCCGTCAAAAAGTATGTAATTCAGATCTGAAAATGTCCTCAGGTACAAGATAAATCTCTAAAAGTTGTTTAAATAGTAAACTAGTACCCTAGGTTTACAGAATATGAGTAAACTAAAATAATTGGTGCAGAAATCCACTTCTGGGGCCCACTTGGTGTGTGCTGGGGCTGGGACTAGAGCTATCCACGAATTAAGGCCTTTCTTGGAGTTGAACTCCAAGTTATAACGTGTTTTGGGCGTTCAACTCCGGATCATGACGTGTTTCTGGCGTTTAAATCCAGACAGCAGCATGTACTTGGCGTTAAACGCCAAGTTACGTCATCAATTTCCGAATAAAGTATGGACTATTAAATATTGCTGGAATTCTTCACGCAATTGAGAGCCCTAGATGTCTACTTTCCAACGCCGTTGAGAGCGCGCCAATTGGACTCCTTTAGCTCCAGAAAATCCATTTCGAGTGCAGGGAGGTTAGGATCCAATAGCATTAGCAGTCCTTTTTCAGCCTAACTCAGATTTTTGCTCAGCTCCCTCAATTTCAGCCAGAAAATACCTGAAATTACAGAAAAACACACAAACTCATAGTAAAGTCCAGAAATATGAATTTAACATAAAAACTAATGAAAACATCCCTAAAAGTAGCTTGAACTTACTAAAAACTACCTAAAAACAATGCCAAAAAGCGTAAAAATTATCCGCTCATCACAACACCAAACTTAAACTGTTGCTTGTCCTCAAGCAACTAGATAAATAAAATAGGATGAAAAGAAATTAAGAAACAATAATATCTCAGAGTTTCAAGTGAAGCTCAGATTCTAATTAGATGAGCGGGACTAATAGCTTTTTGCTTCTGAACAGTTTTGGCATCTCACTTTATCCTTTGAAATTTAGAATGGTTAGCATCCATAAGAACTCAGAATTCAGATAGTATTATTGATTCTCCTAGTTTAGTATGTTGATTCTTGAACACAGCTACTTTATGAGTCTTGGCCGTGGCCCTAAGCACTTTGTTTTCCAGTATTACCACCGGATACATAAATGCCACAGACACATAATTGGGTGAACCTTTTCAGATTGTGACTTAGCTTTGCTCAAGTCTTCAATTAGTGGTGTCCAGAGTTCTTAAGCACACTCTTTTTGCTTTGGATCACGATTTTAACCACTCAGTCTCAAGCTTTTCACTTGGACCTGCATGCCACAAGCACATGGTTAGGGACAGCTTGATTTAGCCGCTTAGGCCTGGATTTATTTCCTTGGGCCCTCCTATCCATTGATGCTCAAAGCCTTGGATCTTTTTTTACCCTTGCCTTTTGGTTTTAAGGGCTATTGGCTTTTTCTTCTTGCTTTTTCTTTCTCTTTTTTTTTCGCAAGAATATTTTTTTCCACTGCTTTTTCTTGCTTCAAGAATCAATTTCATGATTTTTCAGATCATCAATAACATTTCTCTTGTTCATCATTCTTTCAGGAGCCAACAATTTTAACATTCATAAAATTCAATATCAAAAATATGCACTGTTCAAGCATTCATTCAGAAGACAAAAAATATTGCCACCACATATAAATAATTAGAATTTTCCTTATTAAGAACTCGAAAAGATTAAATTGCCTCTTTATTAAAAAAAATCTACTATTTTATTCATGTTTGATGATGATGAGAAAAATAAATTATAACTTAATTGAAAATAAAAATCAAAATATATATGCTAATTACTACTACTCCTATATAACTTCTAAGGTAGAATCTTATAATAATACTATCACAGAGTTAAAGCTAGAATTAGAACTTAACAACCTGTATTTTGGGAAGTGGATGTTCCTCTAGTCTGTGGGGTGCCTTCAAGAATTAATTTCTGACGCTTCAGCTCCCTTAAGTTTACATCCTTGCTCTTCCTGTTCCCTTAGGTGCCATGATCTTGATGAGTTTTAGCTCAGTGATCATGGCAAATCACACCAACCTTAGAGGTTTGCTTGTCCTCAAGCAAAATAAAGGATAGAAGAGGAATAGAGGGAAAAGCAATTTCGAGATCAAAAGATATGATGAGTTGAGAAAGATTTGAAAAAGATTTTAAACAGATAATTGAGTTTTGAAAACAAACTTAAAAGAGTTGGATTGGATTGGAAAATAATTTGGCTGTATGGATTAAGATATATTTGATATTTTTGAAAAAAAGATTTTAGAAATTAGGGTTCTTAGAAAACTAATTTGATTTTGAAGGATGACATTTTGAAACATGTGTATGCAAGAAATCATGAATTGAAACATAAAAATTTAGAAAAATTGTAAAGAAAAGTGAATTTTACCTCCTCCCCACCATCCTGGCGTTAAACGCCCAAACGATGCATGTTCTGGGCGTTTAACGCCCAAATGCTGCTTCTCCTGGGCGTTCAACGCCCAGCTGATGCATCTTTCTGGCGTTGAACGCCAGGAAGTCCTTTGTCACTGGGCGTTTTTCTGAATGCCCAGGATGCTAACAATCTGGCGTTAAACGCCCAGAAGGTGCTTCCTTCTGGCGTTCAACGCCCAGAAGATGCTCCTTTCTGGCGTTTAACGCCCAGATGGCTACCCTTACTGGCGTTGAACGCCCAGTGGGTGCTTCTTTTGGGTCCTTACTGGCGTTGAACGCCCAGTGGATGCTTCTTTTGTGCGTTCAATGCCCAAAACGTTTCTTACTGGCTTTTTCATGCCAGTGAGCTTCCAAATTCCCCTATAACTCTGTGAATTCAATCAATTGCTTTTTTTACCTTGAAGATACTTTGACATATACCTGTAAAAATCAACAAAAACAAATAAAATTAAATTTTGGGATTGGCTGGGTTGCCTCCCAGCAAGCGCTTCTTTATTGTCCTTAGCTGGACAGTGAGCTCTCATGGAGTCTCACAGATAATCAGAGCAAGGTAGGGACCTCCCAACATCAAATTTAGAGTTTGAATGTGGGGGTTCAATGCCAAACTGAGAGTTTGGTTGTGGCCTCCCAACACCAAACTTAGAGTTGGACTGTGGGGGCTTTGGTTGACTCTGCAGTGAGAGAAGCTTTTCATGCTTCCTCTCCATGGTTACAAAAGGAGAACCTTTATGCATCCTCTCCATTGTTACAAAAGGAGAACCTTGTGTCTTATAGTTTGCAATGTCTGCAAACCACAGAGCTTCCTGAACAGCAAACAATTGTTCATCCGGAAAGGTTTCAGAGATCTCAGTAGGAGGGAGGGATGCTCCTGCTACTGGTGCTATCCGGGACAGGTGATCAGCTACTTGATTCTCTGTTCCTTTTCTGTCTCTTATTTCTATATCAAACTCTTGCAGAAGCGATACCCATCTTATGAGCCTGGGCTTTGAATCCTGCTTTGTGAGTAGATATTTAAGAGCAGCATGGTCAGTGTACACAATCACTTTTGATCCTACTAAATAGGATCTAAACTTGTCAATGGCATAAACCACTGCAAGTAATTCTTTTTCTGTGGTTGTGTAATTTTTCTGGGCATCATTTAAAACAATGCTAGCATAATAAATGACATGCAGAAGCTTGTTATGCCTCTGTCCTAATACTGCACCAATGGTATGGTCACTGGCATCACACATCAGTTCAAAGGGTAATGTCCAGTCTGGTGCAGAAATAACTGGTGCTGTGACCAGCTTAGCTTTCAGGGTCTCAAACTCCTGCAGACACTTTGTGTCAAACACAAATGGTGTGTTAGCAGCTAGCAGATTGCTCAGAGGTTTTGCAATTTTTGAAAAATCCTTTATAAACCTCCTATAGAATCCTGCATGCCACAGAAAGCTTCTAATTGCCTTAACATTGGCAGGTGGTGGTAATTTTTCAATTACTTCAACTTTAGCTTGATCCACCTCTATTCCCTTGTTTGAAATTTTATGCCCAAAGACAATCCCTTCAGTCACCATAAAGTGACATTTTTCCCAGTTCAAAGCTAGGTTGGTCTCTTGGCATCTTTTCAGAACAAGTGCTAAATGGTTAAGGCAGGAGCTGAATGAGTCTCCAAATACTGAAAAGTCATCCATGAAGACTTCCAGAAACTTCTCTACCATATCAGAGAAGATAGAGAGCATGCACCTTTGAAAGGTTGCAGGTGCATTGCACAAGCCAAATGGCATCCTTCTGTATGCAAATACTCCAGATGGGCATGTGAATGCCGTTTTCTCTTGATCCTGGGGATCTACTGCAATTTGATTATAACCTGAATATCCATCCAGGAAGCAGTAGTATTCATGACCTGCTAGTCTTTCTAGCATCTGGTCTATGAATGGTAAAGGAAAATGATCCTTTCTGGTGGCTGTATTGAGTCTTCTATAGTCAATGCACATACGCCACCCTGTAATTGTTCTCGTAGGAACCAGTTCATTCTTTTCATTATGAACCACTGTCAT
>NC_029778.3:31696747-31699704 GCF_000817695.3 Arachis duranensis | reverse complement strand
GGGAATAATTTGAGCCTAGAATTGAATAGCAGAACTTTCTGCCCCGGCTCAAAGACTCTGGATGACAATTTCTTATCATGCCATCTTTTCGCTTTCTCTTTGTAAATCTTTGCATTTTCCTGAACATCTTTAAAGATGTCTTCTAGCTCTGATTCGAGACTCTCAGCCATATTGACCTCTCTTACCAGAGAGTCAATGATATCAATACTCATGCAGTCATCTGGGGTGTCTGGATATTGCATGACTTTGGCAACATTCAACTTGAACTCTTCCTCATTGACTCTCAAGGTTACTTCCCCTTTTTGGACGTCAATGAGGGTTCGGCCAGTTGCTAGGAAAGGTCTTCCTAGAATGAGAGTTGCATTCTTGTGCTCCTCCATTTCCAGCACCACAAAGTCAGTAGGAAAGGCAAATGGCCCAACCTTGACAATCATGTCCTCAATCACGCCTGATGGGTCTTTAATGGAGCCATCAGCAAGTTGAAGACATATCCTGGTTGGTTTTATTTCTTCAGTTAAACCAAGCTTTCTGATAGTAGATGCAGGTATTAGGTTGATACTTGCCCCAAGATCACATAAAGCTTGCTTGGTACAAGTACCCTCTAATGTGCATGGTATCATAAAGCTCCCGGGATCTTTAAGCTTCTCAGGTAAGCTTTTCAGAATGACTGCACTGCATTCTTCAGTGAGGTAAACTTTTTCAGTCTCTCTCCAATCCTTCTTATGACTTAAGATCTCTTTCATGAACTTAGCATAAGATAGTATTTGCTCAAGTGCTTCTGCAAACGGGATCTTTATTTCAAGAGTCCTGAGATAGTCTGTAAAGCGGGCAAACTGCTTATCCTGTTCTGCTTGGCAGAGTTTTTGAGGATAAGGCATTTTGGCTTTGTATTCCTCAACCTTAGTTGCTGCAGGTTTGTTGCCTGTAGAAGTGGGTTGGGAAGCCTTTTTAGAAGGGTTGCTATCAGCACTTGTGTGTGACTGATTTCCCACTGGCGTTTGAATGCCAGGGGTGGAAGCTGGAGTGGCGTTAAACGCCACCTCCTTATTTGTTACTGGCGTCTGAATGCCAGAACTATGCTCCCTTTGGGCGTTCAACGCCGGATTCATGCTTGTTTCTGGCGTTGAACGCCAGGAATGAGCATGGTCTGGGCATTCAGCGCCAGCATTATTCCTCTCTGGGCTCTGATTGTCCTCAGAGGGATTTTGAGTAGCCATCTGTTCATTTCTTGGCTTCCTGCTGCTTTGAAGTGAGGTATTTAATGTTTTCCCACTTCTTAATTGAACTGCTTGGCATTCTTCTGCTATTTGTTTTGACAGTTACTTTTCTGTTTACCTTAACTGTACTTCCATATTCCTGTTAGCCATTCTTGTTTCATGTAGTATTTCCTTGAATTCGGCTAGCTGCTGAGTTAGAAAGTCTAATTGCTGATTGAATTCATTAGCCTGATCTACAGGACTGAGTTCAGCAGTTACTGTTTTAGCTTCTTCTTTCATGGAAGATTCACTGCTTAGGTACAGATGCTGATTTCTGGCAACTGTATCAATAAGCTCTTGAGTTTCTTCAATTATTTTTCTCATATGTATAGATCCACCAGCTGAGTGGTCTAGAGAAATCTGAGCTTTTTCTGTAAGCCCATAGTAGAAGATGTCTAGTTGCACCCATTCTGAAAACATTTCAGAGGGGCATTTTCTTAGCATCTCTCTGTATCTCTCCCAAGCATCATAAAGGGATTCTTTATCTCCTTGTTTGAAGCCTTGGATGCTTAGCCTTAGCTGTGTCATCCGTTTTGGAGGGAAATAGTGATTCAGGAATTTTATCGAAATAAAAATAAAATAAATAAAGAAAGAAAATTAAAAATTTGAAAACTTTTATGAAGATTTTTGAAAATTTGAGGAGAGAGAAAGTGGTTAGGATATTTTTGAAAAAGATAATTTTTTTTTAAACTTAAAAAGATAAGAATTGAAAAATTTTAAAATTGAAATCTGAATTTTTATAAAAAAATTTCGAAAAAATAGTTCAAAATTAGTTAGAAAAGATATTTTTTTGAATTTTGAATTTTATGATGAAAGAGAAAAAATATGCAAAAGACACAAGATTTAAAATTTTTAGATCCAATGTTCCTTATTTTCGAAAATTTTGGAGGGAAAACACCAAGGAACACCAAACTTAAAAATTTTAAGATCAAAACACAAGAAAGGCTCAAGAACACCTTGAAGATTCACAAGATCACCAAGAACAAAAGAAAGAACACCAAACTTAAAATTTTTAGAAAACTTCACTAAATTTTCAAAAATTGAAGAAAAATTAACAATAAAACACCAAACTTAAAGTTTGGCACAACATTAAATCAAGAAAAATTATTTTTAAAAGAAGTTTTGAAATAAAGATACCCAATTACCAAGAACATAGACCAATGCTCTAGCCAATTGGGCAGAAAAGGTAACAATTGTTCTGAGCAGGTATATTTCTTTTTGGAAGACTAATGCTTTGGATTAGTATAAGAAAAACAAGAAAAGACACAGAACAAGAAAAACTCAAGATTAAACAAGAAAAATAAACAAGAACAACTTGAAGATCAATGAAGAACAAAGAACACAAGTTCGAAAATTTAAAGAAAAATATAAAATATGCAATTGACACCAAACTTAGAACAAGACACTAAACTCACGAAAAATTAACAATTAATAAAGAAAAATAATATTTTTGAAATTTTTTTTTTTAAAAAGGATAATAAAAGATGCAATTCTAGTAAAAAGAGAGGATAAATTCTTCCTAATCTAAGCAACAAAATAAACCTTTAGTTTTTCAAACTCGAATAATCCCCGGCAACGGCGCCAAAAACTTGGTGCACGAATTTGTGATCCGTACAACTAACCAGCAAGTGCACTGGGTCATCCAAGTAATACCTTACGTAAGTAAGGGTCGATCCCACGGAGATTATTGGTTTGAAGCAA